>NW_027327570.1:1251400-1564250 GCF_047675955.1 Chlorocebus sabaeus
ATTTCCTTTTTCAGCATAGCCGTCTATGGGCTTCCAAATATCCCTTTTCGAATTCCACAAGAACAGCCTTAGCGAAAGGCTTCTTGAAGGGAAAGATGTAACTCTGTGAGATGAATTCACAGAATACAGAGCAGTTTCTCAGAAAGCTTCTTTCCAGTTTTGAACGGAAGATATTTCCTTTTTCACCATAGCCATCTATGGGCTTCCAAATATCCCTTTGCCAATTAAACAAAAACAGCCTTAGCCAAAGGCTTCTTGAAGGGAAAGATGTAACTCTGTCAGATGATTTAACAGAACACAGAGAAGTTTCTCAGAAAGCTTCTTTCCAGTTTTGAACGAAAGATATTTCCTTTTTCACCATAGTACTCTATGGGCTTCCAAATATCCCTTTGCCAGTTCCACAAGAACAGCCTTAGCGAAAGGCTTCTTGAAGGGAAAGATGGAACTCTGTGAGATGAATTAACAGAACACAGAGCAGTTTCTCAGAAAGCTTCTTTCCAGTTTTGAACGGAAGATATTTACTTTTTCACAATAGCCCTCTATGGGCTTCCAAATATCGCTTTGCCAATTCCACAAGAACAGCCTTAGCGAAAGGCTTCTTGAAGGGAAAGATGTAACTCTGTGAGATGAATTAACAGAAGACAGAGCAGTTTCTCACAAAGCTTCTTTCCAGTTTTGAACGGAAGATATTTCCTTTTTCACCATAGGCCTCTATGGGATTCCAAATATCCCTTTGCCAATTCCACAAGAACAGCCTTAGCGAAAGGCTTCTTGAAGGGAAAGATGTAACTCTGTGAGATGAATTCACAGAACACAGAGCAGTTTCTCAGAAAGCTTCTTTCCAGTTTTGAAAGGAAGATATTTCCTTTTTCACCATAGCCCTCTATGGGCTTCCAAATATCGCTTTGCCAATTCCACAAGAACAGCCTTAGCGAAAGGCTTCTTGAAGGGAAAGATGGAACTCTGTGAGATGAATTAACAGAACACAGAGCAGTTTCTCAGAAAGCTTCTTTCCATTTTTGAACGGAAGATATTTCCCTTTTCACCATAGCCCTCTATGGGCTTCCAAATATCCCTTTGCCAATTCCACAAGAACAGCCTTAGCGAAAGGCTTCTTGAAGGGAAAGATGTAACTCTGTGAGATGAATTCACAGAACAAAGAGCAGTTTCTCAGAAAGCTTCTTTCCAGTTTTGAACGGAAGATATTTCCTTTTTCACCATAGCCGTCTATGGGCTTCCAAATATCCCTTTGCCAATTCCACAAGAACAGCCTTAGCGAAAGGCTTCTTGAAGGGAAAGATGTAACTCTGTGAGATGAATTAACAGAACACAGAGCAGTTTCTCAGAAAGCTTCTTTCCAGTTTTGAACGGAAGATATTTCCTTTTTCACCATAGCCCTCTATTGGCTTCCAAATATCCCCTTGCCAATTCCACAAGAACAGCCTTAGCGAAAGGCTTCTTGAAGGGAAAGATGTAACTCTGTGAGATGAATTCACAGAACACAGAGCAGTTTCTCAGAAAGCTTCTTTCCAGTTTTGAACGGAAGATATTTCCTTTTTCACCATAGCCCTCTATGGGCTTCCAAATATCCCTTTGCCAATTCCACAAGAACAGCCTTAGCGAAAGGCTTCTTGAAGGGAAAGATGTAACTCTGTGAGATGAATTCAAAGAACACAGAGCAGTTTCTCAGAAAGCTTCTCTCCAGTTTTGAACGGAAGATATTTCCTTTTTTACCATAGCCGTCTATGGGCTTCCAAATATCGCTTTGCCAATTCCACAAGAACAGCCTTAGCGAAAGGCTTTTTGAAGGGAAAGATGTAACTCTGTGAGATGAATTCACAGAACACAGAGCAGTTTCTCAGAAAGCTTCTTTTCAGTTTTGAACGGAAGATATTTCCTTTTTCACCATAGCCGTCTATGGGCTTCCAAATATCCCTTTGCCAATTCCACAAGAACAGCCTTAGCGAAAGGCTTCTTGAAGGGAAAGATGTAACTCTGTGAGATGAATTCACAGAACACAGAGCAGTTTCTCAGAAAGCTTCTTTCCAGTTTTGAACGGAAGATATTTCCTTTTTCACCATAGCCCTCTATGGGCTTCCAAATATCCGTTTGCCAATTCCACAAGAACAGCCTTAGCGAAAGGCTTCCTGAAGGGAAAGATGTAACTCTGTGAGATGAATTCACAGAACACAGAGCAGTTTCTCAGAAGGCTTCTTTCCAGTTTTGAACGGAAGATATTTCCTTTTTCACCATAGCCGTCTATGGGCTTCCAAATATCCCTTTGCCAATTCCACAAGAACAGCCTTAGCGAAAGGCTTCTTGAAAGGAAAGATGTAACACTGTGAGATGAATTGACAGAAAACAGAGCAGTTTCTCAGAAAGCTTCTTTCCAATTTTGAACGGAAGATATTTCCTTTTTCACCATATCCCTCTATGGGCTTCCAAATATCCCTTTGCCAATTCCACAAGAACAGCCTTAGCGAAAGTCTTCTTGAAGGGAAAGATGTAACTCTGTGAGATGAATTCACAGAACACAGAGCAGTTTCTCAGAAAGCTTCTTTCCAGTTTTGAACGGAAGATATTTCCTTTTTCACCATAGCCCTCAAAGGTCTTCCAAATATCCCTTTGCCAATTAGACAAGAACAGCCTTAGCGAAAGGCTTCTTGAAGGGAAAGATGTAACTCTGTGAGATGAATTAACAGAACACAGAGCAGTTTCTCAGAGCTTCTCTCCAGTTTTGAACGGAAGGTATTTCCTTTTTTACCATAGCCGTCTACGGGCTTCCAAATATCGCTTTGCCAATTCCACAAGAACAGCCTTAGCGAAAGGCTTCTTGAAGGGAAAGATGTAACTCTGTGAGATGAATTAACAGAAGACAGAGCAGTTTCTCAGAAAGCTTCTTTCCAGTTTTGAACGGAAGATATTTCCTTTTTCAGCATAGCCGTCTATGGGCTTCCAAATATCCCTTTGCCAATTCCACAAGAACAGCCTTAGCGAAAGGCTTCTTGAAGGGAAAGATGTAACTCTGTGAGATGAATTCACAGAACACAGAGCAGTTTCTCAGAAAGCTTCTTTCCAGTTTTGAACGGAAGATATTTCCTTTTTCACCATAGCCGTCTATGGGCTTCCAAATATCCCTTTGCCAATTAAACAAGAACAGCCTTAGCCAAAGGCTTCTTGAAGGGAAAGATGTAACTCTGTCAGATGATTTAACAGAACACAGAGCAGTTTCTCAGAAAGCTTCTTTCCAGTTTTGAACGGAAGATAATTCCTTTTTCACCAATAGCCCTCTATGGGCTTCCAAATATCGCTTTGCCAATTCCACAAGAACAGCCTTAGCGAAAGGCTTCTTGAAGGGAAAGATGTAACTCTGTGAGATGAATTCACAGAACACAGAGCAGTTTCTCAGAAAGCTTCTTTCCAGTTTTGAACGGAAGATATTTCCTTTTTCACCATAGCCGTCTATGGGCTTCCAAATATCCCTTTGCCAATTCCACAAGAACAGCCTTAGCGAAAGGCTTCTTGAAAGGAAAGATGTAACTCTGTGAGATGAATTGACAGAACACAGAGCAGTTTATCAGAAAGCTTCTTTCCAGTTTTGAACGGAAGATATTTCCTTTTTCACCATATCCCTCTATGGGCTTCCAAATATCCCTTTGCCAATTCCACAAGAACAGCCTTAGCGAAAGGCTTCTTGAAGGGAAAGATGTAACTCTGTGAGATGAATTCACAGAACACAGAGCAGTGTCTCAGAAAGCTTCTTTCCAGTTTTTAACGGAAGATATTTCCTTTTTCACAATAGGCCTCTATGGGCTTCCAAATATCCCTTTGCCAATTCCACAAGAACAGGCTTAGCGTAAGGCTTCTTGAAGGGAAAGATGTAACTCTGTGAGATGAATTCACAGAACACAGAGCAGTTTCACAGAAAGCTTCTTTAAAGTTTTTAACGGAAGATATTTCCTTTTTCACCATAGCCCTCTTTGGGCTTCCAAATATCCCTTTGCCAATTCCACAAGAACAGCCTTAGCGAAAGGCTTCTTGAAGGGAAAGATGTAACTCTGTGAGATGAATTCACAGAACACAGAGCAGTTTCTCAGAAAGCTTCTTTCCAGTTTTGAACGGAAGATATTTCCTTTTTCACCATAGGCCTCTATGGGCTTCCAAATATCCCTTTGCCAATTCCACAAGAACAGCCTTAGCGAAAGGCTTCTTGAAGGGAAAGATGTAACTCTGTGAGATGAATTCAGAGAACACAGAGCAGTTTCTCAGAAAGCTTCTTTCCAGTTTTGAACGGAAGATATTTCCTTTTTTACCATAGCCCTCTATGGGCTTCCAAATATCCCTTTGCCAATTCCACAAGAACAGCCTTAGCCAAAGGCTTCTTGAAGGGAAAGATGTAAATCTGTGAGATGATTTAACAGAACACAGAGCAGTTTCTCAGAAAGCTTCTTTCCAGTTTTGACGGAAGATATTTCCTTTTTCACCAGAGCCCTCTATGGGCTTCCAAATATCCCTTTGCCAATTCCACAAGAACAGCCTTAGCGAAAGGCTTCTTGAAGGGAAAGATGTAACTCTGTGAGATGAATTAACAGAACACAGAGCAGTTTCTCAGAAAGCTTCTTTCCAGTTTTGAACGGAAGATATTTCCTTTTTCACCATAGGCCTCTATGGGCTTCCAAATATCCCTTTGCCAATTCCACAAGAACAGCCTTAGCGAAAGGCTTCTTGAAGGGAAAGATGTAACTCTGTGAGATGAATTCACAGAACACAGAGCAGTTTCTCAGAAAGCTTCTTTCCAGTTTTGAACGGAAGATATTTCCTTTTTCACCGTAGCCGTCTATGGGCTTGCAAATATCCCTTTGCCAATTCCACAAGAACAGCCTTACCGAAAGGCTTCTTGAAGGGAAAGATGTAACTCTGTGAGATGAATTCACAGAACACAGAGCAGTTTCTCAGAAAGCTTCTTTCCAGTTTTGAACGGAAGATATTTCCTTTTTCACCGTAGCCGTCTATGGGCTTGCAAATATCCCTTTGCCAATTCCACAAGAACAGCCTTACCGAAAGGCTTCTTGAAGGGAAAGATGTAACTCTGTGAGATGAATTCACAGAACACAGAGCAGTTTCTCAGAAAGCTTCTTTCCAGTTTTGAACGGAAGATATTTCCTTCTTCACCATAGTCATCTATGGGCTTGCAAATATCCCTTTGCCAATTCCACAAGAACAGCCTTAGGGAAAGGCTTCTTGAAGGGAAAGATGTAACTCTGTGAGATGAATTCACGGAACACAGAGCAGTTTCTCAGAAAGCTTCTCTCCAGTTTTGAACGGAAGGTATTTCCTTTTTTACCATAGCCGTCTACGGGCTTCCAAATATCGCTTTGCCAATTCCACAAGAACAGCCTTAGCGAAAGGCTTCTTGAAAGGAAAGATGTTACTCTGTGAGATGAATTAACAGAAGACAGAGCAGTTTCTCAGAAAGCTTCTTTCCAGTTTTGAACGGAAGATATTTCCTTTTTCAGCATAGCCGTCTATGGGCTTCCAAATATCCCTTTTCCAATTCCACAAGAACAGCCTTAGCGAAAGGCTTCTTGAAGGGAAAGATGTAACTCTGTGAGATGAATTCACAGAACACAGAGCAGTTTCTCAGAAAGCTTCTTTCCAGTTTTGAACGGAAGATATTTCCTTTTTCACCATAGCCGTCTATGGGCTTCCAAATATCCCTTTGCCAATTAAACAAGAACAGCCTTAGCCAAAGGCTTCTTGAAGGGAAAGATGTAACTCTGTCAGATGATTTAACAGAACACAGAGCAGTTTCTCAGAAAGCTTCTTTCCAGTTTTGAACGAAAGATATTTCCTTTTTCACCATAGCACTCTATGGGCTTCCAAATATCCCTTTGCCAATTCCACAAGAACAGCCTTAGCGAAAGGCTTCTTGAAGGGAAAGATGTAACTCTGTGAGATGAATTCACAGAACACAGAGCAGTTTCTCAGAAAGCTTCTTTCCAGTTTTGAACGGAAGATATTTCCTTTTTCACCATAGCCCTCTAAGGGCTTCCAAATATCCCTTTGCCAATTCCACAAGAACAGACTTAGCGAAAGGCTTCTTGAAGGGAAAGATGTAACTCTGTGAGATGAATTAACAGAACACAGAGCAGTTTCTCAGAAAGCTTCTTTCCAGTTTTGAACGGAAGATATTTCCCTTTTCACCATAGCCCTCTATGGGCTTCCAAATATCCCTTTGCCAATTCCACAAGAACAGCCTTAGCGAAAGGCTTCTTGAAGGGAAAGATGTAACTCTGTGAGATGAATTCACAGAACACAGAGCAGTTTCTCAGAAAGCTTCTTTCCAGTTTTGAACGGAAGATATTTCCTTTTTCACCATAGCCGTCTATGGGCTTCCAAATATCCCTTTGCCAATTCCACAAGAACAGCCTTAGCGAAAGGCTTCTTGAAGGGAAAGATGTAACTCTGTGAGATGAATTAACAGAACACAGAGCAGTTTCTCAGAAAGCTTCTTTCCAGTTTTGAACGGAAGATATTTCCTTTTTCACCATAGCCCTCTAATGGCTTCCAAATATCCCCTTGCCAATTCCACAAGAACAGCCTTAGCGAAAGGCTTCTTGAAGGGAAAGATGTAACTCTGTGAGATGAATTCACAGAACACAGAGCAGTTTCTCAGAAAGCTTCTTTCCAGTTTTGAACGGAAGATATTTCCTTTTTCACCATAGCCCTCTATGGGCTTCCAAATATCCCTTTGCCAATTCCACAAGAACAGCCTTAGCGAAAGGCTTCTTGAAGGGAAAGATGTAACTCTGTGAGATGAATTAACAGAACACAGAGCAGTTTCTCAGAAAGCTTCTCTCCATTTTTGAACGGAAGATATTTCCTTTTTTACCATAGCCGTCTATGGGCTTCCAAATATCGCTTTGCCAATTCCACAAGAACAGCCTTAGCGAAAGGCTTTTTGAAGGGAAAGATGTAACTCTGTGTGATGAATTCACAGAACACAAAGCAGTTTCTCAGAAAGCTTCTTTCCAGTTTTGAACGGAAGATATTTCCTTTTTCACCATAGGCCTCTATGGGATTCCAAATATCCCTTTGCCAATTCCACAAGAACAGCCTTAGCGAAAGGCTTCTTGAAGGGAAAGATGTAACTCTGTGAGATGAATTCACAGAACACAGAGCAGTTTCTCAGAAAGCTTCTTTCCAGTTTTGAACGGAAGATATTTCCTTTTTCACCATAGCCCTCTATGGGCTTCCAAATATCCCTTTGCCAATTCCACAAGAACAGCCTTAGCGAAAGGCTTCTTGAAGGGAAAGATGTAACTCTGTGAGATGAATTAACAGAACACAGAGCAGTTTCTCAGAAAGCTTCTTTCCAGTTTTGAACGGAAGATATTTACTTTTCCACCATAGCCCTCTAATGGCTTCCAAATATCCCCTTACCAATTCCACAAGAACAGCCTTAGCGAAAGGCTTCTTGAAGGGAAAGATGTAACTCTGTGAGATGAATTCACAGAGCACAGAGCAGTTTCTCAGAAAGCTTCTTTCCAGTTTTGAACGGAAGATATTTCCTTTCTCACCATAGCCCTCTATGGGCTTCCAAATATCCCTTTGCCAATTCCACAAGAACAGCCTTAACGAAAGGCTTCTTGAAGGGAAAGATGTAACTCTGTGAGATGAATTAACAGAACACAGAGCAGTTTCTCAGAAAGCTTCTTTCCAGTTTTGAACGGAAGATATTTCCTTTTTTACCATAGCCGTCTATGGGCTTCCAAATATCGCTTTGCCAATTCCACAGGAACAGCCTTAGCGAAAGGCTTTTTGAAGGGAAAGATGTAACTCTGTGAGATGAATTCACAGAACACAGAGCAGTTTCTCAGAAAGCTTCTTTCCAGTTTTGAACGGAAGATATTTCCTTTTTCACCATAGCCGTCTATGGGCTTCCAAATATCCCTTTGCCAATTCCACAAGAACAGCCTTAGCGAAAGGCTTCTTGAAGGGAAAGATGTAACTCTGTGAGATAAATTCACAGAACACAGAGCAGTTTCTCAGAAAGCTTCTTTCCAGTTTTGAACGGAAGATATCTCCTTTTTCACCATAGCCCTCTATGGGCTTCCAAATATCCGTTTGCCAATTCCACAAGAACAGCCTTAGCGAAAGGCTTCTTGAAGGGAAAGATGTAACTCTGTGAGATGAATTCACAGAACACAGAGCAGTTTCTCAGAAAGCTTCTTTCCAGTTTTGAACGGAAGATATTTCCTTTTTCACCATAGGCGTCTAAGGGCTTCCAAATATCCCTTTGCCAATTCCACAAGAACAGCCTTAGCGAAAGGCTTCTTGAAAGGAAAGATGTAACACTGTGAGATGAATTGACAGAAAACAGAGCAGTTTCTCAGAAAGCTTCTTTCCAATTTTGAACGGAAGATATTTCCTTTTTCACCATATCCCTCTATGGGCTTCCCAATATCCCTTTGCCAATTCCACAAGAACAGCCTTAGCGAAAGGCTTCTTGAAGGGAAAGATGTAACTCTGTGAGATGAATTCACAGAACACAGAGCAGTTTCTCAGAAAGCTTCTTTCCAGTTTTGAACGGAAGATATTTCCTTTTTCACCATAGCCCTCTATGGGCTTCCAAATATCCCTTTGCCAATTCCACAAGAACAGCCTTAGCGAAAGGCTTCTTGAAGGGAAAGATGTAACTCTGTGAGATGAATTCACAGAACAAAGAGCAGTTTCTCAGAAAGCTTCTTTCCAGTTTTGAACGGAAGATATTTCCTTTTTCACCATAGCCGTCTATGGGCTTCCAAATATCCCTTTGCCAATTCCACAAGAACAGCCTTAGCGAAAGGCTTCTTGAAGGGAAAGATGTAACTCTGTGAGATGAATTCACAGAACACAGAGCAGTTTCTCAGAAAGCTTCTTTCCAGTTTTGAACGGAAGATATTTCCTTTTTCACCATAGCCCTCAAAGGTCTTCCAAATATCCCTTTGCCAATTCCACAAGAACAGCCTTAGCGAAAGGCTTCTCGAAGGGAAAGATGTAACTCTGTGAGATGAATTAACAGAACACAGAGCAGTTTCTCAGAGCTTCTCTCCAGTTTTGAACGGAAGGTATTTCCTTTTTTACCATAGCCGTCTACGGGCTTCCAAATATCGCTTTGCCAATTCCACAAGAACAGCCTTAGCGAAAGGCTTCTAGAAGGGAAAGATGTAACTCTGTGAGATGAATTAACAGAAGACAGAGCAGTTTCTCAGAAAGCTTCTTTCCACTTTTGAACGGAAGATATTTCCTTTTTCAGCATAGCCGTCTATGGGCTTCCAAATATCCCTTTGCCAATTCCACAAGAACAGCCTTAGCGAAAGGCTTCTTGAAGGGAAAGATGTAACTCTGTGAGATGAATTCACAGAACACAGAGCAGTTTCTCAGAAAGCTTCTTTCCAGTTTTGAACGGAAGATATTTCCTTTTTCACCATAGCCGTCTATGGGCTTCCAAATATCCCTTTGCCAATTAAACAAGAACAGCCTTAGCCAAAGGCTTCTTGAAGGGAAAGATGTAACTCTGTCAGATGATTTAACAGAACACAGAGCAGTTTCTCAGAAAGCTTCTTTCCAGTTTTGAAAGGAAGATAATTCCTTTTTCACCAATAGCCCTCTATGGGCTTCCAAATATCGCTTTGCCAATTCCACAAGAACAGCCTTAGCGAAAGGCTTCTTGAAGGGAAAGATGTAACTCTGTGAGATGAATTCACTGAACACAGAGCAGTTTCTCAGAAAGCTTCTTTCCAGTTTTGAACGGAAGATATTTCCTTTTTCACCATAGCCGTCTATGGGCTTCCAAATATCCCTTTGCCAATTCCACAAGAACAGCCTTAGCGAAAGGCTTCTTGAAAGGAAAGATGTAACTCTGTGAGATGAATTGACAGAACACAGAGCAGTTTCTCAGAAAGCTTCTTTCCAGTTTTGAACGGAAGATATTTCCTTTTTCACCATATCCCTCTATGGGCTTCCAAATATCCCTTTGCCAGTTCCACAAGAACAGCCTTAGCGAAAGGCTTCTTGAAGGGAAAGATGTAACTCTGTGAGATGAATTCACAGAACACAGAGCAGTGTCTCAGAAAGCTTCTTTCCAGTTTTTAACGGAAGATATTTCCTTTTTCACAATAGGCCTCTATGGGCTTCCAAATATCCCTTTGCCAATTCCACAAGAACAGGCTTAGCGTAAGGCTTCTTGAAGGGAAAGATGTAACTCTGTGAGATGAATTCACAGAACACAGAGCAGTTTCACAGAAAGCTTCTTTAAAGTTTTTAACGGAAGATATTTCCTTTTTCACCATAGCCCTCTTTGGGCTTCCAAATATCCCTTTGCCAATTCCACAAGAACAGCCTTAGCGAAAGGCTTCTTGAAGGGAAAGATGTAACTCTGTGTGATGAATTCACAGAACACAGAGCAGTTTCTGAGAAAGCTTCTTTCCAGTTTTGAACGGAAGATATTTCCTTTTTCACCATAGCCCTCTATGGGCTTCCAAATATCCCTTTGCCAATTCCACAAGAACAGCCTTAGGGAAAGGCTTCTTGAAGGGAAAGATGTAACTCTGTGAGATGAATTAACAGAACACAGAGCAGTTTCTCAGAAAGCTTCTCTCCAGTTTTGAAGGGAAGGTATTTCCTTTTTTACCATAGCCGTCTACGGGCTTCCAAATATCGCTTTGCCAATTCCACAAGAACAGCCTTAGCGAAAGGCTTCTTGAAGGGAAAGATGTAACTCTGTGAGATGAATTCACAGAACACAGAGCAGTTTCTCAGAAAGCTTCTTTCCAGTTTTGAACGCAAGATATTTCCTTTTTCACCATAGCCCTCTATGGGCTTCCAAATATCCCTTTGCCAATTCCACAAGAACAGCCTTAGCGAAAGGCTTCTTGAAGGGAAAGATGTAACTCTGTGAGATGAATTAACAGAACACAGAGCAGTTTCTCAGAAAGCTTCTTTCCAGTTTTGAACGGAAGATATTTACTTTTCCACCATAGCCCTCTAATGGCTTCCAAATATCCCCTTACCAATTCCACAAGAACAGCCTTAGCGAAAGGCTTCTTGAAGGGAAAGATGTAACTCTGTGAGATGAATTCACAGAACACAGAGCAGTTTCTCAGAAAGCTTCTTTCCAGTTTTGAACGGAAGATATTTCCTTTTTCACCATAGCCCTCTATGGGCTTCCAAATATCCCTTTGCCAATTCCACAAGAACAGCCTTAGCGAAAGTCTTCTTGAAGGGAAAGATGTAACTCTGTGAGATGAATTAACAGAACACAGAGCAGTTTCTCAGAAAGCTTCTTTCCAGTTTTGAACGGAAGATATTTCCTTTTTTACCATAGCCGTCTATGGGCTTCCAAATATCGCTTTGCCAATTCCACAAGAACAGCCTTAGCGAAAGGCTTTTTGAAGGGAAAGATGTAACTCTGTGAGATGAATTCACAGAACACAGAGCAGTTTCTCAGAAAGCTTCTTTCCAGTTTTGAACGGAAGATATTTCCTTTTTCACCATAGCCGTCTATGGGCTTCCAAATATCCCTTTGCCAATTCCACAAGAACAGCCTTAGCGAAAGGCTTCTTGAAGGGAAAGATGTAACTCTGTGAGATGAATTCACAGAACACAGAGCAGTTTCTCAGAAAGCTTCTTTCCAGTTTTGAACGGAAGATATTTCCTTTTTCACCATAGCCCTCTATGGGCTTCCAAATATCCGTTTGCCAATTCCACAAGAACAGCCTTAGCGAAAGGCTTCTTGAAGGGAAAGATGTAACCCTGTGAGATGAATTCACAGAACACAGAGCAGTTTCTCAGAAAGCTTCTTTCCAGTTTTGAACGGAAGATATTTCCTTTTTCACCATAGCCGTCTAAGGGCTTTCAAATATCCCTTTGCCAATTCCACAAGAACAGCCTTAGCGAAAGGCTTCTTGAAAGGAAAGATGTAACACTGTGAGATGAATTGACAGAAAACAGAGCAGTTTCTCAGAAAGCTTCTTTCCAATTTTGAACGGAAGATATTTCCTTTTTCACCATATCCCTCTATGGGCTTCCCAATATCCCTTTGCCAATTCCACAAGAACAGCCTTAGCGAAAGGCTTCTTGAAGGGAAAGATGTAACTCTGTGAGATGAATTCACAGAACACAGAGCAGTTTCTCAGAAAGCTTCTTTCCAGTTTTGAACGGAAGATATTTCCTTTTTCACCATAGCCCTCTATGGGCTTCCAAATATCCCTTTGCCAATTCCATAAAAACAGCCTTAGCGAAAGGCTTCTTGAAGGGAAAGATGTAACTCTGTGAGATGAATTCACAGAACACAGAGCAGTTTCTCAGAAAGCTTCTCTCCAGTTTTGAACGGAAGATATTTCCTTTTTCACCATAGCCCTCTGTTGGCTTCCAAATATCCCTTTGCCAATTCCACAAGAACAGCCTTAGCGAAAGGCTTCTTGAAGGGAAAGATGTAACTCGGTGAGATGAATTCACAGAACACAGAGCAGTTTCTCAGAAAGCTTCTTTCCAGTTTTGAACGGAAGATATTTCCTTTTTCACCATAGCCCTCTATGGGCTTCCAAATATCCCTTTGCCAATTCCACAAGAACAGCCTTAGCGAAAGGCTTCTTGAAGGGAAAGATGTAACTCTGTGAGATGAATTCACAGAACACAGAGCAGTTTCTCAGAAAGCTTCTCTCCAGTTTTGAACGGAAGGTATTTCCTTTTTTACCATAGCCGTCTACGGGCTTCCAAATATCGCTTTGCCAATTCCACAAGAACAGCCTTAGCGAAAGGCTTCTTGAAAGGAAAGATGTAACTCTGTGAGATGAATTCACAGAACACAGAGCAGTTTCTCAGAAAGCTTCTTTCCAGTTTTGAACGGAAGATATTTCCTTTTTCACCATAGAACACTATGGGCTTCCAAATATCCCTTTGCCAATTCCACAAGAACAGCCTTAGCGAAAGGCTTCTTGAAGGGAAAGATGTAACTCTGTGAGATGAATTAACAGAACACAGAGCAGTTTCTCAGAAAGCTTCTCTCCAGTTTTGAACGGAAGATATTTCCTTTTTTACCATAGCCGTCTATGGGCTTCCAAATATCGCTTTGCCAATTCCACAAGAACAGCCTTAGCGAAAGGCTTTTTGAAGGGAAAGATGTAACTCTGTGAGATGAATTCACAGAACACAGAGCAGTTTCTCAGAAAGCTTCTTTTCAGTTTTGAACGGAAGATATTTCCTTTTTCACCATAGCCGTCTATGGGCTTCCAAATATCCCTTTGCCAATTCCACAAGAACAGCCTTAGCGAAAGGCTTCTTGAAGGGAAAGATGTAACTCTGTGAGATGAATTCACAGAACACAGAGCAGTTTCTCAGAAAGCTTCTTTCCAGTTTTGAACGGAAGATATTTCCTTTTTCACCATAGCCCTCTATGGGCTTCCAAATATCCGTTTGCCAATTCCACAAGAACAGCCTTAGCGAAAGGCTTCTTGAAGGGAAAGATGTAACTCTGTGAGATGAATTCACAGAACACAGAGCAGTTTCTCAGAAGGCTTCTACCAGTTTTGAACGGAAGATATTTCCTTTTTCACCATAGCCGTCTATGGGCTTCCAAATATCCCTTTGCCAATTCCACAAGAACAGCCTTAGCGAAAGGCTTCTTGAAAGGAAAGATGTAACACTGTGAGATGAATTGACAGAAAACAGAGCAGTTTCTCAGAAAGCTTCTTTCCAATTTTGAACGGAAGATATTTCCTTTTTCACCATATCCCTCTATGGGCTTCCAAATATCCCTTTGCCAATTCCACAAGAACAGCCTTAGCGAAAGGCTTCTTGAAGGGAAAGATGTAACTCTGTGAGATGAATTCACAGAGCACAGAGCAGTTTCTCAGAAAGCTTCTTTCCAGTTTTGAACGGAAGATATTTCCTTTTTCACCATAGCCCTCAAAGGTCTTCCAAATATCCCTTTGCCAATTCCACAAGAACAGCCTTAGCGAAAGGCTTCTCGAAGGGAAAGATGTAACTCTGTGAGATGAATTAACAGAACACAGAGCAGTTTCTCAGAGCTTCTCTCCAGTTTTGAACGGAAGGTATTTCCTTTTTTACCATAGCCGTCTACGGGCTTCCAAATATCGCTTTGCCAATTCCACAAGAACAGCCTTAGCGAAAGGCTTCTTGAAGGGAAAGATGTAACTCTGTGAGATGAATTAACAGAAGACAGAGCAGTTTCTCAGAAAGCTTCTTTCCACTTTTGAACGGAAGATATTTCCTTTTTCAGCATAGCCGTCTATGGGCTTCCAAATATCCCTTTGCCAATTCCACAAGAACAGCCTTAGCGAAAGGCTTCTTGAAGGGAAAGATGTAACTCTGTGAGATAAATTCACAGAACACAGAGCAGTTTCTCAGAAAGCTTCTTTCCAGTTTTGAACGGAAGATATCTCCTTTTTCACCATAGCCCTCTATGGGCTTCCAAATATCCGTTTGCCAATTCCACAAGAACAGCCTTAGCGAAAGGCTTCTTGAAGGGAAAGATGTAACTCTGTGAGATGAATTCACAGAACACAGAGCAGTTTCTCAGAAAGCTTCTTTCCAGTTTTGAACGGAAGATATTTCCTTTTTCACCATAGGCGTCTAAGGGCTTCCAAATATCCCTTTGCCAATTCCACAAGAACAGCCTTAGCGAAAGGCTTCTTGAAAGGAAAGATGTAACACTGTGAGATGAATTGACAGAAAACAGAGCAGTTTCTCAGAAAGCTTCTTTCCAATTTTGAACGGAAGATATTTCCTTTTTCACCATATCCCTCTATGGGCTTCCCAATATCCCTTTGCCAATTCCACAAGAACAGCCTTAGCGAAAGGCTTCTTGAAGGGAAAGATGTAACTCTGTGAGATGAATTCACAGAACACAGAGCAGTTTCTCAGAAAGCTTCTTTCCAGTTTTGAACGGAAGATATTTCCTTTTTCACCATAGCCCTCTATGGGCTTCCAAATATCCCTTTGCCAATTCCACAAGAACAGCCTTAGCGAAAGGCTTCTTGAAGGGAAAGATGTAACTCTGTGAGATGAATTCACAGAACAAAGAGCAGTTTCTCAGAAAGCTTCTTTCCAGTTTTGAACGGAAGATATTTCCTTTTTCACCATAGCCGCCTATGGGCTTCCAAATATCCCTTTGCCAATTCCACAAGAACAGCCTTAGCGAAAGGCTTCTTGAAGGGAAAGATGTAACTCTGTGAGATGAATTCACAGAACACAGAGCAGTTTCTCAGAAAGCTTCTTTCCAGTTTTGAACGGAAGATATTTCCTTTTTCACCATAGCCCTCAAAGGTCTTCCAAATATCCCTTTGCCAATTCCACAAGAACAGCCTTAGCGAAAGGCTTCTCGAAGGGAAAGATGTAACTCTGTGAGATGAATTAACAGAACACAGAGCAGTTTCTCAGAGCTTCTCTCCAGTTTTGAACGGAAGGTATTTCCTTTTTTACCATAGCCGTCTACGGGCTTCCAAATATCGCTTTGCCAATTCCACAAGAACAGCCTTAGCGAAAGGCTTCTAGAAGGGAAAGATGTAACTCTGTGAGATGAATTAACAGAAGACAGAGCAGTTTCTCAGAAAGCTTCTTTCCACTTTTGAACGGAAGATATTTCCTTTTTCAGCATAGCCGTCTATGGGCTTCCAAATATCCCTTTGCCAATTCCACAAGAACAGCCTTAGCGAAAGGCTTCTTGAAGGGAAAGATGTAACTCTGTGAGATGAATTCACAGAACACAGAGCAGTTTCTCAGAAAGCTTCTTTCCAGTTTTGAACGGAAGATATTTCCTTTTTCACCATAGCCGTCTATGGGCTTCCAAATATCCCTTTGCCAATTAAACAAGAACAGCCTTAGCCAAAGGCTTCTTGAAGGGAAAGATGTAACTCTGTCAGATGATTTAACAGAACACAGAGCAGTTTCTCAGAAAGCTTCTTTCCAGTTTTGAAAGGAAGATAATTCCTTTTTCACCAATAGCCCTCTATGGGCTTCCAAATATCGCTTTGCCAATTCCACAAGAACAGCCTTAGCGAAAGGCTTCTTGAAGGGAAAGATGTAACTCTGTGAGATGAATTCACTGAACACAGAGCAGTTTCTCAGAAAGCTTCTTTCCAGTTTTGAACGGAAGATATTTCCTTTTTCACCATAGCCGTCTATGGGCTTCCAAATATCCCTTTGCCAATTCCACAAGAACAGCCTTAGCGAAAGGCTTCTTGAAAGGAAAGATGTAACTCTGTGAGATGAATTGACAGAACACAGAGCAGTTTCTCAGAAAGCTTCTTTCCAGTTTTGAACGGAAGATATTTCCTTTTTCACCATATCCCTCTATGGGCTTCCAAATATCCCTTTGCCAGTTCCACAAGAACAGCCTTAGCGAAAGGCTTCTTGAAGGGAAAGATGTAACTCTGTGAGATGAATTCACAGAACACAGAGCAGTGTCTCAGAAAGCTTCTTTCCAGTTTTTAACGGAAGATATTTCCTTTTTCACAATAGGCCTCTATGGGCTTCCAAATATCCCTTTGCCAATTCCACAAGAACAGGCTTAGCGTAAGGCTTCTTGAAGGGAAAGATGTAACTCTGTGAGATGAATTCACAGAACACAGAGCAGTTTCACAGAAAGCTTCTTTAAAGTTTTTAACGGAAGATATTTCCTTTTTCACCATAGCCCTCTTTGGGCTTCCAAATATCCCTTTGCCAATTCCACAAGAACAGCCTTAGCGAAAGGCTTCTTGAAGGGAAAGATGTAACTCTGTGTGATGAATTCACAGAACACAGAGCAGTTTCTGAGAAAGCTTCTTTCCAGTTTTGAACGGAAGATATTTCCTTTTTCACCATAGCCCTCTATGGGCTTCCAAATATCCCTTTGCCAATTCCACAAGAACAGCCTTAGGGAAAGGCTTCTTGAAGGGAAAGATGTAACTCTGTGAGATGAATTAACAGAACACAGAGCAGTTTCTCAGAAAGCTTCTCTCCAGTTTTGAAGGGAAGGTATTTCCTTTTTTACCATAGCCGTCTACGGGCTTCCAAATATCGCTTTGCCAATTCCACAAGAACAGCCTTAGCGAAAGGCTTCTTGAAGGGAAAGATGTAACTCTGTGAGATGAATTCACAGAACACAGAGCAGTTTCTCAGAAAGCTTCTTTCCAGTTTTGAACGGAAGATATTTCCTTTTTCACCATAGCCCTCTATGGGCTTCCAAATATCCCTTTGCCAATTCCACAAGAACAGCCTTAGCGAAAGGCTTCTTGAAGGGAAAGATGTAACTCTGTGAGATGAATTAACAGAACACAGAGCAGTTTCTCAGAAAGCTTCTTTCCAGTTTTGAACGGAAGATATTTACTTTTCCACCATAGCCCTCTAATGGCTTCCAAATATCCCCTTACCAATTCCACAAGAACAGCCTTAGCGAAAGGCTTCTTGAAGGGAAAGATGTAACTCTGTGAGATGAATTCACAGAACACAGAGCAGTTTCTCAGAAAGCTTCTTTCCAGTTTTGAACGGAAGATATTTCCTTTTTCACCATAGCCCTCTATGGGCTTCCAAATATCCCTTTGCCAATTCCACAAGAACAGCCTTAGCGAAAGTCTTCTTGAAGGGAAAGATGTAACTCTGTGAGATGAATTAACAGAACACAGAGCAGTTTCTCAGAAAGCTTCTTTCCAGTTTTGAACGGAAGATATTTCCTTTTTTACCATAGCCGTCTATGGGCTTCCAAATATCGCTTTGCCAATTCCACAAGAACAGCCTTAGCGAAAGGCTTTTTGAAGGGAAAGATGTAACTCTGTGAGATGAATTCACAGAACACAGAGCAGTTTCTCAGAAAGCTTCTTTCCAGTTTTGAACGGAAGATATTTCCTTTTTCACCATAGCCGTCTATGGGCTTCCAAATATCCCTTTGCCAATTCCACAAGAACAGCCTTAGCGAAAGGCTTCTTGAAGGGAAAGATGTAACTCTGTGAGATGAATTCACAGAACACAGAGCAGTTTCTCAGAAAGCTTCTTTCCAGTTTTGAACGGAAGATATTTCCTTTTTCACCATAGCCCTCTATGGGCTTCCAAATATCCGTTTGCCAATTCCACAAGAACAGCCTTAGCGAAAGGCTTCTTGAAGGGAAAGATGTAACTCTGTGAGATGAATTCACAGAACACAGAGCAGTTTCTCAGAAAGCTTCTTTCCAGTTTTGAACGGAAGATATTTCCTTTTTCACCATAGCCGTCTAAGGGCTTTCAAATATCCCTTTGCCAATTCCACAAGAACAGCCTTAGCGAAAGGCTTCTTGAAAGGAAAGATGTAACACTGTGAGATGAATTGACAGAAAACAGAGCAGTTTCTCAGAAAGCTTCTTTCCAATTTTGAACGGAAGATATTTCCTTTTTCACCATATCCCTCTATGGGCTTCCCAATATCCCTTTGCCAATTCCACAAGAACAGCCTTAGCGAAAGGCTTCTTGAAGGGAAAGATGTAACTCTGTGAGATGAATTCACAGAACACAGAGCAGTTTCTCAGAAAGCTTCTTTCCAGTTTTGAACGGAAGATATTTCCTTTTTCACCATAGCCCTCTATGGGCTTCCAAATATCCCTTTGCCAATTCCACAAAAACAGCCTTAGCGAAAGGCTTCTTGAAGGGAAAGATGTAACTCTGTGAGATGAATTCACAGAACACAGAGCAGTTTCTCAGAAAGCTTCTTTCCAGTTTTGAACGGAAGATATTTCCTTTTTCACCATAGCCCTCTGTTGGCTTCCAAATATCCCTTTGCCAATTCCACAAGAACAGCCTTAGCGAAAGGCTTCTTGAAGGGAAAGATGTAACTCGGTGAGATGAATTCACAGAACACAGAGCAGTTTCTCAGAAAGCTTCTTTCCAGTTTTGAACGGAAGATATTTCCTTTTTCACCATAGCCCTCTATGGGCTTCCAAATATCCCTTTGCCAATTCCACAAGAACAGCCTTAGCGAAAGGCTTCTTGAAGGGAAAGATGTAACTCTGTGAGATGAATTAACAGAACACAGAGCAGTTTCTCAGAAAGCTTCTCTCCAGTTTTGAACGGAAGGTATTTCCTTTTTTACCATAGCCGTCTACGGGCTTCCAAATATCGCTTTGCCAATTCCACAAGAACAGCCTTAGCGAAAGGCTTCTTGAAAGGAAAGATGTAACTCTGTGAGATGAATTCACAGAACACAGAGCAGTTTCTCAGAAAGCTTCTTTCCAGTTTTGAACGGAAGATATTTCCTTTTTCACCATAGAACACTATGGGCTTCCAAATATCCCTTTGCCAATTCCACAAGAACAGCCTTAGCGAAAGGCTTCTTGAAGGGAAAGATGTAACTCTGTGAGATGAATTAACAGAACACAGAGCAGTTTCTCAGAAAGCTTCTCTCCAGTTTTGAACGGAAGATATTTCCTTTTTTACCATAGCCGTCTATGGGCTTCCAAATATCGCTTTGCCAATTCCACAAGAACAGCCTTAGCGAAAGGCTTTTTGAAGGGAAAGATGTAACTCTGTGAGATGAATTCACAGAACACAGAGCAGTTTCTCAGAAAGCTTCTTTTCAGTTTTGAACGGAAGATATTTCCTTTTTCACCATAGCCGTCTATGGGCTTCCAAATATCCCTTTGCCAATTCCACAAGAACAGCCTTAGCGAAAGGCTTCTTGAAGGGAAAGATGTAACTCTGTGAGATGAATTCACAGAACACAGAGCAGTTTCTCAGAAAGCTTCTTTCCAGTTTTGAACGGAAGATATTTCCTTTTTCACCATAGCCCTCTATGGGCTTCCAAATATCCGTTTGCCAATTCCACAAGAACAGCCTTAGCGAAAGGCTTCTTGAAGGGAAAGATGTAACTCTGTGAGATGAATTCACAGAACACAGAGCAGTTTCTCAGAAGGCTTCTACCAGTTTTGAACGGAAGATATTTCCTTTTTCACCATAGCCGTCTATGGGCTTCCAAATATCCCTTTGCCAATTCCACAAGAACAGCCTTAGCGAAAGGCTTCTTGAAAGGAAAGATGTAACACTGTGAGATGAATTGACAGAAAACAGAGCAGTTTCTCAGAAAGCTTCTTTCCAATTTTGAACGGAAGATATTTCCTTTTTCACCATATCCCTCTATGGGCTTCCAAATATCCCTTTGCCAATTCCACAAGAACAGCCTTAGCGAAAGGCTTCTTGAAGGGAAAGATGTAACTCTGTGAGATGAATTCACAGAACACAGAGCAGTTTCTCAGAAAGCTTCTTTCCAGTTTTGAACGGAAGATATTTCCTTTTTCACCATAGCCCTCAAAGGTCTTCCAAATATCCCTTTGCCAATTCCACAAGAACAGCCTTAGCGAAAGGCTTCTCGAAGGGAAAGATGTAACTCTGTGAGATGAATTAACAGAACACAGAGCAGTTTCTCAGAGCTTCTCTCCAGTTTTGAACGGAAGGTATTTCCTTTTTTACCATAGCCGTCTACGGGCTTCCAAATATCGCTTTGCCAATTCCACAAGAACAGCCTTAGCGAAAGGCTTCTTGAAGGGAAAGATGTAACTCTGTGAGATGAATTAACAGAAGACAGAGCAGTTTCTCAGAAAGCTTCTTTCCACTTTTGAACGGAAGATATTTCCTTTTTCAGCATAGCCGTCTATGGGCTTCCAAATATCCCTTTGCCAATTCCACAAGAACAGCCTTAGCGAAAGGCTTCTTGAAGGGAAAGATGTAACTCTGTGAGATGAATTCACAGAACACAGAGCAGTTTCTCAGAAAGCTTCTTTCCAGTTTTGAACGGAAGATATTTCCTTTTTCACCATAGCCGTCTATGGGCTTCCAAATATCCCTTTGCCAATTAAACAAGAACAGCCTTAGCCAAAGGCTTCTTGAAGGGAAAGATGTAACTCTGTCAGATGATTTAACAGAACACAGAGCAGTTTCTCAGAAATCTTCTTTCCAGTTTTGAACGGAAGATAATTCCTTTTTCACCAATAGCCCTCTATGGGCTTCCAAATATCGCTTTGCCAATTCCACAAGAACAGCCTTAGCGAAAGGCTTCTTGAAGGGAAAGATGTAACTCTGTGAGATGAATTCACAGAACACAGAGCAGTTTCTCAGAAAGCTTCTTTCCAGTTTTGAACGGAAGATATTTCCTTTTTCACCATAGCCGTCTATGGGCTTCCAAATATCCCTTTGCCAATTCCACAAGAACAGCCTTAGCGAAAGGCTTCTTGAAAGGAAAGATGTAACTCTGTGAGATGAATTGACAGAACACAGAGCAGTTTCTCAGAAAGCTTCTTTCCAGTTTTGAACGGAAGATATTTCCTTTTTCACCATATCCCTCTATGGGCTTCCAAATATCCCTTTGCCAATTCCACAAGAACAGCCTTAGCGAAAGGCTTCTTGAAGGGAAAGATGTAACTCTGTGAGATGAATTCACAGAACACAGAGCAGTGTCTCAGAAAGCTTCTTTCCAGTTTTTAACGGAAGATATTTCCTTTTTCACAATAGGCCTCTATGGGCTTCCAAATATCCCTTTGCCAATTCCACAAGAACAGGCTTAGCGTAAGGCTTCTTGAAGGGAAAGATGTAACTCTGTGAGATGAATTCACAGAACACAGAGCAGTTTCACAGAAAGCTTCTTTAAAGTTTTTAACGGAAGATATTTCCTTTTTCACCATAGGCCTCTATGGGCTTCCAAATATCCCTTTGCCAATTCCACAAGAACAGCCTTAGCGAAAGGCTTCTTGAAGGGAAAGATGTAACACTGTGAGATGAATTCACAGAACACAGAGCAGTTTCTCAGAAAGCTTCTTTCCAGTTTTGAACGGAAGATATTTCCTTTTTCACCATAGCCCTCTATGGGCTTCCAAATATCCCTTTGCCAATTCCACAAGAACAGCCTTAGCCAAAGGCTTCTTGAAGGGA
The DNA here is from genome assembly GCF_047675955.1 of Chlorocebus sabaeus. Classification (NCBI taxonomy): domain Eukaryota; kingdom Metazoa; phylum Chordata; class Mammalia; order Primates; family Cercopithecidae; genus Chlorocebus; species Chlorocebus sabaeus. The sequence goes on from NW_027327570.1 coordinate 1,273,328, forward strand.
AAGATGTAAATCTGTGAGATGATTTAACAGAACACAGAGCAGTTTCTCAGAAAACTTCTTTCCAGTTTTGACGGAAGATATTTCCTTTTTCACCATAGCCCTCTATGGGCTTCCAAATATCCCTTTGCCAATTCCACAAGAACAGCCTTAGCGAAAGGCTTCTTGAAGGGAAAGATGTAACTCTGTGAGATGAATTAACAGAACACAGAGCAGTTTCTCAGAAAGCTTCTTTCCAGTTTTGAACGGAAGATATTTCCTTTTACACCATAGGCCTCTATGGGCTTCCAAATATCCCTTTGCCAATTCCACAAGAACAGCCTTAGCGAAAGGCTTCTTGAAGGGAAAGATGTAACTCTGTGAGATGAATTCACAGAACACAGAGCAGTTTCTCAGAAAGCTTCTTTCCAGTTTTGAACGGAAGATATTTCCTTTTTCACCGTAGCCGTCTATGGGCTTGCAAATATCCCTTTGCCAATTCCACAAGAACAGCCTTACCGAAAGGCTTCTTGAAGGGAAAGATGTAACTCTGTGAGATGAATTCACAGAACACAGAGCAGTTTCTCAGAAAGCTTCTTTCCAGTTTTGAACGGAAGATATTTCCTTTTTCACCGTAGCCGTCTATGGGCTTGCAAATATCCCTTTGCCAATTCCACAAGAACAGCCTTACCGAAAGGCTTCTTGAAGGGAAAGATGTAACTCTGTGAGATGAATTCACAGAACACAGAGCAGTTTCTCAGAAAGCTTCTTTCCAGTTTTGAACGGAAGATATTTCCTTCTTCACCATAGTCATCTATGGGCTTGCAAATATCCCTTTGCCAATTCCACAAGAACAGCCTTAGCGAAAGGCTTCTTGAAGGGAAAGATGTAACTCTGTGAGATGAATTCACGGAACACAGAGCAGTTTCTCAGAAAGCTTCCTTCCAGTTTTGAACGGAAGATATTTCCTTTTTCACCATAGCCCTCTAAGGGCTTCCAAATATCCCTTTGCCAATTCCACAAGAACAGCCTTAGCGAAAGGCTTCTTGAAGGGAAAGATGTAACTCTGTGAGATGAATTCACAGAACACAGAGCGGTTTCTCAGAAAGCTTCTTTCCAGTTTTGAACGGAAGATATTTCCTTTTTCACCATAGCCCTCTATGGGCTTCCAAATATCCCTTTGCCAATTCCACAAGAACAGCCTTAGCGAAAGGCTTCTTGAAGGGAAAGATGTAACTCTGTGAGATGAATTAACAGAACACAGAGCAGTTTCTCAGAAAGCTTCTCTCCAGTTTTGAACGGAAGGTATTTCCTTTTTTACCATAGCCGTCTACGGGCTACCAAATATCGCTTTGCCAATTCCACAAGAACAGCCTTAGCGAAAGGCTTCTTGAAAGGAAAGATGTAACTCTGTGAGATGAATTAACAGAAGACAGAGCAGTTTCTCAGAAAGCTTCTTTCCAGTTTTGAACGGAAGATATTTCCTTTTTCAGCATAGCCGTCTATGGGCTTCCAAATATCCCTTTTCCAATTCCACAAGAACAGCCTTAGCGAAAGGCTTCTTGAAGGGAAAGAAGTAACTCTGTGAGATGAATTCACAGAACACAGAGCAGTTTCTCAGAAAGCTTCTTTCCAGTTTTGAACGGAAGATATTTCCTTTTTCACCATAGCCGTCTATGGGCTTCCAAATATCCCTTTGCCAATTAAACAAGAACAGCCTTAGCCAAAGGCTTCTTGAAGGGAAAGATGTAACTCTGTCAGATGATTTAACAGAACACAGAGCAGTTTCTCAGAAAGCTTCTTTCCAGTTTTGAACGAAAGATATTTCCTTTTTCACCATAGTACTCTATGGGCTTCCAAATATCCCTTTGCCAATTCCACAAGAACAGCCTTAGCGAAAGGTTCTTGAAGGGAAAGATGGAACTCTGTGAGATGAATTAACAGAACACAGAGCAGTTTCTCAGAAAGCTTCTTTCCAGTTTTGAACGGAAGATATTTCCTTTTTCACCATAGCCCTCTATGGGCTTCCAAATATCCCTTTGCCAATTCCACAAGAACAGCCTTAGCGAAAGGCTTCTTGAAGGGAAAGATGTAACTCTGTGAGATGAATTCACAGAACACAGAGCAGTGTCTCAGAAAGCTTCTTTCCAGTTTTTAACGGAAGATATTTCCTTTTTCACAATAGGCCTCTATGGGCTTCCAAATATCCCTTTGCCAATTCCACAAGAACAGGCTTAGCGTAAGGCTTCTTGAAGGGAAAGATGTAACTCTGTGAGATGAATTCACAGAACACAGAGCAGTTTCACAGAAAGCTTCTTTAAAGTTTTTAACGGAAGATATTTCCTTTTTCACCATAGCCCTCTTTGGGCTTCCAAATATCCCTTTGCCAATTCCACAAGAACAGCCTTAGCGAAAGGCTTCTTGAAGGGAAAGATGTAACTCTGTGAGATGAATTCACAGAACACAGAGCAGTTTCTGAGAAAGCTTCTTTCCAGTTTTGAACGGAAGATATTTCCTTTTTCACCATAGGCCTCTATGGGCTTCCAAATATCCCTTTGCCAATTCCACAAGAACAGCCTTAGCGAAAGGCTTCTTGAAGGGAAAGATGTAACACTGTGAGATGAATTCACAGAACACAGAGCAGTTTCTCAGAAAGCTTCTTTCCAGTTTTGAACGGAAGATATTTCCTTTTTCACCATAGCCCTCTATGGGCTTCCAAATATCCCTTTGCCAATTCCACAAGAACAGCCTTAGCCAAAGGCTTCTTGAAGGGAAAGATGTAAATCTGTGAGATGATTTAACAGAACACAGAGCAGTTTCTCAGAAAACTTCTTTCCAGTTTTGACGGAAGATATTTCCTTTTTCACCATAGCCCTCTATGGGCTTCCAAATATCCCTTTGCCAATTCCACAAGAACAGCCTTAGCGAAAGGCTTCTTGAAGGGAAAGATGTAACTCTGTGAGATGAATTAACAGAACACAGAGCAGTTTCTCAGAAAGCTTCTTTCCAGTTTTGAACGGAAGATATTTCCTTTTACACCATAGGCCTCTATGGGCTTCCAAATATCCCTTTGCCAATTCCACAAGAACAGCCTTAGCGAAAGGCTTCTTGAAGGGAAAGATGTAACTCTGTGAGATGAATTCACAGAACACAGAGCAGTTTCTCAGAAAGCTTCTTTCCAGTTTTGAACGGAAGATATTTCCTTTTTCACCGTAGCCGTCTATGGGCTTTCAAATATCCCTTTGCCAATTCCACAAGAACAGCCTTACCGAAAGGCTTCTTGAAGGGAAAGATGTAACTCTGTGAGATGAATTCACAGAACACAGAGCAGTTTCTCAGAAAGCTTCTTTCCAGTTTTGAACGGAAGATATTTCCTTTTTCACCGTAGCCGTCTATGGGCTTGCAAATATCCCTTTGCCAATTCCACAAGAACAGCCTTACCGAAAGGCTTCTTGAAGGGAAAGATGTAACTCTGTGAGATGAATTCACAGAACACAGAGCAGTTTCTCAGAAAGCTTCTTTCCAGTTTTGAACGGAAGATATTTCCTTCTTCACCATAGTCATCTATGGGCTTGCAAATATCCCTTTGCCAATTCCACAAGAACAGCCTTAGCGAAAGGCTTCTTGAAGGGAAAGATGTAACTCTGTGAGATGAATTCACGGAACACAGAGCAGTTTCTCAGAAAGCTTCCTTCCAGTTTTGAACGGAAGATATTTCCTTTTTCACCATAGCCCTCTAAGGGCTTCCAAATATCCCTTTGCCAATTCCACAAGAACAGCCTTAGCGAAAGGCTTCTTGAAGGGAAAGATGTAACTCTGTGAGATGAATTCACAGAACACAGAGCAGTGTCTCAGAAAGCTTCTTTCCAGTTTTTAACGGAAGATATTTCCTTTTTCACAATAGGCCTCTATGGGCTTCCAAATATCCCTTTGCCAATTCCACAAGAACAGGCTTAGCGTAAGGCTTCTTGAAGGGAAAGATGTAACTCTGTGAGATGAATTCACAGAACACAGAGCAGTTTCACAGAAAGCTTCTTTAAAGTTTTTAACGGAAGATATTTCCTTTTTCACCATAGCCCTCTTTGGGCTTCCAAATATCCCTTTGCCAATTCCACAAGAACAGCCTTAGCGAAAGGCTTCTTGAAGGGAAAGATGTAACTCTGTGAGATGAATTCACAGAACACAGAGCAGTTTCTGAGAAAGCTTCTTTCCAGTTTTGAACGGAAGATATTTCCTTTTTCACCATAGGCCTCTATGGGCTTCCAAATATCCCTTTGCCAATTCCACAAGAACAGCCTTAGCGAAAGGCTTCTTGAAGGGAAAGATGTAACACTGTGAGATGAATTCACAGAACACAGAGCAGTTTCTCAGAAAGCTTCTTTCCAGTTTTGAACGGAAGATATTTCCTTTTTCACCATAGCCCTCTATGGGCTTCCAAATATCCCTTTGCCAATTCCACAAGAACAGCCTTAGCCAAAGGCTTCTTGAAGGGAAAGATGTAAATCTGTGAGATGATTTAACAGAACACAGAGCAGTTTCTCAGAAAACTTCTTTCCAGTTTTGACGGAAGATATTTCCTTTTTCACCATAGCCCTCTATGGGCTTCCAAATATCCCTTTGCCAATTCCACAAGAACAGCCTTAGCGAAAGGCTTCTTGAAGGGAAAGATGTAACTCTGTCAGATGATTTAACAGAACACAGAGCAGTTTCTCAGAAAGCTTCTTTCCAGTTTTGAACGGAAGATATTTCCTTTTACACCATAGGCCTCTATGGGCTTCCAAATATCCCTTTGCCAATTCCACAAGAACAGCCTTAGCGAAAGGCTTCTTGAAGGGAAAGATGTAACTCTGTGAGATGAATTCACAGAACACAGAGCAGTTTCTCAGAAAGCTTCTTTCCAGTTTTGAACGGAAGATATTTCCTTTTTCACCGTAGCCGTCTATGGGCTTGCAAATATCCCTTTGCCAATTCCACAAGAACAGCCTTACCGAAAGGCTTCTTGAAGGGAAAGATGTAACTCTGTGAGATGAATTCACAGAACACAGAGCAGTTTCTCAGAAAGCTTCTTTCCAGTTTTGAACGGAAGATATTTCCTTTTTCACCGTAGCCGTCTATGGGCTTGCAAATATCCCTTTGCCAATTCCACAAGAACAGCCTTACCGAAAGGCTTCTTGAAGGGAAAGATGTAACTCTGTGAGATGAATTCACAGAACACAGAGCAGTTTCTCAGAAAGCTTCTTTCCAGTTTTGAACGGAAGATATTTCCTTCTTCACCATAGTCATCTATGGGCTTGCAAATATCCCTTTGCCAATTCCACAAGAACAGCCTTAGCGAAAGGCTTCTTGAAGGGAAAGATGTAACTCTGTGAGATGAATTCACGGAACACAGAGCAGTTTCTCAGAAAGCTTCCTTCCAGTTTTGAACGGAAGATATTTCCTTTTTCACCATAGCCCTCTAAGGGCTTCCAAATATCCCTTTGCCAATTCCACAAGAACAGCCTTAGCGAAAGGCTTCTTGAAGGGAAAGATGTAACTCTGTGAGATGAATTCACAGAACACAGAGCGGTTTCTCAGAAAGCTTCTTTCCAGTTTTGAACGGAAGATATTTCCTTTTTCACCATAGCCCTCTATGGGCTTCCAAATATCCCTTTGCCAATTCCACAAGAACAGCCTTAGCGAAAGGCTTCTTGAAGGGAAAGATGTAACTCTGTGAGATGAATTAACAGAACACAGAGCAGTTTCTCAGAAAGCTTCTCTCCAGTTTTGAACGGAAGGTATTTCCTTTTTTACCATAGCCGTCTACGGGCTACCAAATATCGCTTTGCCAATTCCACAAGAACAGCCTTAGCGAAAGGCTTCTTGAAAGGAAAGATGTAACTCTGTGAGATGAATTAACAGAAGACAGAGCAGTTTCTCAGAAAGCTTCTTTCCAGTTTTGAACGGAAGATATTTCCTTTTTCAGCATAGCCGTCTATGGGCTTCCAAATATCCCTTTTCCAATTCCACAAGAACAGCCTTAGCGAAAGGCTTCTTGAAGGGAAAGAAGTAACTCTGTGAGATGAATTCACAGAACACAGAGCAGTTTCTCAGAAAGCTTCTTTCCAGTTTTGAACGGAAGATATTTCCTTTTTCACCATAGCCGTCTATGGGCTTCCAAATATCCCTTTGCCAATTAAACAAGAACAGCCTTAGCCAAAGGCTTCTTGAAGGGAAAGATGTAACTCTGTCAGATGATTTAACAGAACACAGAGCAGTTTCTCAGAAAGCTTCTTTCCAGTTTTGAACGAAAGATATTTCCTTTTTCACCATAGTACTCTATGGGCTTCCAAATATCCCTTTGCCAATTCCACAAGAACAGCCTTAGCGAAAGGTTCTTGAAGGGAAAGATGGAACTCTGTGAGATGAATTAACAGAACACAGAGCAGTTTCTCAGAAAGCTTCTTTCCAGTTTTGAACGGAAGATATTTCCTTTTTCACCATAGCCCTCTATGGGCTTCCAAATATCGCTTTGCCAATTCCACAAGAACAGCCTTAGCGAAAGGCTTCTTGAAGGGAAAGATGTAACTCTGTGAGATGAATTCACAGAACACAGAGCAGTTTCTCACAAAGCTTCTTTCCAGTTTTGAACGGAAGATATTTCCTTTTTCACCATAGCCGTCTATGGGCTTGCAAATATCCCTTTGCCAATTCCACAAGAACAGCCTTACCGAAAGGCTTCTTGAAGGGAAAGATGTAACTCTGTGAGATGAATTCACAGAACACAGAGCAGTTTCTCAGAAAGCTTCTTTCCAGTTTTCAACGGAAGATATTTCCTTCTTCACCATAGCCGTCTATGGGCTTGCAAATATCCCTTTGCCAATTTCACAAGAACAGCCTTAGCGAAAGGCTTCTTGAAGGGAAAGATGTAACTCTGTGAGATGAATTCACAGAACACAGAGCAGTTTCTCAGAAAGCTTCTTTCCAGTTTTGAACGGAAGATATTTCCTTATTCACCATAGCCCTCTATGGGCTTCCAAATATCCCTTTGCCAATTCCACAAGAACAGCCTTAGCGAAAGGCTTCTTGAAGGGAAAGATGTAACTCTGTGAGATGAATTAACAGAACACAGAGGAGTTTCTCAGAAAGCTTCTTTCCAGTTTTGAACGGAAGATATTTCCTTTTTCACCATAGCCCTCTATGGGCTTCCAAATATCCCTTTGCCAATTCCACAAAAACAGCCTTAGCGAAAGGCTTCTTGAAGGGAAAGATGTAACTCTGTGAGATGAATTCACAGAACACAGAGCAGTTTCTCAGAAAGCTTCCTTCCAGTTTTGAACGGAAGTTATTTCCTTTTTCACCATAGCCCTCTATGGGCTTCCAAATATCCCTTTGCCAATTCCACAAGAACAGCCTTAGCGAAAGGTTCTTGAAGGGAAAGATGTAACTCTGTGAGATGAATTAACAGAACACAGAGCAGTTACTCAGAAAGCTTCTTTCCAGTTTTGAACGGAAGATATTTCCTTTTTCACCGTAGCCCTCTTTGGGCTTCCCAATATCCCTTTGCCAATTCCACAAGAACAGCCTTAGCGAAAGGCTTCTTGAAGGGAAAGATGTAACTCTGTGAGATGAATTCACAGAACACAGAGCAGTTTCTCACAAAGCTTCTTTCCAGTTTTGAACGGAAGATATTTCCTTTTTCACCATAGCCGTCTATTGGCTTGCAAATATCCCTTTGCCAATTCCACAAGAACAGCCTTACCGAAAGGCTTCTTGAAGGGAAAGATGTAACTCTGTGAGATGAATTCACAGAACACAGAGCAGTTTCTCAGAAAGCTTCTTTCCAGTTTTGAACGGAAGATATTTCCTTCATCACCATAGCCGTCTATGGGCTTGCAAATATCCCTTTGCCAATTTCACAAGAACAGCCTTAGCGAAAGGCTTCTTGAAGGGAAAGATGTAACTCTGTGAGATGAATTCACAGAACACAGAACAGTTTCTCAGAAAGCTTCTTTCCAGTTTTGAACGGAAGATATTTCCTTTTTCACCATAGCCCTCTATGGGCTTCCAAATATCCCTTTGCCAATTCCGCAAGAACAGCCTTAGCGAAAGGCTTCTTGAAGGGAAAGATGTAACTCTGTGAGATGAATTCACAGAACACAGAGCAGTTTCTCAGAAAGCTTCTTTCCAGTTTTTAACGGAAGATATTTCCTTTTTCACCATAGCCGTCTATGGGCTTCCAAATATCCCTTTGCCAATTCCACAAGAACAGCCTTAGCGAAACGCTTCTTGAAGTGAAAGATGTAACTCTGTGAGATGAATTCACAGAACACAGAGCAGTTTCTCAGAAAGCTTCTTTCCAGTTTTGAACGGAAGATATTTCCTTTTTCACCATAGCCCTCTACGGGCTTCCAAATATCCCTTTGACAATTCCACAAGAACAGCCTTAGCGAAAGGCTTCTTGAAGGGAAAGATGTAACTCTGTGAGATGAATTCACAGAACACAGAGCAGTTTCTCAGAAAGCTTCTTTCCAGTTTTGAACGGAAGATATTTCCTTTTTCCCCATAGCCCTCTATGGGCTTCCAAATATCCCTTTGCCAATTCCACAAGAACAGCCTTAGCGAAAGGCTTCTTGAAGGGAAAGATGTAACTCTGTGAGATGAATTCACAGAACACAGAGCAGTTTCTCAGAAAGCTTCTTTCCAGTTTTGAACGGAAGATATTTCCTTTTTCCCCATAGCCCTCTAAGGGCTTCCAAATATCCCTTTGCCAATTCCACAAGAACAGCCTTAGCCAAAGGCTTCTTGAAGGGAAAGATGTAACTCTGTGAGATGAATTCACAGAACACAGAGCAGTTTCTCAGAAAGCTTCTTTCCAGTATTGAACGGAAGATATTTCCTTTTTCACCATAGCCCTCTATGGGCTTCCAAATATCCCTTTGCCAATTCCACAAGAACAGCCTTAGCGAAAGGCTTCTTGAAGGGAAAGATGTAACTCTGTGAGATGTGTTAACAGAACACAGAGCAGTTTCTCAGAAAGCTTCTTTCCAGTTTTGAACGGAAGATATTTCCTTTTCCACCTTAGCCCTCTATGGGCTTCCATATATCCCTTTGCCAATTCCACAAGAACAGCCTTAGCGAAAGGCTTCTTGAAGGGAAAGATGTAACTCTGTGAGATGAATTAACAGAACACAGAGCAGTTTCTCAGAAAGCTTCTTTTCAGTCGTGATCGGAAGATATGTCCTTTTTCACCATAGCCCTCTATGGGCTTCCAAATATCCCTTTGCCAATTCCACAAGAACAGCCTTAGCGAAAGGCTTCTTGAAGGGAAAGATGTAACTCTGTGAGATGAATTAACAGAACACAGAGCAGTTTCTCAGAAAGCTTCTTTCCAGTTTTGAACGGAAGATATTTCCTTTTTCACCATAGCCCTCTATGGGCTTCCAAATATCCCTTTGCCAATTCCACAAGAAAAGCCTTAGCGAAAGGCTTCTTGAAGGGAAAGATGTAACTCTGTGAGATGAATTGACAGAACACAGAGCAGTTTCTCAGAAAGCTTCTTTCCAGTTTTGAACGGAAGATATTTCCTTTTTCACCATAGCCGTCTATGGGCTTCCAAATATCCCTTTGCCAATTCCACAAGAACAGCCTTAGCGAAAGGCTTCTTGAAGGGAAAGATGTAACTCTGTGAGATGAATTCACAGAACACAGAGCAGTTTCTCAGAAAGCTTCTTTCCAGTTTTGAACGGAAGATATTTCCTTTTTCACCATAGCCGTCTATGGGCTTCCAAATATCCCTTTGCCAATTAAACAAGAACAGCCTTAGCCAAAGGCTTCTTGAAGGGAAAGATGTAACTCTGTCAGATGATTTAACAGAACACAGAGCAGTTTCTCAGAAAGCTTCTTTCCAGTTTTGAACGAAAGATATTTCCTTTTTCACCATAGTACTCTATGGGCTTCCAAATATCCCTTTGCCAATTCCACAAGAACAGCCTTAGCGAAAGGTTCTTGAAGGGAAAGATGGAACTCTGTGAGATGAATTAACAGAACACAGAGCAGTTTCTCAGAAAGCTTCTTTCCAGTTTTGAACGGAAGATATTTCCTTTTTCACCATAGCCCTCTATGGGCTTCCAAATATCGCTTTGCCAATTCCACAAGAACAGCCTTAGCGAAAGGCTTCTTGAAGGGAAAGATGTAACTCTGTGAGATGAATTCACAGAACACAGAGCAGTTTCTCACAAAGCTTCTTTCCAGTTTTGAACGGAAGATATTTCCTTTTTCACCATAGCCGTCTATGGGCTTGCAAATATCCCTTTGCCAATTCCACAAGAACAGCCTTACCGAAAGGCTTCTTGAAGGGAAAGATGTAACTCTGTGAGATGAATTCACAGAACACAGAGCAGTTTCTCAGAAAGCTTCTTTCCAGTTTTCAACGGAAGATATTTCCTTCTTCACCATAGCCGTCTATGGGCTTGCAAATATCCCTTTGCCAATTTCACAAGAACAGCCTTAGCGAAAGGCTTCTTGAAGGGAAAGATGTAACTCTGTGAGATGAATTCACAGAACACAGAGCAGTTTCTCAGAAAGCTTCTTTCCAGTTTTGAACGGAAGATATTTCCTTTTTCACCATAGCCCTCTATGGGCTTCCAAATATCCCTTTGCCAATTCCACAAGAACAGCCTTAGCGAAAGGCTTCTTGAAGGGAAAGATGTAACTCTGTGAGATGAATTAACAGAACACAGAGGAGTTTCTCAGAAAGCTTCTTTCCAGTTTTGAACGGAAGATATTTCCTTTTTCACCATAGCCCTCTATGGGCTTCCAAATATCCCTTTGCCAATTCCACAAGAACAGCCTTAGCGAAAGGCTTCTTGAAGGGAAAGATGTAACTCTGTGAGATGTGTTAACAGAACACAGAGCAGTTTCTCAGAAAGCTTCTTTCCAGTTTTGAACGGAAGATATTTCCTTTTCCACCTTAGCCCTCTATGGGCTTCCATATATCCCTTTGCCAATTCCACAAGAACAGCCTTAGCGAAAGGCTTCTTGAAGGGAAAGATGTAACTCTGTGAGATGAATTAACAGAACACAGAGCAGTTTCTCAGAAAGCTTCTTTTCAGTCGTGATCGGAAGATATGTCCTTTTTCACCATAGCCCTCTATGGGCTTCCAAATATCCCTTTGCCAATTCCACAAGAACAGCCTTAGCGAAAGGCTTCTTGAAGGGAAAGATGTAACTCTGTGAGATGAATTAACAGAACACAGAGCAGTTTCTCAGAAAGCTTCTTTCCAGTTTTGAACGGAAGATATTTCCTTTTTCACCATAGCCCTCTATGGGCTTCCAAATATCCCTTTGCCAATTCCACAAGAAAAGCCTTAGCGAAAGGCTTCTTGAAGGGAAAGATGTAACTCTGTGAGATGAATTGACAGAACACAGAGCAGTTTCTCAGAAAGCTTCTTTCCAGTTTTGAACGGAAGATATTTCCTTTTTCACCATAGCCGTCTATGGGCTTCCAAATATCCCTTTGCCAATTCCACAAGAACAGCCTTAGCGAAAGGCTTCTTGAAGGGAAAGATGTAACTCTGTGAGATGAATTCACAGAACACAGAGCAGTTTCTCAGAAAGCTTCTTTCCAGTTTTGAACGGAAGATATTTCCTTTTTCACCATAGCCGTCTATGGGCTTCCAAATATCCCTTTGCCAATTAAACAAGAACAGCCTTAGCCAAAGGCTTCTTGAAGGGAAAGATGTAACTCTGTCAGATGATTTAACAGAACACAGAGCAGTTTCTCAGAAAGCTTCTTTCCAGTTTTGAACGAAAGATATTTCCTTTTTCACCATAGTACTCTATGGGCTTCCAAATATCCCTTTGCCAATTCCACAAGAACAGCCTTAGCGAAAGGTTCTTGAAGGGAAAGATGGAACTCTGTGAGATGAATTAACAGAACACAGAGCAGTTTCTCAGAAAGCTTCTTTCCAGTTTTGAACGGAAGATATTTCCTTTTTCACCATAGCCCTCTATGGGCTTCCAAATATCGCTTTGCCAATTCCACAAGAACAGCCTTAGCGAAAGGCTTCTTGAAGGGAAAGATGTAACTCTGTGAGATGAATTCACAGAACACAGAGCAGTTTCTCACAAAGCTTCTTTCCAGTTTTGAACGGAAGATATTTCCTTTTTCACCATAGCCGTCTATGGGCTTGCAAATATCCCTTTGCCAATTCCACAAGAACAGCCTTACCGAAAGGCTTCTTGAAGGGAAAGATGTAACTCTGTGAGATGAATTCACAGAACACAGAGCAGTTTCTCAGAAAGCTTCTTTCCAGTTTTCAACGGAAGATATTTCCTTCTTCACCATAGCCGTCTATGGGCTTGCAAATATCCCTTTGCCAATTTCACAAGAACAGCCTTAGCGAAAGGCTTCTTGAAGGGAAAGATGTAACTCTGTGAGATGAATTCACAGAACACAGAGCAGTTTCTCAGAAAGCTTCTTTCCAGTTTTGAACGGAAGATATTTCCTTTTTCACCATAGCCCTCTATGGGCTTCCAAATATCCCTTTGCCAATTCCACAAGAACAGCCTTAGCGAAAGGCTTCTTGAAGGGAAAGATGTAACTCTGTGAGATGAATTAACAGAACACAGAGGAGTTTCTCAGAAAGCTTCTTTCCAGTTTTGAACGGAAGATATTTCCTTTTTCACCATAGCCCTCTATGGGCTTCCAAATATCCCTTTGCCAATTCCACAAAAACAGCCTTAGCGAAAGGCTTCTTGAAGGGAAAGATGTAACTCTGTGAGATGAATTCACAGAACACAGAGCAGTTTCTCAGAAAGCTTCTTTCCAGTTTTGAACGGAAGATATTTCCTTTTTCACCATAGCCGTCTATGGGCTTCCAAATATCCCTTTGCCAATTCCACAAGAACAGCCTTAGCGAAAGGCTTCTTGAAGGGAAAGATGTAACTCTGTGAGATGAATTCACAGAACACAGAGCAGTTTCTCAGAAAGCTTCTTTCCAGTTTTGAACGGAAGATATTTCCTTTTTCACCATAGCCGTCTATGGGCTTCCAAATATTCCTTTGCCAATTCCACAAGAACAGCCTTAGCGAAAGGGTCTTGAAGGGAAAGATGTAACTCTGTGAGATGAATTCACAGAACACAGAGCAGTTTCTCAGAAAGCTTCTTTCCAGTTTTGAATGGAAGATATTTCCTTTTTCACCATAGCCGTCTATGGGCTTCAAAATATCCCTTTGCCAATTCCACAAGAACAGCCTTAGCGAAACGCTTCTTGAAGGGAAAGATGTAACTCTGTGAGATGAATTCACAGAACACAGAGCAGTTTCTCAGAAAGCTTCTTTCCAGTTTTGAACGGAAGATATTTCCTTTTTCAACATAGCCCTCTACGGGCTTCCAAATATCCCTTTGCCAATTCCACAAGAACAGCCTTAGCGAAAGGCTTCTTGAAGGGAAAGATGTAACTCTGTGAGATGAATTCACAGAACACAGAGCAGTTTCTCAGAAAGCTTCCTTCCAGTTTTGAACGGAAGTTATTTCCTTTTTCACCATAGCCCTCTATGGGCTTCCAAATATCCCTTTGCCAATTCCACAAGAACAGCCTTAGCGAAAGGTTCTTGAAGGGAAAGATGTAACTCTGTGAGATGAATTAACAGAACACAGAGCAGTTACTCAGAAAGCTTCTTTCCAGTTTTGAACGGAAGATATTTCCTTTTTCACCGTAGCCCTCTTTGGGCTTCCCAATATCCCTTTGCCAATTCCACAAGAACAGCCTTAGCGAAAGGCTTCTTGAAGGGAAAGATGTAACTCTGTGAGATGAATTCACAGAACACAGAGCAGTTTCTCACAAAGCTTCTTTCCAGTTTTGAACGGAAGATATTTCCTTTTTCACCATAGCCGTCTATTGGCTTGCAAATATCCCTTTGCCAATTCCACAAGAACAGCCTTACCGAAAGGCTTCTTGAAGGGAAAGATGTAACTCTGTGAGATGAATTCACAGAACACAGAGCAGTTTCTCAGAAAGCTTCTTTCCAGTTTTGAACGGAAGATATTTCCTTCATCACCATAGCCGTCTATGGGCTTGCAAATATCCCTTTGCCAATTTCACAAGAACAGCCTTAGCGAAAGGCTTCTTGAAGGGAAAGATGTAACTCTGTGAGATGAATTCACAGAACACAGAACAGTTTCTCAGAAAGCTTCTTTCCAGTTTTGAACGGAAGATATTTCCTTTTTCACCATAGCCCTCTATGGGCTTCCAAATATCCCTTTGCCAATTCCGCAAGAACAGCCTTAGCGAAAGGCTTCTTGAAGGGAAAGATGTAACTCTGTGAGATGAATTCACAGAACACAGAGCAGTTTCTCAGAAAGCTTCTTTCCAGTTTTTAACGGAAGATATTTCCTTTTTCACCATAGCCGTCTATGGGCTTCCAAATATCCCTTTGCCAATTCCACAAGAACAGCCTTAGCGAAACGCTTCTTGAAGTGAAAGATGTAACTCTGTGAGATGAATTCACAGAACACAGAGCAGTTTCTCAGAAAGCTTCTTTCCAGTTTTGAACGGAAGATATTTCCTTTTTCACCATAGCCCTCTACGGGCTTCCAAATATCCCTTTGACAATTCCACAAGAACAGCCTTAGCGAAAGGCTTCTTGAAGGGAAAGATGTAACTCTGTGAGATGAATTCACAGAACACAGAGCAGTTTCTCAGAAAGCTTCTTTCCAGTTTTGAACGGAAGATATTTCCTTTTTCCCCATAGCCCTCTATGGGCTTCCAAATATCCCTTTGCCAATTCCACAAGAACAGCCTTAGCGAAAGGCTTCTTGAAGGGAAAGATGTAACTCTGTGAGATGAATTCACAGAACACAGAGCAGTTTCTCAGAAAGCTTCTTTCCAGTTTTGAACGGAAGATATTTCCTTTTTCCCCATAGCCCTCTAAGGGCTTCCAAATATCCCTTTGCCAATTCCACAAGAACAGCCTTAGCCAAAGGCTTCTTGAAGGGAAAGATGTAACTCTGTGAGATGAATTCACAGAACACAGAGCAGTTTCTCAGAAAGCTTCTTTCCAGTATTGAACGGAAGATATTTCCTTTTTCACCATAGCCCTCTATGGGCTTCCAAATATCCCTTTGCCAATTCCACAAGAACAGCCTTAGCGAAAGGCTTCTTGAAGGGAAAGATGTAACTCTGTGAGATGTGTTAACAGAACACAGAGCAGTTTCTCAGAAAGCTTCTTTCCAGTTTTGAACGGAAGATATTTCCTTTTCCACCTTAGCCCTCTATGGGCTTCCATATATCCCTTTGCCAATTCCACAAGAACAGCCTTAGCGAAAGGCTTCTTGAAGGGAAAGATGTAACTCTGTGAGATGAATTAACAGAACACAGAGCAGTTTCTCAGAAAGCTTCTTTTCAGTCGTGATCGGAAGATATGTCCTTTTTCACCATAGCCCTCTATGGGCTTCCAAATATCCCTTTGCCAATTCCACAAGAACAGCCTTAGCGAAAGGCTTCTTGAAGGGAAAGATGTAACTCTGTGAGATGAATTAACAGAACACAGAGCAGTTTCTCAGAAAGCTTCTTTCCAGTTTTGAACGGAAGATATTTCCTTTTTCACCATAGCCCTCTATGGGCTTCCAAATATCCCTTTGCCAATTCCACAAGAAAAGCCTTAGCGAAAGGCTTCTTGAAGGGAAAGATGTAACTCTGTGAGATGAATTGACAGAACACAGAGCAGTTTCTCAGAAAGCTTCTTTCCAGTTTTGAACGGAAGATATTTCCTTTTCCACCATAGCCGTCTATGGGCTTCCAAATATCCCTTTGCCAATTCCACAAGAACAGCCTTAGCGAAAGGCTTCTTGAAGGGAAAGATGTAACTCTGTGAGATGAATTCACAGAACACAGAGCAGTTTCACAGAAAGCTTCTTTCCAGTTTTGAACGGAAGATATTTCCTTTTTCACCATAGCCGTCTATGGGCTTCCAAATATCCCTTTGCCAATTAAACAAGAACAGCCTTAGCCAAAGGCTTCTTGAAGGGAAAGATGTAACTCTGTCAGATGATTTAACAGAACACAGAGCAGTTTCTCAGAAAGCTTCTTTCCAGTTTTGAACGGAAGATAATTCCTTTTTCACCAATAGCCCTCTATGGGCTTCCAAATATCGCTTTGCCAATTCCACAAGAACAGCCTTAGCGAAAGGCTTCTTGAAGGGAAAGATGTAACTCTGTGAGATGAATTCACAGAACACAGAGCAGTTTCTCAGAAAGCTTCTTTCCAGTTTTGAACGGAAGATATTTCCTTTTTCACCATAGCCGTCTATGGGCTTCCAAATATCCCTTTGCCAATTCCACAAGAACAGCCTTAGCGAAAGGCTTCTTGAAAGGAAAGATGTAACTCTTTGAGATGAATTGACAGAACACAGAGCAGTTTCTCAGAAAGCTTCTTTCCAGTTTTGAACGGAAGATATTTCCTTTTTCACCATATCCCTCTATGGGCTTCCAAATATCCCTTTGCCAATTCCACAAGAACAGCCTTAGCGAAAGGCTTCTTGAAGGGAAAGATGTAACTCTGTGAGATGAATTCACAGAACACAGAGCAGTGTCTCAGAAAGCTTCTTTCCAGTTTTTAACGGAAGATATTTCCTTTTTCACAATAGGCCTCTATGGGCTTCCAAATATCCCTTTGCCAATTCCACAAGAACAGGCTTAGCGTAAGGCTTCTTGAAGGGAAAGATGTAACTCTGTGAGATGAATTCACAGAACACAGAGCAGTTTCACAGAAAGCTTCTTTAAAATTTTTCACGGAAGATATTTCCTTTTTCACCATAGCCCTCTTTGGGCTTCCAAATATCCCTTTGCCAATTCCACAAGAACAGCCTTAGCGAAAGGCTTCTTGAAGGGAAAGATGTAACTCTGTGAGATGAATTCACAGAACACAGAGCAGTTTCTCAGAAAGCTTCTTTCCAGTTTTGAACGGAAGATATTTCCTTTTTCACCATAGGCCTCTATGGGCTTCCAAATATCCCTTTGCCAATTCCACAAGAACAGCCTTAGCGAAAGGCTTCTTGAAGGGAAAGATGTAACTCTGTGAGATGAATTCAGAGAACACAGAGCAGTTTCTCAGAAAGCTTCTTTCCAGTTTTGAACGGAAGATATTTCCTTTTTCACCATAGCCCTCTATGGGCTTCCAAATATCCCTTTGCCAATTCCACAGGAACAGCCTTAGCCAAAGGCTTCTTGAAGGGAAAGATGTAAATCTGTGAGATGATTTAACAGAACACAGAGCAGTTTCTCAGAAAGCTTCTTTCCAGTTTTGACGGAAGATATTTCCTTTTTCACCAGAGCCCTCTATGGGCTTCCAAATATCCCTTTGCCAATTCCACAAGAACAGCCTTAGCGAAAGGCTTCTTGAAGGGAAAGATGTAACTCTGTGAGATGAATTCACAGAACACAGAGCAGTTTCTCAGAAAGCTTCTTTCCAGTTTTGAACGGAAGATATTTCCTTTTTCACCATAGGCCTCTATGGGCTTCCAAATATCCCTTTGCCAATTCCACAAGAACAGCCTTAGCGAAAGGCTTCTTGAAGGGAAAGATGTAACTCTGTGAGATGAATTCACAGAACACAGAGCAGTTTCTCAGAAAGCTTCTTTCCAGTTTTGAACGGAAGATATTTCCTTTTTCACCGTAGCCGTCTATGGGCTTGCAAATATCCCTTTGCCAATTCCACAAGAACAGCCTTACCGAAAGGCTTCTTGAAGGGAAAGATGTAACTCTGTGAGATGAATTCACAGAACACAGAGCAGTTTCTCAGAAAGCTTCTTTCCAGTTTTGAACGGAAGATATTTCCTTTTTCACCGTAGCCGTCTATGGGCTTGCAAATATCCCTTTGCCAATTCGACAAGAACAGCCTTACCGAAAGGCTTCTTGAAGGGAAAGATGTAACTCTGTGAGATGAATTCACGGAACACAGAGCAGTTTCTCAGAAGGCTTCTTTCCAGTTTTGAACGGAAGATATTTCCTTTTTTACCATAGCCCTCTATGGGCTTCCAAATATCCCTTTGCCAATTCCACAAGAACAGCCTTAGGGAAAGGCTTCTTGAAGGGAAAGATGTAACTCTGTGAGATGAATTAACAGAACACAGAGCAGTTTCTCAGAAAGCTTCTCTCCAGTTTTGAACGGAAGGTATTTCCGTTTTTACCATAGCCGTCTACGGGCTTCCAAATATCGCTTTGCCAATTCCACAAGAACAGCCTTAGCGAAAGGCTTCTTGAAAGGAAAGATGTAATTCTGTGAGATGAATTAACAGAAGACAGAGCAGTTTCTCAGAAAGCTTCTTTCCAGTTTTGAACGGAAGATATTTCCTTTTTCAGCATAGCCGTCTATGGGCTTCCAAATATCCCTTTTCCAATTCCACAAGAACAGCCTTAGCGAAAGGCTTCTTGAAGGGAAAGATGTAACTCTGTGAGATGAATTCACAGAACACAGAGCAGTTTCTCAGAAAGCTTCTTTCCAGTTTTGAACGGAAGATATTTCCTTTTTCACCATAGCCGTCTATGGGCTTCCAAATATCCCTTTGCCAATTAAACAAGAACAGCCTTAGCCAAAGGCTTCTTGAAGGGAAAGATGTAACTCTGTCAGATGATTTAACAGAACACAGAGCAGTTTCTCAGAAAGCTTCTTTCCAGTTTTGAACGAAAGATATTTCCTTTTTCACCATAGCACTCTATGGGCTTCCAAATATCCCTTTGCCAATTCCACAAGAACAGCCTTAGCGAAAGGCTTCTTGAAGGGAAAGATGTAACTCTGTGAGATGAATTCACAGAACACAGAGCAGTTTCTCAGAAAGCTTCTTTCCAGTTTTGAACGGAAGATATTTCCTTTTTCACCATAGCCCTCTAAGGGCTTCCAAATATCCCTTTGCCAATTCCACAAGAACAGACTTAGCGAAAGGCTTCTTGAAGGGAAAGATGTAACTCTGTGAGGTGAATTAACAGAACACAGAGCAGTTTCTCAGAAAGCTTCTTTCCAGTTTTGAACGGAAGATATTTCCCTTTTCACCATAGCCCTCTATGGGCTTCCAAATATCCCTTTGCCAATTCCACAAGAACAGCCTTAGCGAAAGGCTTCTTGAAGGGAAAGATGTAACTCTGTGAGATGAATTCACAGAACACAGAGCAGTTTCTCAGAAAGCTTCTTTCCAGTTTTGAACGGAAGATATTTCCTTTTTCACCATAGCCGTCTATGGGCTTCCAAATATCCCTTTGCCAATTCCACAAGAACAGCCTTAGCGAAAGGCTTCTTGAAGGGAAAGATGTAACTCTGTGAGATGAATTAACAGAACACAGAGCAGTTTCTCAGAAAGCTTCTTTCCAGTTTTGAACGGAAGATATTTCCTTTTTCACCATAGCCCTCTAATGGCTTCCAAATATCCCCTTGCCAATTCCACAAGAACAGCCTTAGCGAAAGGCTTCTTGAAGGGAAAGATGTAACTCTGTGAGATGAATTCACAGAACACAGAGCAGTTTCTCAGAAAGCTTCTTTCCAGTTTTGAACGGAAGATATTTCCTTTTTCACCATAGCCCTCTATGGGCTTCCAAATATCCCTTTGCCAATTCCACAAGAACAGCCTTAGCGAAAGGCTTCTTGAAGGGAAAGATGTAACTCTGTGAGATGAATTAACAGAACACAGAGCAGTTTCTCAGAAAGCTTCTCTCCAGTTTTGAACGGAAGATATTTCCTTTTTTACCATAGCCGTCTATGGGCTTCCAAATATCGCTTTGCCAATTCCACAAGAACAGCCTTAGCGAAAGGCTTTTTGAAGGGAAAGATGTAACTCTGTGAGATGAATTCACAGAACACAAAGCAGTTTCTCAGAAAGCTTCTTTCCAGTTTTGAACGGAAGATATTTCCTTTTTCACCATAGGCCTCTATGGGATTCCAAATATCCCTTTGCCAATTCCACAAGAACAGCCTTAGCGAAAGGCTTCTTGAAGGGAAAGATGTAACTCTGTGAGATGAATTAACAGAACACAGAGCAGTTTCTCAGAAAGCTTCTTTCCAGTTTTGAACGGAAGATATTTACTTTTCCACCATAGCCCTCTATGGGCTTCCAAATATCCCTTTGCCAATTCCACAAGAACAGCCTTAGCGAAAGGCTTCTTGAAGGGAAAGATGTAACTCTGTGAGATGAATTCACAGAACACAGAGCAGTTTCTCAGAAAGCTTCTTTCCAGTTTTGAACGGAAGATATTTCCTTTTTCACCATAACCCTCTATGGGCTTCCAAATATCCCTTTGCCAATTCCACAAGAACAGCCTTAGCGAAAGGCTTCTTGAAGGGAAAGATGTAACTCTGTGAGATGAATTAACAGAACACAGAGCAGTTTCTCAGAAAGCTTCTTTCCAGTTTTGAACGGAAGATATTTACTTTTCCACCATAGCCCTCTAATGGCTTCCAAATATCCCCTTACCAATTCAACAAGAACAGCCTTAGCGAAAGGCTTCTTGAAGGGAAAGATGTAACTCTGTGAGATGAATTCACAGAACACAGAGCAGTTTCTCAGAAAGCTTCTTTCCAGTTTTGAACGGAAGATATTTCCTTTCTCACCATAGCCCTCTATGGGCTTCCAAATATCCCTTTGCCAATTCCACAAGAACAGCCTTAACGAAAGGCTTCTTGAAGGGAAAGATGTAACTCTGTGAGATGAATTAACAGAACACAGAGCAGTTTCTCAGAAAGCTTCTTTCCAGTTTTGAACGGAAGATATTTCCTTTTTCACCATAGCCGTCTATGGGCTTCCAAATATCCCTTTGCCAATTCCACAAGAACAGCCTTAGCGAAAGGCTTCTTGAAGGGAAAGATGTAACTCTGTGAGATAAATTCACAGAACACAGAGCAGTTTCTCAGAAAGCTTCTTTCCAGTTTTGAACGGAAGATATTTCCTTTTTCACCATAGCCCTGTATGGGCTTCCAAATATCCGTTTGCCAATTCCACAAGAACAGCCTTAGCGAAAGGCTTCTTGAAGGGAAAGATGTAACTCTGTGAGATGAATTCACAGAACACAGAGCAGTTTCTCAGAAAGCTTCTTTCCAGTTTTGAACGGAAGATATTTCCTTTTTCACCATAGCCGTCTAAGGGCTTCCAAATATCCCTTTGCCAATTCCACAAGAACAGCCTTAGCGAAAGGCTTCTTGAAAGGAAAGATGTAACACTGTGAGATGAATTGACAGAAAACAGAGCAGTTTCTCAGAAAGCTTCTTTCCAATTTTGAACGGAAGATATTTCCTTTTTCACCATATCCCTCTATGGGCTTCCCAATATCCCTTTGCCAATTCCACAAGAACAGCCTTAGCGAAAGGCTTCTTGAAGGGAAAGATGTAACTCTGTGAGATGAATTCACAGAACACAGAGCAGTTTTTCAGAAAGCTTCTTTCCAGTTTTGAACGGAAGATATTTCCTTTTTCACCATAGCCCTCTATGGGCTTCCAAATATCCCTTTGCCAATTCCACAAGAACAGCCTTAGCGAAAGGCTTCTTGAAGGGAAAGATGTAACTCTGTGAGATGAATTCACAGAACAAAGAGCAGTTTCTCAGAAAGCTTCTTTCCAGTTTTGAACGGAAGATATTTCCTTTTTCACCATAGCCGTCTATGGGCTTCCAAATATCCCTTTGCCAATTCCACAAGAACAGCCTTAGCGAAAGGCTTCTTGAAGGGAAAGATGTAACTCTGTGAGATGAATTCACAGAACACAGAGCAGTTTCTCAGAAAGCTTCTTTCCAGTTTTGAACGGAAGATATTTCCTTTTTCACCATAGCCCTCAAAGGTCTTCCAAATATCCCTTTGCCAATTCCACAAGAACAGCCTTAGCGAAAGGCTTCTTGAAGGGAAAGATGTAACTCTGTGAGATGAATTAACAGAACACAGAGCAGTTTCTCAGAGCTTCTCTCCAGTTTTGAACGGAAGGTATTTCCTTTTTTACCATAGCCGTCTACGGGCTTCCAAATATCGCTTTGCCAATTCCACAAGAACAGCCTTAGCGAAAGGCTTCTTGAAGGGAATGATGTAACTCTGTGAGATGAATTAACAGAAGACAGAGCAGTTTCTCAGAAAGCTTCTTTCCAATTTTGAACGGAAGATATTTCCTTTTTCAGCATAGCCGTCTATGGGCTTCCAAATATCCCTTTGCCAATTCCACAAGAACAGCCTTAGCGAAAGGCTTCTTGAAGGGAAAGATGTAACTCTGTGAGATGAATTCACAGAACACAGAGCAGTTTCTCAGAAAGCTTCTTTCCAGTTTTGAACGGAAGATATTTCCTTTTTCACCATAGCCGTCTATGGGCTTCCAAATATCCCTTTGCCAATTAAACAAGAACAGCCTTAGCCAAAGGCTTCTTGAAGGGAAAGATGTAACTCTGTCAGATGATTTAACAGAACACAGAGCAGTTTCTCAGAAAGCTTCTTTCCAGTTTTGAAAGGAAGATAATTCCTTTTTCACCAATAGCCCTCTATGGGCTTCCAAATATCGCTTTGCCAATTCCACAAGAACAGCCTTAGCGAAAGGCTTCTTGAAGGGAAAGATGTAACTCTGTGAGATGAATTCACAGAACACAGAGCAGTTTCTCAGAAAGCTTCTTTCCAGTTTTGAACGGAAGATATTTCCTTTTTCACCATAGCCGTCTATGGGCTTCCAAATATCCCTTTGCCAATTCCACAAGAACAGCCTTAGCGAAAGGCTTCTTGAAAGGAAAGATGTAACTCTGTGAGATGAATTGACAGAACACAGAGCAGTTTCTCAGAAAGCTTCTTTCCAGTTTTGAACGGAAGATATTTCCTTTTTCACCATATCCCTCTATGGGCTTCCAAATATCCCTTTGCCAATTCCACAAAAACAGCCTTAGCGAAAGGCTTCTTGAAGGGAAAGATGTAACTCTGTGAGATGAATTCACAGAACACAGAGCAGTGTCTCAGAAAGCTTCCTTCCAGTTTTTAACGGAAGATATTTCCTTTTTCACAATAGGCCTCTATGGGCTTCCAAATATCCCTTTGCCAATTCCACAAGAACAGGCTTAGCGTAAGGCTTCTTGAAGGGAAAGATGTAACTCTGTGAGATGAATTCACAGAACACAGAGCAGTTTCACAGAAAGCTTCTTTAAAGTTTTTAACGGAAGATATTTCCTTTTTCACCATAGCCCTCTTTGGGCTTCCAAATATCCCTTTGCCAATTCCACAAGAACAGCCTTAGCGAAAGGCTTCTTGAAGGGAAAGATGTAACTCTGTGAGATGAATTCACAGAACACAGAGCAGTTTCTGAGAAAGCTTCTTTCCAGTTTTGAACGGAAGATATTTCCTTTTTCACCATAGCCCTCTATGGGCTTCCAAATATCCCTTTGCCAATTCCACAAGAACAGCCTTAGGGAAAGGCTTCTTGAAGGGAAAGATGTAACTCTGTGAGATGAATTAACAGAACACAGAGCAGTTTCTCAGAAAGCTTCTCTCCAGTTTTGAAGGGAAGGTATTTCCTTTTTTATCATAGCCGTCTACGGGCTTCCAAATATCGCTTTGCCAATTCCACAAGAACAGCCTTAGCGAAAGGCTTCTTGAAGGGAAAGATGTAACTCTGTGAGATGAATTCACAGAACACAGAGCAGTTTCTCAGAAAGCTTCTTTCCAGTTTTGAACGGAAGATATTTCCTTTTTCACCATAGCCCTCTATGGGCTTCCAAATATCCCTTTGCCAATTCCACAAGAACAGCCTTAGCGAAAGGCTTCTTGAAGGGAAAGATGTAACTCTGTGAGATGAATTAACAGAACACAGAGCAGTTTCTCAGAAAGCTTCTTTCCAGTTTTGAACGGAAGATATTTACTTTTCCACCATAGCCCTCTAATGGCTTCCAAATATCCCCTTACCAATTCCACAAGAACAGCCTTAGCGAAAGGCTTCTTGAAGGGAAAGATGTAACTCTGTGAGATGAATTCACAGAACACAGAACAGTTTCTCAGAAAGCTTCTTTCCAGTTTTGAACGGAAGATATTTCCTTTTTCACCATAGCCCTCTATGGGCTTCCAAATATCCCTTTGCCAATTCCACAAGAACAGCCTTAGCGAAAGGCTTCTTGAAGGGAAAGATGTAACTCTGTGAGATGAATTAACAGAACACAGAGCAGTTTCTCAGAAAGCTTCTTTCCAGTTTTGAACGGAAGATATTTCCTTTTTTACCATAGCCGTCTATGGGCTTCCAAATATCGCTTTGCCAATTCCACAAGAACAGCCTTAGCGAAAGGCTTTTTGAAGGGAAAGATGTAACTCTGTGAGATGAATTCACAGAACACAGAGCAGTTTCTCAGAAAGCTTCTTTCCAGTTTTGAACGGAAGATATTTCCTTTTTCACCATAGCCGTCTATGGGCTTCCAAATATCCCTTTGCCAATTCCACAAGAACAGCCTTAGCGAAAGGCTTCTTGAAGGGAAAGATGTAACTCTGTGAGATGAATTCACAGAACACAGAGCAGTTTCTCAGAAAGCTTCTTTCCAGTTTTGAACGGAAGATATTTCCTTTTTCACCATAGCCCTCTATGGGCTTCCAAATATCCGTTTGCCAATTCCACAAGAACAGCCTTAGCGAAAGGCTTCTTGAAGGGAAAGATGTAACTCTGTGAGATGAATTCACAGAACACAGAGCAGTTTCTCAGAAAGCTTCTTTCCAGTTTTGAACGGAAGATATTTCCTTTTTCACCATAGCCGTCTAAGGGCTTTCAAATATCCCTTTGCCAATTCCACAAGAACAGCCTTTGCGAAAGGCTTCTTGAAAGGAAAGATGTAACACTGTGAGATGAATTGACAGAAAACAGAGCAGTTTCTCAGAAAGCTTCTTTCCAATTTTGAACGGAAGATATTTCCTTTTTCACCATATCCCTCTATGGGCTTCCCAATATCCCTTTGCCAATTCCACAAGAACAGCCTTAGCGAAAGGCTTCTTGAAGGGAAAGATGTAACTCTGTGAGATGAATTCACAGAACACAGAGCAGTTTCTCAGAAAGCTTCTTTCCAGTTTTGAACGGAAGATATTTCCTTTTTCACCATAGCCCTCTATGGGCTTCCAAATATCCCTTTGCCAATTCCACAAAAACAGCCTTAGCGAAAGGCTTCTTGAAGGGAAAGATGTAACTCTGTGAGATGAATTCACAGAACACAGAGCAGTTTCTCAGAAAGCTTCTTTCCAGTTTTGAACGGAAGATATTTCCTTTTTCACCATAGCCCTCTGTTGGCTTCCAAATATCCCTTTGCCAATTCCACAAGAACAGCCTTAGCGAAAGGCTTCTTGAAGGGAAAGATGTAACTCTGTGAGATAAATTCACAGAACACAGAGCAGTTTCTCAGAAAGCTTCTTTCCAGTTTTGAACGGAAGATATTTCCTTTTTCACCATAGCCCTCTATGGGCTTCCAAATATCCGTTTGCCAATTCCACAAGAACAGCCTTAGCGAAAGGCTTCTTGAAGGGAAAGATGTAACTCTGTGAGATGAATTCACAGAACACAGAGCAGTTTCTCAGAAAGCTTCTTTCCAGTTTTGAACGGAAGATATTTCCTTTTTCACCATAGCCGTCTAAGGGCTTCCAAATATCCCTTTGCCAATTCCACAAGAACAGCCTTAGAGAAAGGCTTCTTGAAAGGAAAGATGTAACACTGTGAGATGAATTGACAGAAAACAGAGCAGTTTCTCAGAAAGCTTCTTTCCAATTTTGAACGGAAGATATTTCCTTTTTCACCATATCCCTCTATGGGCTTCCCAATATCCCTTTGCCAATTCCACAAGAACAGCCTTAGCGAAAGGCTTCTTGAAGGGAAAGATGTAACTCTGTGAGATGAATTCACAGAACACAGAGCAGTTTCTCAGAAAGCTTCTTTCCAGTTTTGAACGGAAGATATTTCCTTTTTCACCATAGCCCTCTATGGGCTTCCAAATATCCCTTTGCCAATTCCACAAGAACAGCCTTAGCGAAAGGCTTCTTGAAGGGAAAGATGTAACTCTGTGAGATGAATTCACAGAACAAAGAGCAGTTTCTCAGAAAGCTTCTTTCCAGTTTTGAACGGAAGATATTTCCTTTTTCACCATAGCCGTCTATGGGCTTCCAAATATCCCTTTGCCAATTCCACAAGAACAGCCTTAGCGAAAGGCTTCTTGAAGGGAAAGATGTAACTCTGTGAGATGAATTCACAGAACACAGAGCAGTTTCTCAGAAAGCTTCTTTCCAGTTTTGAACGGAAGATATTTCCTTTTTCACCATAGCCCTCAAAGGTCTTCCAAATATCCCTTTGCCAATTCCACAAGAACAGCCTTAGCGAAAGGCTTCTTGAAGGGAAAGATGTAACTCTGTGAGATGAATTAACAGAACACAGAGCAGTTTCTCAGAGCTTCTCTCCAGTTTTGAACGGAAGGTATTTCCTTTTTTACCATAGCCGTCTACGGGCTTCCAAATATCGCTTTGCCAATTCCACAAGAACAGCCTTAGCGAAAGGCTTCTTGAAGGGAATGATGTAACTCTGTGAGATGAATTAACAGAAGACAGAGCAGTTTCTCAGAAAGCTTCTTTCCACGTTTGAACGGAAGATATTTCCTTTTTCAGCATAGCCGTCTATGGGCTTCCAAATATCCCTTTGCCAATTCCACAAGAACAGCCTTAGCGAAAGGCTTCTTGAAGGGAAAGATGTAACTCTGTGAGATGAATTCACAGAACACAGAGCAGTTTCTCAGAAAGCTTCTTTCCAGTTTTGAACGGAAGATATTTCCTTTTTCACCATAGCCGTCTATGGGCTTCCCAATATCCCTTTGCCAATTAAACAAGAACAGCCTTAGCCAAAGGCTTCTTGAAGGGAAAGATGTAACTCTGTCAGATGATTTAACAGAACACAGAGCAGTTTCTCAGAAAGCTTCTTTCCAGTTTTGAAAGGAAGATAATTCCTTTTTCACCAATAGCCCTCTATTGGCTTCCAAATATCGCTTTGCCAATTCCACAAGAACAGCCTTAGCGAAAGGCTTCTTGAAGGGAAAGATGTAACTCTGTGAGATGAATTCACAGAACACAGAGCAGTTTCTCAGAAAGCTTCTTTCCAGTTTTGAACGGAAGATATTTCCTTTTTCACCATAGCCGTCTATGGGCTTCCAAATATCCCTTTGCCAATTCCACAAGAACAGCCTTAGCGAAAGGCTTCTTGAAAGGAAAGATGTAACTCTGTGAGATGAATTGACAGAACACAGAGCAGTTTCTCAGAAAGCTTCTTTCCAGTTTTGAACGGAAGATATTTCCTTTTTCACCATATCCCTCTATGGGCTTCCAAATATCCCTTTGCCAATTCCACAAAAACAGCCTTAGCGAAAGGCTTCTTGAAGGGAAAGATGTAACTCTGTGAGATGAATTCACAGAACACAGAGCAGTGTCTCAGAAAGCTTCTTTCCAGTTTTTAACGGAAGATATTTCCTTTTTCACAATAGGCCTCTATGGGCTTCCAAATATCCCTTTGCCAATTCCACAAGAACAGGCTTAGCGTAAGGCTTCTTGAAGGGAAAGATGTAACTCTGTGAGATGAATTCACAGAACACAGAGCAGTTTCACAGAAAGCTTCTTTAAAGTTTTTAACGGAAGATATTTCCTTTTTCACCATAGCCCTCTTTGGGCTTCCAAATATCCCTTTGCCAATTCCACAAGAACAGCCTTAGCGAAAGGCTTCTTGAAGGGAAAGATGTAACTCTGTGAGATGAATTCACAGAACACAGAGCAGTTTCTCAGAAAGCTTCTTTCCAGTTTTGAACGGAAGATATTTCCTTTTTCACCATAGCCCTCTATGGGCTTCCAAATATCCCTTTGCCAATTCCACAAGAACAGCCTTAGGGAAAGGCTTCTTGAAGGGAAAGATGTAACTCTGTGAGATGAATTAACAGAACACAGAGCAGTTTCTCAGAAAGCTTCTCTCCAGTTTTGAAGGGAAGGTATTTCCTTTTTTATCATACACGTCTACGGGCTTCCAAATATCGCTTTGCCAATTCCACAAGAACAGCCTTAGCGAAAGGCTTCTTGAAGGGAAAGATGTAACTCTGTGAGATGAATTCACAGAACACAGAGCAGTTTCTCAGAAAGCTTCTTTCCAGTTTTGAACGGAAGATATTTCCTTTTTCACCATAGCCCTCTATGGGCTTCCAAATATCCCTTTGCCAATTCCACAAGAACAGCCTTAGCGAAAGGCTTCTTGAAGGGAAAGATGTAACTCTGTGAGATGAATTAACAGAACACAGAGCAGTTTCTCAGAAAGCTTCTTTCCAGTTTTGAACGGAAGATATTTACTTTTCCACCATAGCCCTCTAATGGCTTCCAAATATCCCCTTACCAATTCCACAAGAACAGCCTTAGCGAAAGGCTTCTTGAAGGGAAAGATGTAACTCTGTGAGATGAATTCACAGAACACAGAACAGTTTCTCAGAAAGCTTCTTTCCAGTTTTGAACGGAAGATATTTCCTTTTTCACCATAGCCCTCTATGGGCTTCCAAATATCCCTTTGCCAATTCCACAAGAACAGCCTTAGCGAAAGGCTTCTTGAAGGGAAAGATGTAACTCTGTGAGATGAATTAACAGAACACAGAGCAGTTTCTCAGAAAGCTTCTTTCCAGTTTTGAACGGAAGATATTTCCTTTTTTACCATAGCCGTCTATGGGCTTCCAAATATCGCTTTGCCAATTCCACAAGAACAGCCTTAGCGAAAGGCTTTTTGAAGGGAAAGATGTAACTCTGTGAGATGAATTCACAGAACACAGAGCAGTTTCTCAGAAAGCTTCTTTCCAGTTTTGAACGGAAGATATTTCCTTTTTCACCATAGCCGTCTATGGGCTTCCAAATATCCCTTTGCCAATTCCACAAGAACAGCCTTAGCGAAAGGCTTCTTGAAGGGAAAGATGTAACTCTGTGAGATGAATTCACAGAACACAGAGCAGTTTCTCAGAAAGCTTCTTTCCAGTTTTGAACGGAAGATATTTCCTTTTTCACCATAGCCCTCTATGGGCTTCCAAATATCCGTTTGCCAATTCCACAAGAACAGCCTTAGCGAAAGGCTTCTTGAAGGGAAAGATGTAACTCTGTGAGATGAATTCACAGAACACAGAGCAGTTTCTCAGAAAGCTTCTTTCCAGTTTTGAACGGAAGATATTTCCTTTTTCACCATAGCCGTCTAAGGGCTTTCAAATATCCCTTTGCCAATTCCACAAGAACAGCCTTAGCGAAAGGCTTCTTGAAAGGAAAGATGTAACACTGTGAGATGAATTGACAGAAAACAGAGCAGTTTCTCAGAAAGCTTCTTTCCAATTTTGAACGGAAGATATTTCCTTTTTCACCATATCCCTCTATGGGCTTCCCAATATCCCTTTGCCAATTCCACAAGAACAGCCTTAGCGAAAGGCTTCTTGAAGGGAAAGATGTAACTCTGTGAGATGAATTCACAGAACACAGAGCAGTTTCTCAGAAAGCTTCTTTCCAGTTTTGAACGGAAGATATTTCCTTTTTCACCATAGCCCTCTATGGGCTTCCAAATATCCCTTTGCCAATTCCACAAAAACAGCCTTAGCGAAAGGCTTCTTGAAGGGAAAGATGTAACTCTGTGAGATGAATTCACAGAACACAGAGCAGTTTCTCAGAAAGCTTCTTTCCAGTTTTGAACGGAAGATATTTCCTTTTTCACCATAGCCCTCTGTTGGCTTCCAAATATCCCTTTGCCAATTCCACAAGAACAGCCTTAGCGAAAGGCTTCTTGAAGGGAAAGATGTAACTCGGTGAGATGAATTCACAGAACACAGAGCAGTTTCTCAGAAAGCTTCTTTCCAGTTTTGAACGGAAGATATTTCCTTTTTCACCATAGCCCTCTATGGGCTTCCAAATATCCCTTTGCCAATTCCACAAGAACAGCCTTAGCGAAAGGCTTCTTGAAGGGAAAGATGTAACTCTGTGAGATGAATTCACAGAACACAGAGCAGTTTCTCAGAAAGCTTCTCTCCAGTTTTGAACGGAAGGTATTTCCTTTTTTACCATAGCCGTCTACGGGCTTCCAAATATCGCTTTGCCAATTCCACAAGAACAGCCTTAGCGAAAGGCTTCTTGAAAGGAAAGATGTAACTCTGTGAGATGAATTCACAGAACACAGAGCAGTTTCTCAGAAAGCTTCTTTCCAGTTTTGAACGGAAGATATTTCCTTTTTCACCATAGCCCTCTATGGGCTTCCAAATATCCCTTTGCCAATTCCACAAGAACAGCCTTAGCGAAAGGCTTCTTGAAGGGAAAGATGTAACTCTGTGAGATGAATTAACAGAACACAGAGCAGTTTCTCAGAAAGCTTCTCTCCAGTTTTGAACGGAAGATATTTCCTTTTTTACCATAGCCGTCTATGGGCTTCCAAATATCGCTTTGCAATTCCACAAGAACAGCCTTAGCGAAAGGCTTTTTGAAGGGAAAGATGTAACTCTGTGAGATGAATTCACAGAACACAGAGCAGTTTCTCAGAAAGCTTCTTTTCAGTTTTGAACGGAAGATATTTCCTTTTTCACCATAGCCGTCTATGGGCTTCCAAATATCCCTTTGCCAATTCCACAAGAACAGCCTTAGCGAAAGGCTTCTTGAAGGGAAAGATGTAACTCTGTGAGATGAATTCACAGAACACAGAGCAGTTTCTCAGAAAGCTTCTTTCCAGTTTTGAACGGAAGATATTTCCTTTTTCACCATAGCCCTCTATGGGCTTCCAAATATCCGTTTGCCAATTCCACAAGAACAGCCTTAGCGAAAGGCTTCTTGAAGGGAAAGATGTAACTCTGTGAGATGAATTCACAGAACACAGAGCAGTTTCTCAGAAGGCTTCTTTCCAGTTTTGAACGGAAGATATTTCCTTTTTCACCATAGCCGTCTATGGGCTTCCAAATATTCCTTTGCCAATTCCACAAGAACAGCCTTAGCGAAAGGCTTCTTGAAAGGAAAGATGTAACACTGTGAGATGAATTGACAGAAAACAGAGCAGTTTCTCAGAAAGCTTCTTTCCAATTTTGAACGGAAGATATTTCCTTTTTCACCATATCCCTCTATGGGCTTCCAAATATCCCTTTGCCAATTCCACAAGAACAGCCTTAGGGAAAGGCTTCTTGAAGGGAAAGATGTAACTCTGTGAGATGAATTAACAGAACACAGAGCAGTTTCTCAGAAAGCTTCTCTCCAGTTTTGAAGGGAAGGTATTTCCTTTTTTATCATACCCGTCTACGGGCTTCCAAATATCGCTTTGCCAATTCCACAAGAACAGCCTTAGCGAAAGGCTTCTTGAAGGGAAAGATGTAACTCTGTGAGATGAATTCACAGAACACAGAGCAGTTTCTCAGAAAGCTTCTTTCCAGTTTTGAACGGAAGATATTTCCTTTTTCACCATAGCCCTCTATGGGCTTCCAAATATCCCTTTGCCAATTCCACAAGAACAGCCTTAGCGAAAGGCTTCTTGAAGGGAAAGATGTAACTCTGTGAGATGAATTAACAGAACACAGAGCAGTTTCTCAGAAAGCTTCTTTCCAGTTTTGAACGGAAGATATTTACTTTTCCACCATAGCCCTCTAATGGCTTCCAAATATCCCCTTACCAATTCCACAAGAACAGCCTTAGCGAAAGGCTTCTTGAAGGGAAAGATGTAACTCTGTGAGATGAATTCACAGAACACAGAACAGTTTCTCAGAAAGCTTCTTTCCAGTTTTGAACGGAAGATATTTCCTTTTTCACCATAGCCCTCTATGGGCTTCCAAATATCCCTTTGCCAATTCCACAAGAACAGCCTTAGCGAAAGGCTTCTTGAAGGGAAAGATGTAACTCTGTGAGATGAATTAACAGAACACAGAGCAGTTTCTCAGAAAGCTTCTTTCCAGTTTTGAACGGAAGATATTTCCTTTTTTACCATAGCCGTCTATGGGCTTCCAAATATCGCTTTGCCAATTCCACAAGAACAGCCTTAGCGAAAGGCTTTTTGAAGGGAAAGATGTAACTCTGTGAGATGAATTCACAGAACACAGAGCAGTTTCTCAGAAAGCTTCTTTCCAGTTTTGAACGGAAGATATTTCCTTTTTCACCATAGCCGTCTATGGGCTTCCAAATATCCCTTTGCCAATTCCTCAAGAACAGCCTTAGCGAAAGGCTTCTTGAAGGGAAAGATGTAACTCTGTGAGATGAATTCACAGAACACAGAGCAGTTTCTCAGAAAGCTTCTTTCCAGTTTTGAACGGAAGATATTTCCTTTTTCACCATAGCCCTCTATGGGCTTCCAAATATCCCTTTGCCAATTCCACAAGAACAGCCTTAGCGAAAGGCTTCTTGAAGGGAAAGATGTAACTCTGTGAGATGAATTCACAGAACACAGAGCAGTTTCTCAGAAAGCTTCTCTCCAGTTTTGAACGGAAGGTATTTCCTTTTTTACCATAGCCGTCTACGGGCTTCCAAATATCGCTTTGCCAATTCCACAAGAACAGCCTTAGCGAAAGGCTTCTTGAAAGGAAAGATGTAACTCTGTGAGATGAATTCACAGAACACAGAGCAGTTTCTCAGAAAGCTTCTTTCCAGTTTTGAACGGAAGATATTTCCTTTTTCACCATAGCCCTCTATGGGCTTCCAAATATCCCTTTGCCAATTCCACAAGAACAGCCTTAGCGAAAGGCTTCTTGAAGGGAAAGATGTAACTCTGTGAGATGAATTAACAGAACACAGAGCAGTTTCTCAGAAAGCTTCTCTCCAGTTTTGAACGGAAGATATTTCCTTTTTTACCATAGCCGTCTATGGGCTTCCAAATATCGCTTTGCAATTCCACAAGAACAGCCTTAGCGAAAGGCTTTTTGAAGGGAAAGATGTAACTCTGTGAGATGAATTCACAGAACACAGAGCAGTTTCTCAGAAAGCTTCTTTTCAGTTTTGAACGGAAGATATTTCCTTTTTCACCATAGCCGTCTATGGGCTTCCAAATATCCCTTTGCCAATTCCACAAGAACAGCCTTAGCGAAAGGCTTCTTGAAGGGAAAGATGTAACTCTGTGAGATGAATTCACAGAACACAGAGCAGTTTCTCAGAAAGCTTCTTTCCAGTTTTGAACGGAAGATATTTCCTTTTTCACCATAGGCCTCTATGGGCTTCCAAATATCCGTTTGCCAATTCCACAAGAACAGCCTTAGCGAAAGGCTTCTTGAAGGGAAAGATGTAACTCTGTGAGATGAATTCACAGAACACAGAGCAGTTTCTCAGAAGGCTTCTTTCCAGTTTTGAACGGAAGATATTTCCTTTTTCACCATACCCGTCTATGGGCTTCCAAATATCCCTTTGCCAATTCCACAAGAACAGCCTTAGCGAAAGGCTTCTTGAAAGGAAAGATGTAACACTGTGAGATGAATTGACAGAAAACAGAGCAGTTTCTCAGAAAGCTTCTTTCCAATTTTGAACGGAAGATATTTCCTTTTTCACCATATCCCTCTATGGGCTTCCAAATATCCCTTTGCCAATTCCACAAGAACAGCCTTAGCGAAAGGCTTCTTGAAGGGAAAGATGTAACTCTGTGAGATGATTTCACAGAACACAGAGCAGTTTCTCAGAAAGCTTCTTTCCAGTTTTGAACGGAAGATATTTCCTTTTTCACCATAGCCCTCAAAGGTCTTCCAAATATCCCTTTGCCAATTCCACAAGAACAGCCTTAGCGAAAGGCTTCTCGAAGGGAAAGATGTAACTCTGTGAGATGAATTAACAGAACACAGAGCAGTTTCTCAGAGCTTCTCTCCAGTTTTGAACGGAAGGTATTTCCTTTTTTACCATAGCCGTCTACGGGCTTCCAAATATCGCTTTGCCAATTCCACAAGAACAGCCTTAGCGAAAGGCTTCTTGAAGGGAAAGATGTAACTCTGTGAGATGAATTAACAGAAGACAGAGCAGTTTCTCAGAAAGCTTCTTTCCACTTTTGAACGGAAGATATTTCCTTTTTCAGCATAGCCGTCTATGGGCTTCCAAATATCCCTTTGCCAATTCCACAAGAACAGCCTTAGCGAAAGGCTTCTTGAAGGGAAAGATGTAACTCTGTGAGATGAATTCACAGAACACAGAGCAGTTTCTCAGAAAGCTTCTTTCCAGTTTTGAACGGAAGATATTTCTTTTTTCACCATAGCCGTCTATGGGCTTCCAAATATCCCTTTGCCAATTAAACAAGAACAGCCTTAGCCAAAGGCTTCTTGAAGGGAAAGATGTAACTCTGTCAGATGATTTAACAGAACACAGAGCAGTTTCTCAGAAAGCTTCTTTCCAGTTTTGAACGGAAGATAATTCCTTTTTCACCAATAGCCCTCTATGGGCTTCCAAATATCGCTTTGCCAATTCCACAAGAACAGCCTTAGCGAAAGGCTTCTTGAAGGGAAAGATGTAACTCTGTGAGATGAATTCACAGAACACAGAGCAGTTTCTCAGAAAGCTTCTTTCCAGTTTTGAACGGAAGATATTTCCTTTTTCACCATAGCCGTCTATGGGCTTCCAAATATCCCTTTGCCAATTCCACAAGAACAGCCTTAGCGAAAGGCTTCTTGAAAGGAAAGATGTAACTCTGTGAGATGAATTGACAGAACACAGAGCAGTTTCTCAGAAAGCTTCTTTCCAGTTTTGAACGGAAGATATTTCCTTTTTCACCATATCCCTCTATGGGCTTCCAAATATCCCTTTGCCAATTCCACAAGAACAGCCTTAGCGAAAGGCTTCTTGAAGGGAAAGATGTAACTCTGTGAGATGAATTCACAGAACACAGAGCAGTGTCTCAGAAAGCTTCTTTCCAGTTTTTAACGGAAGATATTTCCTTTTTCACAATAGGCCTCTATGGGCTTCCAAATATCCCTTTGCCAATTCCACAAGAACAGGCTTAGCGTAAGGCTTCTTGAAGGGAAAGATGTAACTCTGTGAGATGAATTCACAGAACACAGAGCAGTTTCACAGAAAGCTTCTTTAAAGTTTTTAACGGAAGATATTTCCTTTTTCACCATAGCCCTCTTTGGGCTTCCAAATATCCCTTTGCCAATTCCACAAGAACAGCCTTAGCGAAAGGCTTCTTGAAGGGAAAGATGTAACTCTGTGAGATGAATTCACAGAACACAGAGCAGTTTCTGAGAAAGCTTCTTTCCAGTTTTGAACGGAAGATATTTCCTTTTTCACCATAGGCCTCTATGGGCTTCCAAATATCCCTTTGCCAATTCCACAAGAACAGCCTTAGCGAAAGGCTTCTTGAAGGGAAAGATGTAACACTGTGAGATGAATTCACAGAACACAGAGCAGTTTCTCAGAAAGCTTCTTTCCAGTTTTGAACGGAAGATATTTCCTTTTTCACCATAGCCCTCTATGGGCTTCCAAATATCCCTTTGCCAATTCCACAAGAACAGCCTTAGCCAAAGGCTTCTTGAAGGGAAAGATGTAAATCTGTGAGATGATTTAACAGAACACAGAGCAGTTTCTCAGAAAGCTTCTTTCCAGTTTTGACGGGAGATATTTCCTTTTTCACCATAGCCCTCTATGGGCTTCCAAATATCCCTTTGCCAATTCCACAAGAACAGCCTTAGCGAAAGGCTTCTTGAAGGGAAAGATGTAACTCTGTGAGATGAATTAACAGAACACAGAGCAGTTTCTCAGAAAGCTTCTTTCCAGTTTTGAACGGAAGATATTTCCTTTTTCACCATAGGCCTCTATGGGCTTCCAAATATCCCTTTGCCAATTCCACAAGAACAGCCTTAGCGAAAGGCTTCTTGAAGGGAAAGATGTAACTCTGTGAGATGAATTCACAGAACACAGAGCAGTTTCTCAGAAAGCTTCTTTCCAGTTTTGAACGGAAGATATTTCCTTTTTCACCGTAGCCGTCTATGGGCTTGCAAATATCCCTTTGCCAATTCCACAAGAACAGCCTTACCGAAAGGCTTCTTGAAGGGAAAGATGTAACTCTGTGAGATGAATTCACAGAACACAGAGCAGTTTCTCAGAAAGCTTCTTTCCAGTTTTGAACGGAAGATATTTCCTTATTCACCGTAGCCGTCTATGGGCTTGCAAATATCCCTTTGCCAATTTCACAAGAACAGCCTTACCGAAAGGCTTCTTGAAGGGAAAGATGTAACTCTGTGAGATGAATTCACAGAACACAGAGCAGTTTCTCAGAAAGCTTCTTTCCAGTTTTGAACGGAAGATATTTCCTTCTTCACCATAGTCATCTATGGTCTTGCAAATATCCCTTTGCCAATTCCACAAGAACAGCCTTTGCGAAAGGCTTCTTGAAGGGAAAGATGTAACTCTGTGAGATGAATTCACGGAACACAGAGCAGTTTCTCAGAAAGCTTCTTTCCAGTTTTGAACGGAAGATATTTCCTTTTTCACCATAGCCCTCTATGGGCTTCCAAATATCCCTTTGCCAATTCCACAAGAACAGCCTTAGCGAAAGGCTTCTTGAAGGGAAAGATGTAACTCTGTGAGATGAATTCACAGAACACAGAGCAGTTTCTCAGAAAGCTTCTTTCCAGTTTTGAACGGAAGATATTTCCTTTTTCACCATAGCCCTCTATGGGCTTCCAAATATCCCTTTGCCAATTCCACAAGAACAGCCTTAGCGAAAGGCTTCTTGAAGGGAAAGATGTAACTCTGTGAGATGAATTCACAGAACACAGAGCAGTTTCTCAGAAAGCTTCCTTCCAGTTTTGAACTGAAGATATTTCCTTTTTCACCATAGCCCTCTAAGGGCTTCCAAATATCCCTTTGCCAATTCCACAAGAACAGCCTTAGCGAAAGGCTTCTTGAAGGGAAAGATGTAACTCTGTGAGATGAATTCACAGAACACAGAGCGGTTTCTCAGAAAGCTTCTTTCCAGTTTTGAACGGAAGATATTTCCTTTTTCACCATAGCCCTCTATGGGCTTCCAAATATCCCTTTGCCGATTCCACAAGAACAGCCTTAGCGAAAGGCTTCTTGAAGGGAAAGATGTAACTCTGTGAGATGAATTAACAGAACACAGAGCAGTTTCTCAGAAAGCTTCTCTCCAGTTTTGAACGGAAGGTATTTCCTTTTTTACCATAGCCGTCTACGGGCTACCAAATATCGCTTTGCCAATTCCACAAGAACAGCCTTAGCGAAAGGATTCTTGAAAGGAAAGATGTAACTCTGTGAGATGAATTAACAGAAGACAGAGCAGTTTCTCAGAAAGCTTCTTTCCAGTTTTGAACGGAAGATATTTCCTTTTTCAGCATAGCCGTCTATGGGCTTCCAAATATCCCTTTTCCAATTCCACAAGAACAGCCTTAGCGAAAGGCTTCTTGAAGGGAAAGATGTAACTCTGTGAGATGAATTCACAGAACACAGAGCAGTTTCTCAGAAAGCTTCTTTCCAGTTTTGAACGGAAGATATTTCCTTTTTCACCATAGCCGTCTATGGGCTTCCAAATATCCCTTTGCCAATTAAACAAGAACAGCCTTAGCCAAAGGCTTCTTGAAGGGAAAGATGTAACTCTGTCAGATGATTTAACAGAACACAGAGCAGTTTCTCAGAAAGCTTCTTTCCAGTTTTGAACGAAAGATATTTCCTTTTTCACCATAGTACTCTATGGGCTTCCAAATATCCCTTTGCCAATTCCACAAGAACAGCCTTAGCGAAAGGTTCTTGAAGGGAAAGATGGAACTCTGTGAGATGAATTAACAGAACACAGAGCAGTTTCTCAGAAAGCTTCTTTCCAGTTTTGAACGGAAGATATTTCCTTTTTCACCATAGCCCTCTATGGGCTTCCAAATATCGCTTTGCCAATTCCACAAGAACAGCCTTAGCGAAAGGCTTCTTGAAGGGAAAGATGTAACTCTGTGAGATGAATTCACAGAACACAGAGCAGTTTCTCACAAAGCTTCTTTCCAGTTTTGAACGGAAGATATTTCCTTTTTCACCATAGCCGTCTATGGGCTTGCAAATATCCCTTTGCCAATTCCACAAGAACAGCCTTAGCGAAAGGCTTCTTGAAGGGAAAGATGTAACTCTGTGAGATGAATTCACAGAACACAGAGCAGTTTCTCAGAAAGCTTCTTTCCAGTTTTGAACGGAAGATATTTCCTTCTTCACCATAGCCGTCTATGGGCTTGCAAATATCCCTTTGCCAATTTCACAAGAACAGCCTTAGCGAAAGGCTTCTTGAAGGGAAAGATGTAACTCTGTGAGATGAATTCACAGAACACAGAGCAGTTTCTCAGAAAGCTTCTTTCCAGTTTTGAACGGAAGATATTTCCTTTTTCACCATAGCCCTCTATGGGCTTCCAAATATCCCTTTGCCAATTCCACAAGAACAGCCTTAGCGAAAGGCTTCTTGAAGGGAAAGATGTAACTCTGTGAGATGAATTAACAGAACACAGAGGAGTTTCTCAGAAAGCTTCTTTCCAGTTTTGAACGGAAGATATTTCCTTTTTCACCATAGCCCTCTATGGGCTTCCAAATATCCCTTTGCCAATTCCACAAAAACAGCCTTAGCGAAAGGCTTCTTGAAGGGAAAGATGTAACTCTGTGAGATGAATTCACAGAACACAGAGCAGTTTCTCAGAAAGCTTCTTTCCAGTTTTGAACGGAAGATATTTCCTTTTTCACCATAGCCGTCTATGGGCTTCCAAATATCCCTTTGCCAATTCCACAAGAACAGCCTTAGCGAAAGGCTTCTTGAAGGGAAAGATGTAACTCTGTGAGATGAATTCACAGAACACAGAGCAGTTTCTCAGAAAGCTTCTTTCCAGTTTTGAACGGAAGATATTTCCTTTTTCACCATAGCCGTCTATGGGCTTCCAAATATCCCTTTGCCAATTCCACAAGAACAGCCTTAGCGAAACGCTTCTTGAAGGGAAAGATGTAACTCTGTGAGATGAATTCACAGAACACAGAGCAGTTTCTCAGAAAGCTTCTTTCCAGTTTTGAACGGAAGATATTTCCTTTTTCAACATAGCCCTCTACGGGCTTCCAAATATCCCTTTGCCAATTCCACAAGAACAGCCTTAGCGAAAGGCTTCTTGAAGGGAAAGATGTAACTCTGTGAGATGAATTCACAGAACACAGAGCAGTTTCTCAGAAAGCTTCCTTCCAGTTTTGAACGGAAGTTATTTCCTTTTTCACCATAGGCCTCTATGGGCTTCCAAATATCCCTTTGCCAATTCCACAAGAACAGCCTTAGCGAAAGGTTCTTGAAGGGAAATATGTAACTCTGTGAGATGAATTCACAGAACACAGAGCAGTTACTCAGAAAGCTTCTTTCCAGTTTTGAACGGAAGATATTTCCTTTTTCACCGTAGCCCTCTTTGGGCTTCCCAATATCCCTTTGCCAATTCCACAAGAACAGCCTTAACGAAAGGCTTCTTGAAGGGAAAGATGTAACTCTGTGAGATGAATTCACAGAACACAGAGCAGTTTCTCAGAAAGCTTCTTTCCAGTTTTTAACGGAAGATATTTCCTTTTTCACCATAGCCGTCTAAGGGCTTCCAAATATCCCTTTGCCAATTCCACAAGAACAGCCTTTGCGAAACGCTTCTTGAAGTGAAAGATGTAACTCTGTGAGATGAATTCACAGAACACAGAGCAGTTTCTCAGAAAGCTTCTTTCCAGTTTTGAACGGAAGATATTTCCTTTTTCACCATAGCCCTCTACGGGCTTCCAAATATCCCTTTGCCAATTCCACAAGAACAGCCTTAGCGAAAGGCTTCTTGAAGGGAAAGATGTAACTCTGTGAGATGAATTCACAGAACACAGAGCAGTTTCTCAGAAAGCTTCTTTCCAGTTTTGAACGGAAGATTTTTCCTTTTTCCCCATAGCCCTCTATGGGCTTCCAAATATCCCTTTGCCAATTCCACAAGAACAGACTTAGCGAAAGGCTTCTTGAAGGGAAA
The DNA here is from genome assembly GCF_047675955.1 of Chlorocebus sabaeus. Lineage (NCBI taxonomy): Eukaryota > Metazoa > Chordata > Mammalia > Primates > Cercopithecidae > Chlorocebus > Chlorocebus sabaeus. Next base: position 1,313,216 of record NW_027327570.1, read on the forward strand.
GATGTAACTCTGTGAGATGAATTCACAGAACACAGAGCAGTTTCTCAGAAAGCTTCTTTCCAGTATTGAACGGAAGATATTTCCTTTTTCACCATAGCCCTCTATGGGCTTCCAAATATCCCTTTGCCAATTCCACAAGAACAGCCTTAGCGAAAGGCTTCTTGAAGGGAAAGATGTAACTCTGTGAGATGTGTTAACAGAACACAGAGCAGTTTCTCAGAAAGCTTCTTTCCAGTTTTGAACGGAAGATATTTCCTTTTTCACCTTAGCCCTCTATGGGCTTCCATATATCCCTTTGCCAATTCCACAAGAACAGCCTTAGCGAAAGGCTTCTTGAAGGGAAAGATGTAACTCTGTGAGATGAATTAACAGAACACAGAGCAGTTTCTCAGAAAGCTTCTTTTCAGTCGTGATCGGAAGATATTTCCTTTTTCACCATAGCCCTCTATGGGCTTCCAAATATCCCTTTGCCAATTCCACAAGAACAGCCTTAGCGAAAGGCTTCTTGAAGGGAAAGATGTAACTCTGTGAGATGAATTAACAGAACACAGAGCAGTTTCTCAGAAAGCTTCTTTCCAGTTTTGAACGGAAGATATTTCCTTTTTCACCATAGCCCTCTATGGGCTTCCAAATATCCCTTTGCCAATTCCACAAGAAAAGCCTTAGCGAAAGGCTTCTTGAAGGGAAAGATGTAACTCTGTGAGATGAATTGACAGAACACAGAGCAGTTTCTCAGAAAGCTTCTTTCCAGTTTTGAACGGAAGATATTTCCTTTTTCACCATAGCCGTCTATGGGCTTCCAAATATCCCTTTGCCAATTCCACAAGAACAGCCTTAGCGAAAGGCTTCTTGAAGGGAAAGATGTAACTCTGTGAGATGAATTCACAGAACACAGAGCAGTTTCACAGAAAGCTTCTTTCCAGTTTTGAACGGAAGATATTTCCTTTTTCACCATAGCCGTCTATGGGCTTCCAAATATCCCTTTGCCAATTCCACAAGAACAGCCTTAACGAAACGCTTCTTGAAGGGAAAGATGTAACTCTGTGAGATGAATTAACAGAACACAGAGCAGTTTCTCAGAAAGCTTCTTTCCAGTTTTGAACGGAAGATATTTCCTTTTTCACCATAGCCCTCTATGGGCTTCCAAATATCCCTTTGTCAATTCCACAAGAACAGCCTTAGCCAAAGGCTTCTTGAAGTGAAAGATGTAACTCTGTGAGATGATTTAACAGAACACAGAGCAGTTTCTCAGAAAGCTTCTTTCCGTTTTGACGGAAGATATTTCCTTTTTCACCATAGCCCTCTACGGGCATCCAAATATCCCTTTGCCAATTCCACAAGAACAGCCTTAGCGAAAGGCTTCTTGAAGGGAAAGATGTAACTCTGTAAGATGAATTAACAGAACACAGAGCAGTTTCTCAGAAAGCTTCTTTCCAGTTTTGAACGGAAGATATTTCCTTTTTCACCATAGCCCTCTATGGGCTTCCAAATATCGCTTTGCCAATTCCACAAGAACAGCCTTAGCGAAAGGCTTCTTGAAGGGAAAGATGTAACTCTGTGAGATGAATTAACAGAACACAGAGCAGTTTCTCAGAAAGCTTCTTTCCAGTTTTGAACGGAAGATATTTCCTTTTTCACCATAGCCCTCTATGGGCTTCCAAATATCCCTTTGCCAATTCCACAAGAACAGCCTTAGCGAAAGGCTTCTTGAAGGGAAAGATGTAACTCTGTGAGATGAATTAACAGAACACAGAGCAGTTTCTCAGAAAGCTTCTTTCCAGTTTTGAACGGAAGATATTTCCTTTTTCACCATAGCCGTCTATGGGCTTGCAAATATCCCTTTGCCAATTCCACAAGAACAGCCTTACCGAAAGGATTCTTGAAGGGAAAGATGTAACTCTGTGAGATGAATTCACAGAACACAGAGCAGTTTCTCAGAAAGCTTCTTTCCAGTTTTGAACGGAAGATATTTCCTTCTTCACCATAGCCGTCTAAGGGCTTGCAAATATACCTTTGCCAATTTCACAAGAACAGCCTTAGCGAAAGGATTCTTGAAGGGAAAGATGTAACTCTGTGAGATGAATTCACAGAACACAGAGCAGTTTCTCAGAAAGCTTCTTTCCAGTTTTGAACGGAAGATATTTCCTTTTTCACCATAGCCCTCTATGGGCTTCCAAATATCCCTTTGCCAATTCCACAAGAACAGCCTTAGCGAAAGGCTTCTTGAAGGGAAAGATGTAACTCTGTGAGATGAATTAACAGAACACAGAGCAGTTTCTCAGAAAGCTTCTTTCCACTTTTGAACGGAAGATATTTCCTTTTTCACCATAGCCCTCTATGGGCTTCCAAATATCCCTTTGCCAATTCCACAAGAACAGCCTTAGCGAAAGGCTTCTTGAAGGGAAAGATGTAACTCTGTGAGATGAATTAACAGAACACAGAGCAGTTTCTCAGAAAGCTTCTTTCCAGTTTTGAACGGAAGATATTTCCTTTTTCACCATAGCCGTCTATGGGCTTGCAAATATCCCTTTGCCAATTCCACAAGAACAGCCTTACCGAAAGGATTCTTGAAGGGAAAGATGTAACTCTGTGAGATGAATTCACAGAACACAGAGCAGTTTCTCAGAAAGCTTCTTTCCAGTTTTGAACGGAAGATATTTCCTTCTTCACCATAGCCGTCTATGGGCTTGCAAATATACCTTTGCCAATTTCACAAGAACAGCCTTAGCGAAAGGATTCTTGAAGGGAAAGATGTAACTCTGTGAGATGAATTCACAGAACACAGAGCAGTTTCTCAGAAAGCTTCTTTCCACTTTTGAACGGAAGATATTTCCTTTTTCACCATAGCCCTCTATGGGCTTCCAAATATCCCTTTGCCAATTCCACAAAAACAGCCTTAGCCAAAGGCTTCTTGAAGGGAAAGATGTAACTCTGTGAGATGAATTCACAGAACACAGAACAGTTTCTCAGAAAGCTTCTTTCCAGTTTTGAACGGAAGATATTTCCTTTTTCACCATAGCCGTCTATGGGCTTCCAAATATCCCTTTGCCAATTCCACAAGAACAGCCTTAGCTAAAGGTTCTTGAAGGGAAAGATGTAACTCTGTGAGATGAAATAACAGAACACAGAACAGTTTCTCAGAAAGCTTCTTTCCAGTTTTGAACGGAAGATATTTCCTTTTTCACCGTAGCCCTCTATGGGCTTCCCAATATCCCTTTGCCAATTCCACAAGAACAGCCTTAGCGAAAGGCTTCTTGAAGGGAAAGATGTAACTCTGTGAGATGAATTTACAGAACACAGAGCAGTTTCTCAGAAAGCTTCTTTCTAGTTTTGAACGGAAGATATTTCCTTTTTCACCATAGCCCTCTATGGGCTTCCAAATATCCCTTTGCCAATTCCACAAGAACAGCCTTAGCGAAAGGCTTCTTGAAGGGAAAGATGTAACTCTGTGAGATGAATTCACAGAACACAGAGCAGTTTCTCAGAAAGCTTCTTTCCAGTTTTGAACGGAAGATATTTCCTTTTTCCCCATAGCCCTCTATGGGCTTCAAATATCCCTTTGCCAATTCCACAAGAGCAGCCTTAGCGAAAGGCTTCTTGAAGGGAAAGATGTAACTGTGTGAGATGAATTCACAGAACACAGAGCAGTTTCTCAGAAAGCTTCTTTCCAGTATTGAACGGAAGATATTTCCTTTTTCACCGTAGCCCTCTATGGGCTTCCAAATATCCCTTTGCCAATTCCACAAGAACAGCCTTAGCGAAAGGCTTCTTGAAGGGAAAGATGTAACTCTGTGAGATGAATTAACAGAACACAGAGCAGTTTCTCAGAAAGCTTCTTTCCAGTTTTGAACGGAAGACATTTCCTTTTTCACCATAGCCCTCTATGGGCTTCCAAATATCGCTTTGCCAATTCCACAAGAACAGCCTTAGCGAAAGGCTTCTTGAAGGGAAAGATGTAATTCTGTGAGATGTGTTAACAGAACACAGAGCAGTTTCTCAGAAAGCTTCTTTCCAGTTTTGAACGGAAGATATTTCCTTTTTCACCTTAGCCCTCTATGGGTTTCCAAATATCCCTTTGCCAATTCCACAAGAACAGCCTCAGCGAAAGGCTTCTTGAATGGAAAGATGTAACTCTGTGAGATGAATTAACAGAACACAGAGCAGTTTCTCAGAAAGCTTCTTTCCAGTCTTGAAAGGAAGATATTTCCTTTTTCACCATAGCCCTCTATGGGCTTCCAAATATCCCTTTGCCAATTCCACAAGAACAGCCATAGCGAAAGGCTTCTTGAAGGGAAAGATGTAATTCTGTGAGATGAATTCACAGAACACAGAGCCGTTTCTCAGAAATCTTCTTTCCAGTTTTGAACGGAAGATATTTCCTTTTTTACCATAGCCCTCTATGGGTCTCCAAATATCCCTTTGCCAATTCCACAAGAACAGCCTTAGCGAAAGGCTTCTTGAAGGGAAAGATGTAACTCTGTGAGATGAATTCACAGAACACAGAGCAGTTTCTCAGAGAGCTTCATTCCTGTCTTGAACGGAAGATATTTCCTTTTTCACCATAGCCCTCTATGGGCTTCCAAATATCCCTTTGCCAATTCCACAAGAACAGCCTTAGCGAAAGGCTTCTTGAAGGGAAAGATGTAATCTGTGAGATGAATTAACAGAACACAGGGCAGTTTCTCAGAAAGCTTCTTTCCAGTTTTGAACGGAAGATATTTCCTTTTTCACCACAGCCTTCTATGGGCTTCCAAATATCCCTTTGCCAATTCCACAAGAACAGCCTTAGCGAAAGGCTTCTTGAAGGGAAAGATGTAACTCTGTGAGATGAATTAACAGAACACAGAGCAGTTTCTCAGAAAGCTTCTTCCCAGTCTTGAAGCGAAGATATTTCCTTTTTCACCATAGCCCTCTATGGGCTTCCAAATATCCCTTTGTCAATTCCTCAAGAACAGCCTTAGCGAAAGGCTTCTTGAAGGGAAAGATGTAACTCTGTGAGATGAATTAACAGAACACAGAGCAGTTTCTCAGAAAGCTTCTTTCCAGTTTTGAACGGAAGATATTTCCTTTTTCACCATAGCCCTCTATGGGCTTCCAAATATCCCATTGCCAATTCCACAAGAACAGCCTTAGCGAAAGGCTTCTTGAAGGGAAAGATGTAACTCTGTGAGATGAATTCACAGAACACAGAGCAGTTTCTCAGATAGCTTCTTTTCAGTCGTGATCGGAAGATATTTCCTTTTTCACCATAGCCGTCTATGGGCTTACAAATATCCCTTTGCCAATTCCACAAGAACAGCCTTAGCGAAAGGCTTCTTGAAGGGAAAGATGTAACTCTGTGAGATGAATTGACAGAACACAGAGCAGTTTCTCAGAAAGCTTCTTTCCAGTTTTGAATGGAAGATATTTCCTTTTTCACCATAGCCGTCTATGGGCTTACAAATATCCCTTTGCCAATTCCACAAGAACAGCCTTAGCGAAAGGCTTCTTGAAGGGAAAGATGTAACTCTGTGAGATGAATTGACAGAACACAGAGCAGTTTCTCAGAAACCTTCTTTCCAGTTTTGAACGGAAGATATTTCCTTTTTCACCATAGCCCTCTATGGGCTTCCAAATATCCCTTTGCCAATTCCACAAGAACAGCCTTAGCGAAAGGCTTCTTGAAGGGAAAGATGTAACTCTGTGAGATGATTTAACAGAACCCAGAGCAGTTTCTCAGAAAGCTTCTTTCCAGTTTTGACGGAAGATATTTCCTTTTTCACCATAGCCCTCTATGGGCTTCCAAATATCGCTTTGCCAATTCCACAAGAACAGCCTTAGCGAAAGGCTTCTTGAAGGGAAAGATGTAACTCTGTGAGATGAATTAGCAGAACACAGAGCAGTTTCTCAGAAAGCTTCTTTCCAGTTTTGAACGGAAGATATTTCCTTTTTCACCATAGCCCTCTATGGGCTTCCAAATATCCTTTTGCCAATTCCACAAGAACAGCCTTAGCGAAAGGCTTCTTGAAGGGAAAGATGTAACTCTCTGAGATGAATTCACAGAACACAGAGCAGTTTCTCAGAAAGCTTCTTTCCAGTTTTGAACGGAAGATATTTCCTTTTTCACCATAGCCGTCTATGGGCTTGCAAATATCCCTTTGCCAATTCCACAAGAACAGCCTTAGCGAAAGGCTTCTTGAAGGGAAAGATGTAACTCTGTGAGATGAATTCACAGAACACAGAGCAGTTTCTCAGAAAGCTTCTTTCCAGTTTTGACGGAAGATATTTCCTTTTTCACCATAGCCCTCTACGGGCTTCCAAATATCCCTTTGCCAATTCCACAAGAACAGCCTTAGCGAAAGGCTTCTTGAAGGGAAAGATGTAACTCTGTAAGATGAATTAACAGAAAACAGAGCAGTTTCTCAGAAAGCTTCTTTCCAGTTTTGAACGGAAGATATTTCCTTTTTCACCATAGCCCTCTATGGGCTTCCAAATATCGCTTTGCCAATTCCACAAGAACAGCCTTAGCGAAAGGCTTCTTGAAGGGAAAGATGTAACTCTGTGAGATGAATTAACAGAACACAGAGCAGTTTCTCAGAAAGCTTCTTTCCAGTTTTGAACGGAAGATATTTCCTTTTTCACCATAGCCCTCTATGGGCTTCCAAATATCCCTTTGCCAATTCCACAAGAACAGCCTTAGCGAAAGGCTTCTTGAAGGGAAAGATGTAACTCTGTGAGGTGAATTCACAGAACACAGAGCAGTTTCTCAGAAAGGTTCTTTCCAGTTTTGAACGGAAGATATTTCCTTTTTCACCATAGCCCTCTACGGGCTTCCAAATATCCCTTTGCCAATTCCACAAGAACAGCCTTAGCAAAAGGCTTCTTGAAGGGAAAGATGTAACTCTGTGAGATGAATTCACAGAACACAGAGCAGTTTCTCAGAAAGCTTCTTTCCAGTTTTGAACGGAAGATATTTCCTTTTTCACCATAGGCCTCTATGGGCTTCCAAATATCCCTTTGCCAATTCCACAAGAACAGCCTTAGCGAAAGGTTCTTGAAGGGAAAGATGTAACTCTGTGAGATGAATTAACAGAACACAGAACAGTTTCTCAGAAAGCTTCTTTCCAGTTTTGAACGGAAGATATTTCCTTTTTCACCGTAGCCCTCTATGGGCTTCCCAATATCCCTTTGCCAATTCCACAAGAACAGCCTTAGCGAAAGGCTTCTTGAAGGGAAAGATGTAACTCTGTGAGATGAATTAACAGAACACAGAGCAGTTTCTCAGAAAGCTTCTTTCTAGTTTTGAACGGAAGTTATTTCCTTTTTCACCATAGCCCTCTATGGGCTTCCAAATATCCCCTTTCCAATTCCACAAGAACAGCCTTAGCGAAAGGCTTCTTGAAGGGAAAGATGTAACTCTGTGAGATGAATTCACAGAACACAGAGCAGTTTCTCAGAAAGCTTCTTTCCAGTTTTGAACGGAAGATATTTCCTTTTTCCCCATAGCCCTCTATGGGCTTCCAAATATCCCTTTGCCAATTCCACAAGAACAGCCTTAGCGAAAGGCTTCTTGAAGGGAAAGATGTAACTCTGTGAGATGAATTCACAGAACACAGAGCAGTTTCTCAGAAAGCTTCTTTCCAGTTTTGAACGGAAGATATTTCCTTTTTCACCATAGCCCTCTATAGGCTTCCAAATATAACTTTGCCAATTCCACAAGAACAGCCTTAGCGAAAGGCTTCTTGAAGGGAAAGATGTAACTCTGTGAGATGAATTCACAGAACACAGAGCAGTTTCTCAGAAAGCTTCTTTCCAGTTTTGAACGGAAGATATTTCCTTTTTCACCATAGCCCTCTATGGGCTTCCAAATATCGCTTTGCCAATTCCACAAGAACAGCCTTAGCGAAAGGCTTCTTGAAGGGAAAGATGTAACTCTGTGAGATGAATTCACAGAACATAGAGCAGTTTCTCAGAAAGCTTCTTTCCAGGTTTGAACGGAAGATATTTCCTTTTTCACCATAGCCCTCAATGAGCTTCCAAATATCCCTTTGCCAATTCCACAAGAACAGCCTTAGCGAAAGGCTTCTTGAAGGGAAAGATGTAACTCTGTGAGATGAATTCACAGAACACAGAGCAGTTTCACAGAAAGCTTCTTTCCAGTTTTGAACGGAAGATATTTCCTTTTTATCCATAGCCCTCTATGGGCTTCCAAATATCCCTTTGCCAATTCCACAAGAACAGCCTTAGCGAAAGGCTTCTTGAAGGGAAAGATGTAACTCTGTGAGATGAATTCACAGAACACAGAGCAGTTTCTCACAAAGCTTCTTTCCAGTTTTGAACGGAAGATATTTCCTTTTTCACCATAGCCGTCTATGGGCTTGCAAATATCCCTTTGCCAATTCCACAAGAACAGCCTTACCGAAAGGCTTCTTGAAGGGAAAGATGTAACTCTGTGAGATGAATTCACAGAACACAGAGCAGTTTCTCAGAAAGCTTCTTTCCAGTTTTGAACGGAAGATATTTCCTTCTTCACCATAGCCGTCTATGGGCTTGCAAATATCCCTTTGCCAATTTCACAAGAACAGCCTTAGCGAAAGGCTTCTTGAAGGGAAAGATGTAACTCTGTGAGATGAATTCACAGAACACAGAACAGTTTCTCAGAAAGCTTCTTTCCAGTTTTGAACGGAAGATATTTCCTTTTTCACCATAGCCCTCTATGGGCTTCCAAATATCCCTTTGCCAATTCCACAAGAACAGCCTTAGCGAAAGGCTTCTTGAAGGGAAAGATGTAACTCTGTGAGATGAATTCACAGAACACAGAGCAGTTTCTCAGAAAGCTTCTTTCCAGTTTTTAACGGAAGATATTTCCTTTTTCACCATAGCCGTCTATGGGCTTCCAAATATCCCTTTGCCAATTCCACAAGAACAGCCTTAGCGAAACGCTTCTTGAAGTGAAAGATGTAACTCTGTGAGATGAATTCACAGAACACAGAGCAGTTTCTCAGAAAGCTTCTTTCCAGTTTTGAACGGAAGATATTTCCTTTTTCACCATAGCCCTCTACGGGCTTCCAAATATCCCTTTGCCAATTCCACAAGAACAGCCTTAGCGAAGGGCTTCTTGAAGGGAAAGATGTAACTCTGTGAGATGAATTCACAGAACACAGAGCAGTTTCTCAGAAAGCTTCTTTCCAGTTTTGAACGGAAGATATTTCCTTTTTCCCCATAGCCCTCTATGGGCTTCCAAATATCCCTTTGCCAATTCCACAAGAACAGCCTTAGCGAAAGGCTTCTTGAATTGAAAGATGTAACTCTGTGAGATGAATTCACAGAACACAGAGCAGTTTCTCAGAAAGCTTCTTTCCAGTTTTGAACGGAAGATATTTCCTTTTTCCCCATAGCCCTCTATGGGCTTCCAAATATCCCTTTGCCAATTCCACAAGAACAGCCTTAGCGAAAGGCTTCTTGAAGGGAAAGATGTAACTCTGTGAGATGAATTCACAGAACACAGAGCAGTTTCTCAGAAAGCTTCTTTCCAGTATTGAACGGAAGATATTTCCTTTTTCACCATAGCCCTCTATGGGCTTCCAAATATCCCTTTGCCAATTCCACAAGAACAGCCTTAGCGAAAGGCTTCTTGAAGGGAAAGATGTAACTCTGTGAGATGTGTTAACAGAACACAGAGCAGTTTCTCAGAAAGCTTCTTTCCAGTTTTGAACGGAACATATTTCCTTTTTCACCTTAGCCCTCTATGGGCTTCCATATATCCCTTTGCCAATTCCACAAGAACAGCCTTAGCGAAAGGCTTCTTGAAGGGAAAGATGTAACTCTGTGAGATGAATTAACAGAACACAGAGCAGTTTCTCAGAAAGCTTCTTTTCAGTCGTGATCGGAAGATATTTCCTTTTTCACCATAGCCCTCTATGGGCTTCCAAATATCCCTTTGCCAATTCCACAAGAACAGCCTTAGCGAAAGGCTTCTTGAAGGGAAAGATGTAACTCTGTGAGATGAATTAACAGAACACAGAGCAGTTTCTCAGAAAGCTTCTTTCCAGTTTTGAACGGAAGATATTTCCTTTTTCACCATAGCCCTCTATGGGCTTCCAAATATCCCTTTGCCAATTCCACAAGAAAAGCCTTAGCGAAAGGCTTCTTGAAGGGAAAGATGTAACTCTGTGAGATGAATTGACAGAACACAGAGCAGTTTCTCAGAAAGCTTCTTTCCAGTTTTGAACGGAAGATATTTCCTTTTTCACCATAGCCCTCTATGGGCTTCCAAATATCCCTTTGTCAATTCCACAAGAACAGCCTTAGCCAAAGGCTTCTTGAAGGGAAAGATGTAACTCTGTGAGATGATTTAACAGAACACAGAGCAGTTTCTCAGAAAGCTTCTTTCCGTTTTGACGGAAGATATTTCCTTTTTCACCATAGCCCTCTACGGGCATCCAAATATCCCTTTGCCAATTCCACAAGAACAGCCTTAGCGAAAGGCTTCTTGAAGGGAAAGATGTAACTCTGTAAGATGAATTAACAGAACACAGAGCAGTTTCTCAGAAAGCTTCTTTCCAGTTTTGAACGGAAGGTATTTCCTTTTTCACCATAGCCCTCTATGGGCTTCCAAATATCGCTTTGCCAATTCCACAAGAACAGCCTTAGCGAAAGGCTTCTTGAAGGGAAAGATGTAACTCTGTGAGATGAATTAACAGAACACAGAGCAGTTTCTCAGAAAGCTTCTTTCCAGTTTTGAACGGAAGATATTTCCTTTTTCACCATAGCCCTCTATGGGCTTCCAAATATCCCTTTGCCAATTCCACAAGAACAGCCTTAGCGAAAGGCTTCTTGAAGGGAAAGATGTAACTCTGTGAGATGAATTAACAGAACACAGAGCAGTTTCTCAGAAAGCTTCTTTCCAGTTTTGAACGGAAGATATTTCCTTTTTCACCATAGCCGTCTATGGGCTTGCAAATATCCCTTTGCCAATTCCACAAGAACAGCCTTACCGAAAGGATTCTTGAAGGGAAAGATGTAACTCTGTGAGATGAATTCACAGAACACAGAGCAGTTTCTCAGAAAGCTTCTTTCCAGTTTTGAACGGAAGATATTTCCTTCTTCACCATAGCCGTCTATGGGCTTGCAAATATACCTTTGCCAATTTCACAAGAACAGCCTTAGCGAAAGGATTCTTGAAGGGAAAGATGTAACTCTGTGAGATGAATTCACAGAACACAGAGCAGTTTCTCAGAAAGCTTCTTTCCAGTTTTGAACGGAAGATATTTCCTTTTTCACCATAGCCCTCTATGGGCTTCCAAATATCCCTTTGCCAATTCCACAAGAACAGCCTTAGCGAAAGGCTTCTTGAAGGGAAAGATGTAACTCTGTGAGATGAATTCACAGAACACAGAGCAGTTTCTCAGAAAGCTTCTTTCCACTTTTGAACGGAAGATATTTCCTTTTTCACCATAGCCCTCTATGGGCTTCCAAATATCCCTTTGCCAATTCCACAAAAACAGCCTTAGCCAAAGGCTTCTTGAAGGGAAAGATGTAACTCTGTGAGATGAATTCACAGAACACAGAACAGTTTCTCAGAAAGCTTCTTTCCAGTTTTGAACGGAAGATATTTCCTTTTTCACCATAGCCGTCTATGGGCTTCCAAATATCCCTTTGCCAATTCCACAAGAACAGCCTTAGCGAAAGGCTTCTTGAAGGGAAAGATGTAACTCTGTGAGATGAATTCACAGAACACAGAGCAGTTTCACAGAAAGCTTCTTTCCAGTTTTGAACGGAAGATATTTCCTTTTTCACCATAGCCGTCTATGGGCTTCCAAATATCCCTTTGCCAATTCCACAAGAACAGCCTTAACGAAACGCTTCTTGAAGGGAAAGATGAAACTCTGTGAGATGAATTCACAGAACACAGAGCAGTTTCTCAGAAAGCTTCTTTCCAGTTTTGAACGGAAGATATTTCCTTTTTCACCATAGCCCTCTACGGGCTTCCAAATATCCCTTTGCCAATTCCACAAGAACAGCCTTAGCGAAAGGCTTCTTGAAGGGAAAGATGTAACTCTGTGAGATGAATTCACAGAACACAGAGCAGTTTCTCAGAAAGATTCTTTCCAGTTTTGAACGGAAGATATTTCCTTTTTCACCATAGGCCTCTATGGGCTTCCAAATATCCCTTTGCCAATTCCACAAGAACAGCCTTAGCGAAAGGTTCTTGAAGGGAAAGATGTAACTCTGTGAGATGAATTAACAGAACACAGAACAGTTTCTCAGAAAGCTTCTTTCCAGTTTTGAACGGAAGATATTTCCTTTTTCACCGTAGCCCTCTATGTGCTTCCAAATATCCCTTTGCCAATTCCACAAGAACAGCCTTAGCGAAAGGCTTCTTGAAGGGAAAGATGTAACTCTGTGAGATGAATTTACAGAACACAGAGCAGTTTCTCAGAAAGCTTCTTTGTAGTTTTGAACGGAAGATATTTCCTTTTTCACCATAGCCCTCTATGGGCTTCCAAATATCCCCTTGCCAATTCCACAAGAACAGCCTTAGCGAAAGGCTTCTTGAAGGGAAAGATGTAACTCTGTGAGATGAATTCACAGAACACAGAGCAGTTTCTCAGAAAGCTTCTTTCCAGTTTTGAACGGAAGATATTTCCTTTTTCCCCATAGCCCTCTATGGGCTTCAAATATCCCTTTGCCAATTCCACAAGAGCAGCCTTAGCGAAAGGCTTCTTGAAGGGAAAGATGTAACTGTGTGAGATGAATTCACAGAACACAGAGCAGTTTCTCAGAAAGCTTCTTTCCAGTATTGAACGGAAGATATTTCCTTTTTCACCGTAGCCCTCTATAGGCTTCCAAATATCCCTTTGCCAATTCCACAAGAACAGCCTTAGCGAAAGGCTTCTTGAAGGGAAAGATGTAACTCTGTGAGATGAATTCACAGAACACAGAGCAGTTTCTCAGAAAGCTTCTTTCCAGTTTTGAACGGAAGATATTTCCTTTTTCCCCATAGCCCTCTATGGGCTTCCAAATATCCCTTTGCCAATTCCACAAGAACAGCCTTAGCGAAAGGCTTCTTGAAGGGAAAGATGTAACTCTGTGAGATGAATTCACAGAACACAGAGCAGTTTCTCAGAAAGCTTCTTTCCAGTATTGAACGGAAGATATTTCCTTTTTCACCATAGCCCTCTATGGGCTTCCAAATATCCCTTTGCCAATTCCACAAGAACAGCCTTAGCGAAAGGCTTCTTGAAGGGAAAGATGTAACTCTGTGAGATGTGTTAACAGAACACAGAGCAGTTTCTCAGAAAGCTTCTTTCCAGTTTTGAACGGAAGATATTTCCTTTTTCACCTTAGCCCTCTATGGGCTTCCATATATCCCTTTGCCAATTCCACAAGAACAGCCTTAGCGAAAGGCTTCTTGAAGGGAAAGATGTAACTCTGTGAGATGAATTAACAAATCACAGAGCAGTTTCTCAGAAAGCTTCTTTTCAGTCGTGATCGGAAGATATTTCCTTTTTCACCATAGCCCTCTATGGGCTTCCAAATATCCCTTTGCCAATTCCACAAGAACAGCCTTAGCGAAAGGCTTCTTGAAGGGAAAGATGTAACTCTGTGAGATGAATTAACAGAACACAGAGCAGTTTCTCAGAAAGCTTCTTTCCAGTTTTGAACGGAAGATATTTCCTTTTTCACCATAGCCCTCTATGGGCTTCCAAATATCCCTTTGCCAATTCCACAAGAAAAGCCTTAGCGAAAGGCTTCTTGAAGGGAAAGATGTAACTCTGTGAGATGAATTGACAGAACACAGAGCAGTTTCTCAGAAAGCTTCTTTCCAGTTTTGAACGGAAGATATTTCCTTTTTCACCATAGCCGTCTATGGGCTTCCAAATATCCCTTTGCCAATTCCACAAGAACAGCCTTAGCGAAAGGCTTCTTGAAGGGAAAGATGTAACTCTGTGAGATGAATTCACAGAACACAGAGCAGTTTCACAGAAAGCTTCTTTCCAGTTTTGAACGGAAGATATTTCCTTTTTCACCATAGCCGTCTATGGGCTTCCAAATATCCCTTTGCCAATTCCCCAAGAACAGCCTTAACGAAACGCTTCTTGAAGGGAAAGATGTAACTCTGTGAGATGAATTTACAGAACACAGAGCAGTTTCTCAGAAAGCTTCTTTCCAGTTTTGAACGGAAGATATTTCCTTTTTCACCATAGCCCTCTATGGGCTTCCAAATATCCCTTTGCCAATTCCACAAGAAAAGCCTTAGCGAAAGGCTTCTTGAAGGGAAAGATGTAACTCTGTGAGATGAATTGACAGAACACAGAGCAGTTTCTCAGAAAGCTTCTTTCCAGTTTTGAACGGAAGATATTTCCTTTTTCACCATAGCCCTCTATGGGCTTCCAAATATCCCTTTGTCAATTCCACAAGAACAGCCTTAGCCAAAGGCTTCTTGAAGGGAAAGATGTAACTCTGTGAGATGATTTAACAGAACACAGAGCAGTTTCTCAGAAAGCTTCTTTCCGTTTTGACGGAAGATATTTCCTTTTTCACCATAGCCCTCTATAGGCTTCCAAATATCCCTTTGCCAATTCCACAAGAACAGCCTTAGCGAAAGGCTTCTTGAAGGGAAAGATGTAACTCTGTAAGATGAATTAACAGAACACAGAGCAGTTTCTCAGAAAGCTTCTTTCCAGTTTTGAACGGAAGATATTTCCTTTTTCACCATAGCCCTCTATGGGCTTCCAAATATCGCTTTGCCAATTCCACAAGAACAGCCTTAGCGAAAGGCTTCTTGAAGGGAAAGATGTAACTCTGTGAGATGAATTAACAGAACACAGAGCAGTTTCTCAGAAAGCTTCTTTCCAGTTTTGAACGGAAGATATTTCCTTTTTCACCATAGCCCTCTATGGGCTTCCAAATATCCCTTTGCCAATTCCACAAGAACAGCCTTAGCGAAAGGCTTCTTGAAGGGAAAGATGTAACTCTGTGAGATGAATTAACAGAACACAGAGCAGTTTCTCAGAAAGCTTCTTTCCAGTTTTGAACGGAAGATATTTCCTTTTTCACCATAGCCGTCTATGGGCTTGCAAATATCCCTTTGCCAATTCCACAAGAACAGCCTTACCGAAAGGATTCTTGAAGGGAAAGATGTAACTCTGTGAGATGAATTCACAGAACACAGAGCAGTTTCTCAGAAAGCTTCTTTCCAGTTTTGAACGGAAGATATTTCCTTCTTCACCATAGCCGTCTATGGGCTTGCAAATATCCCCTTTCCAATTCCACAAGAACAGCCTTAGCGAAAGGCTTCTTGAAGGGAAAGATGAAACTCTGTGAGATGAATTCACAGAACACAGAGCAGTTTCTCAGAAAGCTTCTTTCCAGTTTTGAACGGAAGATATTTCCTTTTTCCCCATAGCCCTCTATGGGCTTCCAAATATCCCTTTGCCAATTCCACAAGAACAGCCTTAGCGAAAGGCTTCTTGAAGGGAAAGATGTAACTCTGTGAGATGAATTCACAGAACACAGAGCAGTTTCTCAGAAAGCTTCTTTCCAGTTTTGAACGGAAGATATTTCCTTTTTCACCATAGCCCTCTATAGGCTTCCAAATATCCCTTTGCCAATTCCACAAGAACAGCCTTAGCGAAAGGCGTCTTGAAGGGAAAGATGTAACTCTGTGAGATGAATTCACAGAACACAGAGCAGTTTCTCAGAAAGCTTCTTTCCAGTTTTGAACGGAAGATATTTCCTTTTTCACCATAGCCCTCTATGGGCTTCCAAATATCGCTTTGCCAATTCCACAAGAACAGCCTTAGCGAAAGGCTTCTTGAAGGGAAAGATGTAACTCTGTGAGATGAATTCACAGAACATAGAGCAGTTTCTCAGAAAGCTTCTTTCCAGGTTTGAACGGAAGATATTTCCTTTTTCACCATAGCCCTCAATGGGCTTCCAAATATCCCTTTGCCAATTCCACAAGAACAGCCTTAGCGAAAGGCTTCTTGAAGGGAAAGATGTAACTCTGTGAGATGAATTCACAGAACACAGAGCAGTTTCACAGAAAGCTTCTTTCCAGTTTTGAACGGAAGATATTTCCTTTTTATCCATAGCCCTCTATGGGCTTCCAAATATCCCTTTGCCAATTCCACAAGAACAGCCTTAGCGAAAGGCTTCTTGAAGGGAAAGATGTAACTCTGTGAGATGAATTAACAGAACACAGAGCAGTTTCTCAGAAAGCTTCTTTCCAGTTTTGAACGGAAGATATTTCCTTTTTCACCATAGCCCTCTATGGGCTTCCAAATATCCCTTTGCCAATTCCACAAGAACAGCCTTAGCGAAAGGCTTCTTGAAGGTAAAGATGTAACTCTGTGAGATGAATTAACAGAACACAGAGCAGTTTCTCAGAAAGCTTCTTCCCAGTCTTGAAGCGAAGATATTTCCTTTTTCACCATAGCCCTCTATGGGCTTCCAAATATCCCTTTGCCAATTCCTCAAGAACAGCCTTAGCGAAAGGCTTCTTGAAGGGAAAGATGTAACTCTGTGAGATGAATTAACAGAACACAGAGCAGTTTCTCAGAAAGCTTCTTTCCAGTTTTGAACGGAAGATATTTCCTTTTTCACCATAGCCCTCTATGGGCTTCCAAATATCCCATTGCCAATTCCACAAGAACAGCCTTAGCGAGAGGCTTCTTGAAGGGAAAGATGTAACTCTGTGAGATGAATTGACAGAACACAGAGCAGTTTCTCAGAAAGCTTCTTTCCAGTTTTGAACGGAAGATATTTCCTTTTTCACCATAGCCCTCTATGGGCTTCCAAATATCCCTTTGTCAATTCCACAAGAACAGCCTTAGCCAAAGGCTTCATGAAGGGAAAGATGTAACTCTGTGAGATGATTTAACAGAACACAGAGCAGTTTCTCACAAAGCTTCTTTCCAGTTTTGACGGAAGATATTTTCTTTTTCACCGTAGACCTCTATGGGCTTCCAAATATCCCTTTGCCAATTCCACAAGAACAGCCTTAGCGAAAGGCTTCTTGAAGGGAATGATGTAACTCTGTAAGATGAATTAACAGAACACAGAGCAGTTTCTCAGAAAGCTTCTTTCCAGTTTTGAACGGAAGATATTTCCTTTTTCACCATAGCCCTCTATGGGCTTCCAAATATCGCTTTGCCAATTCCACAAGAACAGCCTTAGCGAAAGGCTTCTTGAAGGGAAAGATGTAACTCTGTGAGATGAATTAACAGAACACAGAGCAGTTTCTCAGAAAGCTTCTTTCCAGTTTTGAACGGAAGATATTTCCTTTTTCACCATAGCCCTCTATGGGCTTCCAAATATCCCTTTGCCAATTCCACAAGAACAGCCTTAGCGAAAGGCTTCTTAAAGGGAAAGATGTAACTCTGTGAGATGAATTCACAGAACACAGAGCAGTTTCTCAGAAAGCTTCTTTCCAGTTTTGAACGGAAGATATTTCCTTTTTCACCATAGCCGTCTATGGGCTTGCAAATATCCCTTTGCCAATTCCACAAGAACAGCCTTACCGAAAGGCTTCTTGAAGGGAAAGATGTAACTCTGTGAGATGAATTCACAGAACACAGAGCAGTTCTCAGAAAGCTTCTTTCCAGTTTTGAACGGAAGATATTTCCTTCTTCACCATAGCCGTCTATGGGCTTGCAAATATCCCTTTGCCAATTCCACAAGAACAGCCTTAGCGAAAGGCTTCTTGAAGGGAAAGATGTAACTCTGTGAGATGAATTAACAGAACACAGAGCAGTTTCTCAGAAAGCTTCTTCCCAGTCTTGAAGCGAATATATTTCCTTTTTCACCATAGCCCTCTATGGGCTTCCAAATATCCCTTTGCCAATTCCTCAAGAACAGCCTTAGCGAAAGGCTTCTGGAATGGAAAGATGTAACTCTGTGAGATGAATTAACAGAACACAGAGCAGTTTCTCAGAAAGCTTCTTTCCAGTTTTGAACGGAAGATATTTCCTTTTTCACCATAGCCCTCTATGGGCTTCCAAATATCCCATTGCCAATTCCACAAGAACAGCCTTAGCGAGAGACTTCTTGAAGGGAAAGATGTAACTCTGTGAGATGAATTGACAGAACACAGAGCAGTTTCTCAGAAAGCTTCTTTCCAGTTTTGAACGGAAGATATTTCCTTTTTCACCATAGCCCTCTATGGGCTTCCAAATATCCCTTTGTCAATTCCACAAGAACAGCCTTAGCCAAAGGCTTCTTGAAGGGAAAGATGTAACTCTGTGAGATGATTTAACAGAACACAGAGCAGTTTCTCACAAAGCTTCTTTCCAGTTTTGACGGAAGATATTTCCTTTTTCACCGTAGACCTCTATGGGCTTCCAAATATCCCTTTGCCAATTCCACAAGAACAGCCTTAGCGAAAGGCTTCTTGAAGGGAAAGATGTAACTCTGTAAGATGAATTAACAGAACACAGAGCAGTTTCTCAGAAAGCTTCTTTCCAGTTTTGAACGGAAGATATTTCCTTTTTCACCATAGCCCTCTATGGGCTTCCAAATATCGCTTTGCCAATTCCACAAGAACAGCCTTAGCGAAAGGCTTCTTGAACGGAAAGATGTAACTCTGTGAGATGAATTAACAGAACACAGAGCAGTTTCTCAGAAAGCTTCTTTCCAGTTTTGAACGGAAGATATTTCCTTTTTCACCATAGCCGTCTATGGGCTTCCAAATATCCCTTTGCCAATTCCACAAGAACAGCCTTAGCGAAAGGCTTCTTGAAGGGAAAGATGTAACTCTGTGAGATGAATTCACAGAACACAGAGCAGTTTCTCAGAAAGCTTCTTTCCAGTTTTGAACGGAAGATATTTCCTTTTTCACCATAGCCGTCTATGGGCTTGCAAATATCCCTTTGCCAATTCCACAAGAACAGCCTTACCGAAAGGCTTCTTGAAGGGAAAGATGTAACTCTGTGAGATGAATTCACAGAACACAGAGCAGTTCTCAGAAAGCTTCTTTCCAGTTTTGAACGGAAGATATTTCCTTCTTCACCATAGCCGTCTATGGGCTTGCAAATATCCCTTTGCCAATTTCACAAGAACAGCCTTAGCGAAAGGCTTCTTGAAGGGAAAGATGTAACTCTGTGAGATGAATTCACAGAACACAGAGCAGTTTCTCAGTAAGCTTCTTTCCAGTTTTGAACGGAAGATATTTCCTTTTTCACCATAGCCCTCTATGGGCTTCCAAATATCCCTTTGCCAATTCCACAAGAACAGCCTTAGCGAAAGGCTTCTTGAAGGGAAAGATGTAACTCTGTGAGATGAATTAACAGAACACAGAGCAGTTTCTCAGAAAGCTTCTTTCCAGTTTTGAACGGAAGATATTTCCTTTTTCACCATAGATCTCTATGGGCTTCCAAATATCCCTTTGCCAATTCCACAAGAACAGCCTTAGCGAAAGGCTTCTTGAAGGGAAAGATGTAACTCTGTGAGATGAATTCAAAGAACACAGAGCAGTTTCTCAGAAAGCTTCTTTCCAGTTTTGAACGGAAGATATTTCCTTTTTCACCATAGCAATCTATGGGCTTCCAAATATCCCTTTGCCAATTCCACAAGAACAGCCTTAGCGAAAGGCTTCTTGAAGGGAAAGATGTAAGTCTGTGAGATGAATTAAGAGAACACACAGCAGTTTCTCAGAAAGCTTCTTTCCAGTTTTGAACGGAAGATATTTCCTTTTTCACCATAGCCCTCTATGGGCTTCCAAATATCCCTTTGCCAATTCCACAAGAACAGCCTTAGCGAAAGGCTTCTTAAAGGGAAAGATGTAACTCTGTGAGATGAATTCACAGAAAACAGAGCAGTTTCTCAGAAAGCTTCTTTCCAGTTTTGAACGGAAGATATTTCCTTTTTCACCATAGCCCTCCATGGGCTTCCAAATATCCCTTTGCCAATTCCACAAGAACAGCCTTAGCGAAAGGCTTCTTGAAGGGAAAGATGTAACTCTGTGAGATGAATTAACAGAACACAGAGCAGTTTCTCAGAAAGCTTCTTTCCAGTCTTGAAAGGAAGATATTTCCTTTTTCACCATAGCCCTCTATGGGCTTCCAAATATCCCTTTGCCAATTCCACAAGAACAGCCTTAGCGAAAGGCTTCTTGAAGGGAAAGATGTAATTCTGTGAGATGAATTCACAGAACACAGAGCCGTTTCTCAGAAATCTTCTTTCCAGTTTTGAACGGAAGATATTTCCTTTTTTACCATAGCCCTCTATGGGTCTCCAAATATCCCTTTGCCAATTCCACAAGAACAGCCTTAGCGAAAGGCTTCTTGAAGGGAAAGATGTAACTCTGTGAGATGAATTTACAGAACACAGAGCAGTTTCTCAGAAAGCTTCTTTCCAGTTTTGAACGGAAGATATTTCCTTTTTCACCATAGCCCTCTATGGGCTTCCAAATATCCCTTTGCCAATTCCACAAGAAAAGCCTTAGCGAAAGGCTTCTTGAAGGGAAAGATGTAACTCTGTGAGATGAATTGACAGAACACAGAGCAGTTTCTCAGAAAGCTTCTTTCCAGTTTTGAACGGAAGATATTTCCTTTTTCACCATAGCCCTCTATGGGCTTCCAAATATCCCTTTGTCAATTCCACAAGAACAGCCTTAGCCAAAGGCTTCTTGAAGGGAAAGATGTAACTCTGTGAGATGATTTAACAGAACACAGAGCAGTTTCTCAGAAAGCTTCTTTCCGTTTTGACGGAAGATATTTCCTTTTTCACCATAGCCCTCTATAGGCTTCCAAATATCCCTTTGCCAATTCCACAAGAACAGCCTTAGCGAAAGGCTTCTTGAAGGGAAAGATGTAACTCTGTAAGATGAATTAACAGAACACAGAGCAGTTTCTCAGAAAGCTTCTTTCCAGTTTTGAACGGAAGATATTTCCTTTTTCACCATAGCCCTCTATGGGCTTCCAAATATCGCTTTGCCAATTCCACAAGAACAGCCTTAGCGAAAGGCTTCTTGAAGGGAAAGATGTAACTCTGTGAGATGAATTAACAGAACACAGAGCAGTTTCTCAGAAAGCTTCTTTCCAGTTTTGAACGGAAGATATTTCCTTTTTCACCATAGCCCTCTATGGGCTTCCAAATATCCCTTTGCCAATTCCACAAGAACAGCCTTAGCGAAAGGCTTCTTGAAGGGAAAGATGTAACTCTGTGAGATGAATTAACAGAACACAGAGCAGTTTCTCAGAAAGCTTCTTTCCAGTTTTGAACGGAAGATATTTCCTTTTTCACCATAGCCGTCTATGGGCTTGCAAATATCCCTTTGCCAATTCCACAAGAACAGCCTTACCGAAAGGATTCTTGAAGGGAAAGATGTAACTCTGTGAGATGAATTCACAGAACACAGAGCAGTTTCTCAGAAAGCTTCTTTCCAGTTTTGAACGGAAGATATTTCCTTCTTCACCATAGCCGTCTATGGGCTTGCAAATATCCCCTTTCCAATTCCACAAGAACAGCCTTAGCGAAAGGCTTCTTGAAGGGAAAGATGAAACTCTGTGAGATGAATTCACAGAACACAGAGCAGTTTCTCAGAAAGCTTCTTTCCAGTTTTGAACGGAAGATATTTCCTTTTTCCCCATAGCCCTCTATGGGCTTCCAAATATCCCTTTGCCAATTCCACAAGAACAGCCTTAGCGAAAGGCTTCTTGAAGGGAAAGATGTAACTCTGTGAGATGAATTCACAGAACACAGAGCAGTTTCTCAGAAAGCTTCTTTCCAGTTTTGAACGGAAGATATTTCCTTTTTCACCATAGCCCTCTATAGGCTTCCAAATATCCCTTTGCCAATTCCACAAGAACAGCCTTAGCGAAAGGCGTCTTGAAGGGAAAGATGTAACTCTGTGAGATGAATTCACAGAACACAGAGCAGTTTCTCAGAAAGCTTCTTTCCAGTTTTGAACGGAAGATATTTCCTTTTTCACCATAGCCCTCTATGGGCTTCCAAATA
Organism: Chlorocebus sabaeus; assembly: GCF_047675955.1. Taxonomy (NCBI): domain Eukaryota; kingdom Metazoa; phylum Chordata; class Mammalia; order Primates; family Cercopithecidae; genus Chlorocebus; species Chlorocebus sabaeus. Next base: position 1,335,158 of record NW_027327570.1, read on the forward strand.
TCGCTTTGCCAATTCCACAAGAACAGCCTTAGCGAAAGGCTTCTTGAAGGGAAAGATGTAACTCTGTGAGATGAATTCACAGAACATAGAGCAGTTTCTCAGAAAGCTTCTTTCCAGGTTTGAACGGAAGATATTTCCTTTTTCACCATAGCCCTCAATGGGCTTCCAAATATCCCTTTGCCAATTCCACAAGAACAGCCTTAGCGAAAGGCTTCTTGAAGGGAAAGATGTAACTCTGTGAGATGAATTCACAGAACACAGAGCAGTTTCACAGAAAGCTTCTTTCCAGTTTTGAACGGAAGATATTTCCTTTTTATCCATAGCCCTCTATGGGCTTCCAAATATCCCTTTGCCAATTCCACAAGAACAGCCTTAGCGAAAGGCTTCTTGAAGGGAAAGATGTAACTCTGTGAGATGAATTAACAGAACACAGAGCAGTTTCTCAGAAAGCTTCTTTCCAGTTTTGAACGGAAGATATTTCCTTTTTCACCATAGCCCTCTATGGGCTTCCAAATATCCCTTTGCCAATTCCACAAGAACAGCCTTAGCGAAAGGCTTCTTGAAGGTAAAGATGTAACTCTGTGAGATGAATTAACAGAACACAGAGCAGTTTCTCAGAAAGCTTCTTCCCAGTCTTGAAGCGAAGATATTTCCTTTTTCACCATAGCCCTCTATGGGCTTCCAAATATCCCTTTGCCAATTCCTCAAGAACAGCCTTAGCGAAAGGCTTCTTGAAGGGAAAGATGTAACTCTGTGAGATGAATTAACAGAACACAGAGCAGTTTCTCAGAAAGCTTCTTTCCAGTTTTGAACGGAAGATATTTCCTTTTTCACCATAGCCCTCTATGGGCTTCCAAATATCCCATTGCCAATTCCACAAGAACAGCCTTAGCGAGAGGCTTCTTGAAGGGAAAGATGTAACTCTGTGAGATGAATTGACAGAACACAGAGCAGTTTCTCAGAAAGCTTCTTTCCAGTTTTGAACGGAAGATATTTCCTTTTTCACCATAGCCCTCTATGGGCTTCCAAATATCCCTTTGTCAATTCCACAAGAACAGCCTTAGCCAAAGGCTTCATGAAGGGAAAGATGTAACTCTGTGAGATGATTTAACAGAACACAGAGCAGTTTCTCACAAAGCTTCTTTCCAGTTTTGACGGAAGATATTTTCTTTTTCACCGTAGACCTCTATGGGCTTCCAAATATCCCTTTGCCAATTCCACAAGAACAGCCTTAGCGAAAGGCTTCTTGAAGGGAATGATGTAACTCTGTAAGATGAATTAACAGAACACAGAGCAGTTTCTCAGAAAGCTTCTTTCCAGTTTTGAACGGAAGATATTTCCTTTTTCACCATAGCCCTCTATGGGCTTCCAAATATCGCTTTGCCAATTCCACAAGAACAGCCTTAGCGAAAGGCTTCTTGAAGGGAAAGATGTAACTCTGTGAGATGAATTAACAGAACACAGAGCAGTTTCTCAGAAAGCTTCTTTCCAGTTTTGAACGGAAGATATTTCCTTTTTCACCATAGCCCTCTATGGGCTTCCAAATATCCCTTTGCCAATTCCACAAGAACAGCCTTAGCGAAAGGCTTCTTAAAGGGAAAGATGTAACTCTGTGAGATGAATTCACAGAACACAGAGCAGTTTCTCAGAAAGCTTCTTTCCAGTTTTGAACGGAAGATATTTCCTTTTTCACCATAGCCGTCTATGGGCTTGCAAATATCCCTTTGCCAATTCCACAAGAACAGCCTTACCGAAAGGCTTCTTGAAGGGAAAGATGTAACTCTGTGAGATGAATTCACAGAACACAGAGCAGTTCTCAGAAAGCTTCTTTCCAGTTTTGAACGGAAGATATTTCCTTCTTCACCATAGCCGTCTATGGGCTTGCAAATATCCCTTTGCCAATTCCACAAGAACAGCCTTAGCGAAAGGCTTCTTGAAGGGAAAGATGTAACTCTGTGAGATGAATTAACAGAACACAGAGCAGTTTCTCAGAAAGCTTCTTCCCAGTCTTGAAGCGAATATATTTCCTTTTTCACCATAGCCCTCTATGGGCTTCCAAATATCCCTTTGCCAATTCCTCAAGAACAGCCTTAGCGAAAGGCTTCTGGAATGGAAAGATGTAACTCTGTGAGATGAATTAACAGAACACAGAGCAGTTTCTCAGAAAGCTTCTTTCCAGTTTTGAACGGAAGATATTTCCTTTTTCACCATAGCCCTCTATGGGCTTCCAAATATCCCATTGCCAATTCCACAAGAACAGCCTTAGCGAGAGACTTCTTGAAGGGAAAGATGTAACTCTGTGAGATGAATTGACAGAACACAGAGCAGTTTCTCAGAAAGCTTCTTTCCAGTTTTGAACGGAAGATATTTCCTTTTTCACCATAGCCCTCTATGGGCTTCCAAATATCCCTTTGTCAATTCCACAAGAACAGCCTTAGCCAAAGGCTTCTTGAAGGGAAAGATGTAACTCTGTGAGATGATTTAACAGAACACAGAGCAGTTTCTCACAAAGCTTCTTTCCAGTTTTGACGGAAGATATTTCCTTTTTCACCGTAGACCTCTATGGGCTTCCAAATATCCCTTTGCCAATTCCACAAGAACAGCCTTAGCGAAAGGCTTCTTGAAGGGAAAGATGTAACTCTGTAAGATGAATTAACAGAACACAGAGCAGTTTCTCAGAAAGCTTCTTTCCAGTTTTGAACGGAAGATATTTCCTTTTTCACCATAGCCCTCTATGGGCTTCCAAATATCGCTTTGCCAATTCCACAAGAACAGCCTTAGCGAAAGGCTTCTTGAACGGAAAGATGTAACTCTGTGAGATGAATTAACAGAACACAGAGCAGTTTCTCAGAAAGCTTCTTTCCAGTTTTGAACGGAAGATATTTCCTTTTTCACCATAGCCGTCTATGGGCTTCCAAATATCCCTTTGCCAATTCCACAAGAACAGCCTTAGCGAAAGGCTTCTTGAAGGGAAAGATGTAACTCTGTGAGATGAATTCACAGAACACAGAGCAGTTTCTCAGAAAGCTTCTTTCCAGTTTTGAACGGAAGATATTTCCTTTTTCACCATAGCCGTCTATGGGCTTGCAAATATCCCTTTGCCAATTCCACAAGAACAGCCTTACCGAAAGGCTTCTTGAAGGGAAAGATGTAACTCTGTGAGATGAATTCACAGAACACAGAGCAGTTCTCAGAAAGCTTCTTTCCAGTTTTGAACGGAAGATATTTCCTTCTTCACCATAGCCGTCTATGGGCTTGCAAATATCCCTTTGCCAATTTCACAAGAACAGCCTTAGCGAAAGGCTTCTTGAAGGGAAAGATGTAACTCTGTGAGATGAATTCACAGAACACAGAGCAGTTTCTCAGTAAGCTTCTTTCCAGTTTTGAACGGAAGATATTTCCTTTTTCACCATAGCCCTCTATGGGCTTCCAAATATCCCTTTGCCAATTCCACAAGAACAGCCTTAGCGAAAGGCTTCTTGAAGGGAAAGATGTAACTCTGTGAGATGAATTAACAGAACACAGAGCAGTTTCTCAGAAAGCTTCTTTCCAGTTTTGAACGGAAGATATTTCCTTTTTCACCATAGATCTCTATGGGCTTCCAAATATCCCTTTGCCAATTCCACAAGAACAGCCTTAGCGAAAGGCTTCTTGAAGGGAAAGATGTAACTCTGTGAGATGAATTCAAAGAACACAGAGCAGTTTCTCAGAAAGCTTCTTTCCAGTTTTGAACGGAAGATATTTCCTTTTTCACCATAGCAATCTATGGGCTTCCAAATATCCCTTTGCCAATTCCACAAGAACAGCCTTAGCGAAAGGCTTCTTGAAGGGAAAGATGTAAGTCTGTGAGATGAATTAAGAGAACACACAGCAGTTTCTCAGAAAGCTTCTTTCCAGTTTTGAACGGAAGATATTTCCTTTTTCACCATAGCCCTCTATGGGCTTCCAAATATCCCTTTGCCAATTCCACAAGAACAGCCTTAGCGAAAGGCTTCTTAAAGGGAAAGATGTAACTCTGTGAGATGAATTCACAGAAAACAGAGCAGTTTCTCAGAAAGCTTCTTTCCAGTTTTGAACGGAAGATATTTCCTTTTTCACCATAGCCCTCCATGGGCTTCCAAATATCCCTTTGCCAATTCCACAAGAACAGCCTTAGCGAAAGGCTTCTTGAAGGGAAAGATGTAACTCTGTGAGATGAATTAACAGAACACAGAGCAGTTTCTCAGAAAGCTTCTTTCCAGTCTTGAAAGGAAGATATTTCCTTTTTCACCATAGCCCTCTATGGGCTTCCAAATATCCCTTTGCCAATTCCACAAGAACAGCCTTAGCGAAAGGCTTCTTGAAGGGAAAGATGTAATTCTGTGAGATGAATTCACAGAACACAGAGCCGTTTCTCAGAAATCTTCTTTCCAGTTTTGAACGGAAGATATTTCCTTTTTTACCATAGCCCTCTATGGGTCTCCAAATATCCCTTTGCCAATTCCACAAGAACAGCCTTAGCGAAAGGCTTCTTGAAGGGAAAGATGTAACTCTGTGAGATGAATTCACAGAACACAGAGCAGTTTCTCAGAGAGCTTCATTCCTGTCTTGAACGGAAGATATTTCCTTTTTCACCATAGCCCTCTATGGGCTTCCAAATATCCCTTTGCCAATTCCACAAGAACAGCCTTAGCGAAAGGCTTCTTGAAGGGAAAGAAGTAACTCTGTGAGATGAATTAACAGAACACAGGGCAGTTTCCCAGAAAGCTTCTTTCCAGTTTTGAACGGAAGATATTTCCTTTTTCACCATAGCCTTCTATGGGCTTCCAAATATCCCTTTGCCAATTCCACAAGAACAGCCTTAGCGAAAGGCTTCTTGAAGGTAAAGATGTAACTCTGTGAGATGAATTAACAGAACACAGAGCAGTTTCTCAGAAAGCTTCTTCCCAGTCTTGAAGCGAAGATATTTCCTTTTTCACCATAGCCCTCTATGGGCTTCCAAATATCCCTTTGCCAATTCCTCAAGAACAGCCTTAGCGAAAGGCTTCTTGAAGGGAAAGATGTAACTCTGTGAGATGAATTAACAGAACACAGAGCAGTTTCTCAGAAAGCTTCTTTCCAGTTTTGAACGGAAGATATTTCCTTTTTCACCATAGCCCTCTATGGGCTTCCAAATATCCCATTGCCAATTCCACAAGAACAGCCTTAGCGAGAGGCTTCTTGAAGGGAAAGATGTAACTCTGTGAGATGAATTGACAGAACACAGAGCAGTTTCTCAGAAAGCTTCTTTCCGGTTTTGAACGGAAGATATTTCCTTTTTCACCATAGCCCTCTATGGGCTTCCAAATATCCCTTTGTCAATTCCACAAGAACAGCGTTAGCCAAAGGCTTCTTGAAGGGAAAGATGTAACTCTGTGGGATGATTTAACAGAACACAGAGCAGTTTCTCACAAAGCTTCTTTCCAGTTTTGACGGAAGATATTTCCTTTTTCACCGTAGACCTCTATGGGCTTCCAAATATCCCTTTGCCAATTCCACAAGAACAGCCTTAGCGAAAGGCTTCTTGAAGGGAAAGATGTAACTCTGTAAGATGAATTAACAGAACACAGAGCAGTTTCTCAGAAAACTTCTTTCCAGTTTTGAACGGAAGATATTTCCTTTTTCACCATAGCCCTCTATGGGCTTCCAAATATCGCTTTGCCTATTCCACAAGAACAGCCTTAGCGAAAGGCTTCTTGAAGGGAAAGATGTAACTCTGTGAGATGAATTAACAGAACACAGAGCAGTTTCTCAGAAAGCTTCTTTCCAGTTTTGAACGGAAGATATTTCCTTTTTCACCATAGCCGTCTATGGGCTTCCAAATATCCGTTTGCCAATTCCACCGGAACAGCCTTAGCGAAAGGCTTCTTGAAGGGAAAGATGTAACTCTGTGAGATGAATTCACAGAACACAGAGCAGTTTCTCAGAAAGCTTCTTTCCAGTTTTGAACGGAAGATATTTCCTTTTTCACCATAGCCGTCTATGGGCTTCCAAATATCCCTTTGCCAATTCCACAAGAACAGCCTTAGCGAAAGGCTTCTTGAAGGGAAAGATGTAACTCTGTGAGATGAATTCACAGAACACAGAGCAGTTTCTCAGAAAGCTTCTTTAAAGTTTTGAACGGAAGATATTTCCTTTTTCACCATAGCCGTCTATGGGCTTGCAAATATCCCTTTGCCAATTCCACAAGAACAGCCTTACCGAAAGGCTTCTTGAAGGGAAAGATGTAACTCTGTGAGATGAATTCACAGAACACAGAGCAGTTCTCAGAAAGCTTCTTTCCAGTTTTGAACGGAAGATATTTCCTTCTTCACCATAGCCGTCTATGGGCTTGCAAATATCCCTTTGCCAATTTCACAAGAACAGCCTTAGCGAAAGGCTTCTTGAAGGGAAAGATGTAACTCTGTGAGATGAATTCACAGAACACAGAGCAGTTTCTCAGAAAGCTTCTTTCCAGTTTTGAACGGAAGATATTTCCTTTTTCACCATAGCCCTCTATGGGCTTCCAAATATCCCTTTGCCAATTCCACAAGAACAGCCTTAGCGAAAGGCTTCTTGAAGGGAAAGATGTAACTCTGTGAGATGAATTAACAGAACACAGAGCAGTTTCTCAGAAAGCTTCTTTCCAGTTTTGAACGGAAGATATTTCCTTTTTCACCATAGATCTCTATGGGCTTCCAAATATCCCTTTGCCAATTCCACAAGAACAGCCTTAGCGAAAGGCTTCTTGAAGGGAAAGATGTAACTCTGTGAGATGAATTCAAAGAACACAGAGCAGTTTCTCAGAAAGCTTCTTTCCAGTTTTGAACGGAAGATATTTCCTTTTTCACCATAGCCCTCTATGGGCTTCAAAATATCCCTTTGCCAATTCCACAAGAACAGCCTTAGCGAAAGGCTTCTTGAAGGGAAAGATGTAAGTCTGTGAGATGAATTAAGAGAACACACAGCAGTTTCTCAGAAAGCTTCTTTCCAGTTTTGAACGGAAGATATTTCCTTTTTCACCATAGCCCTCTATGGGCTTCCAAATATCCCTTTGCCAATTCCACAAGAACAGCCTTAGCGAAAGGCTTCTTGAAGGGAAAGATGTAACTCCGTGAGATGAATTAACAGAACACAGAGCCGTTTCTCAGAAAGCTTCTTTCCAGTTTTGAACGGAAGATATTTCCTTTTTCACCATAGCCCTCTATGGGCTTCCAAATATCCCTTTGCCAATTCCACAAGAACAGCCTTAGCGAAAGGATTCTTGAAGGGAAAGATGTAACTCTGTGAGATGAATTCACAGAACACAGAGCAGTTTCTCAGAAAGCTTCTTTCCAGTTTTGAACGGAAGATATTTCCTTTTTCACCATAGCCCTCTAAGGGCTTCCAAATATCCCTTTGCCAATTCCACAAGAACAGTCTTAGCGAAACGCTTCTTGAAGGGAAAGATGTAACTCTGTGAGGTGAATTCACAGAACACAGAGCAGTTTCTCAGAAAGCTTCTTTCCAGTTTTGAACGGAAGATATTTCCTTCTTCACCATAGCCCTCTATGGGCTTCCAAATATCCCTTTGCCAATTCCACAAGAACAGCCTTAGCGAAAGGATTCTTGAAGGGAAAGATGTAATTCTGTGAGATGAATTCACAGAACACAGAGCAGTTTCTCAGAAAGCTTCTTTCCAGTTTTGAACGGAAGATATTTCCTTTTTCACCGTAGCCGTCTATGGGCTTCCAAATATCCCTTTGCCAATTCCACAAGAACAGCCTTAGCGAAAGGCTTCTTGAAGGGAAAGATGTAACTCTGTGAGATGAATTCACAGAACACAGAGCAGTTTCTCAGAAAGCTTCTTTCCAGTTTTGAAGGGAAGATATTTCCTTTTTCACCATAGCCCTCTATGGGCTTCCAAATATCCCTTTGCCAATTCCACAAGAACAGCCTTAGCGAAAGGCTTCAGAAGGGAAAGATGTAACTTTGTGAGATGAATTCACTGAACACAGAGCAGTTTCTCAGAAAGCTTCTTTGCAGTTTTGAACGGAAGATATTTCATTTTTCACCATAGCCGTCTAAGGGCTTCCAAATATCCCTTTGCCAATTCCACAAGAACAGCCTCAGCGAAAGGCTTCTTTAAGGGAAAGATGTAACTCTGTGAGATGAATTCACAGAACACAGAGCAGTTTCTCAGAAAGCTTCTTTCCAGTTTTGAACGGAAGATATTTCCCTTTTCACCATAGCCCTCTATGGGCTTCTAAATATCCCTTTGCCAATTCCACAAGAACAGCCTTAGCGAAAGGCTTCTTGAAGGGAAAGATGTAACTCTGTGAGATGAATTGACAGAACACAGAGCAGTTTCTCAGAAACCTTCTTTCCAGTTTTCAACGGAAGATATTTCCTTTTTCACCATCGCCCGCTATGGGCTTCCAAATATCCCTTTGCCAATTCCACAAGAACAGCTTTAGCGAAAGGCTTCTTGAAGGGAAAGATGTAACTCTGTGAGATGAATTCACAGAACACAGAGCAGTTTCTCAGAAAGCTTCTTTCCAGTTTTGAACGGAAGATATTTCCTTCTTCACCATAGCCATCTAGGGGCTTGCAAATATCCCTTTGCCAATTCCACAAGAAAAGCCTTAGCGAAAGGCATCTTGAGGGGAAAGATGTAACACTGTGAGATGAATTCACAGAACACAGAGCAGTTTCTCAGAAAGCTTCTTTCCAGTTTTGAACGGAAGATATTCCTTTTTCACCATAGCCCTCTATGGGCTTCCAAATATCCCTTTGCCAATTCCACAAGAACAGCCTTAGCGAAAGGCTTCTTGAAGGGAAAGATGTAACTCTGTGAGATGAATTGACAGAACACAGAGCAGTTTCTCAGAAAGCTTCTTTCCAGTTTTGAACGGAAGGTATTTCCTTTTTCACCATAGCCCTCTATGGGCTTCCAAATATCCCTTTGTCAATTCCACAAGAACAGCCTTAGCCAAAGGCTTCTTGAAGGGAAAGATGTAACTCTGTGAGATGATTTAACAGAACACAGAGCAGTTTCTCACAAAACTTCTTTCCAGTTTTGACGGAAGATATTTCCTTTTTCACCATAGCCCTCTATGGGCTTCCAAATATCCCTTTGCCAATTCCACAAGAACAGCCTTAGCGAAAGGCTTCTTGAACGGAAAGATGTAACTCGGTAAGATGAATTCACAGAACACAGAGCAGTTTCTCAGAAAGCTTCTTTCCAGTTTTGAACGGAAGATATTTCCTTTTTCACCATAGCCCTCTATGGGCTTCCAAATATCGCTTTGCCAATTCCACAAGAACAGCCTTAGCGAAAGGCTTCTTGAAGGGAAAGATGTAACTCTGTGAGATGAATTAACAGAACACAGAGCAGTTTCTCAGAAAGCTTCTTTCCAGTTTTGAACGGAAGATATTTCCTTTTTCACCATAGCCGTCTATGGGCTTCCAAATATCCCTTTGCCAATTCCACAAGAACAGCCTTAGCGAAAGGCTTCTTGAAGGGAAAGATGTAACTCTGTGAGATGAATTCACAGAACACAGAGCAGTTTCTCAGAAAGCTTCTTTCCAGTTTTGAACGGAAGATATTTCCTTTTTCACCATAGCCGTCTGTGGGCTTGCAAATATCCCCTTGCCAATTCCACAAGAACAGCCTTACCGAAAGGCTTCTTGCAGGGAAAGATGTAACTCTGTGAGATGAATTCACAGAACACAGAGCAGTTCTCAGAAAGCTTCTTTCCAGTTTTGAACGGAAGATATTTCCTTCTTCACCATAGCCGTCTATGGGCTTGCAAATATCCCTTTGCCAATTTCACAAGAACAGCCTTAGCGAAAGGCTTCTTGAAGGGAAAGATGTAACTCTGTGAGATGAATTCACAGAACACAGAGCAGTTTCTCAGAAAGCTTCTTTCCAGTTTTGAACGGAAGATATTTCCTTTTTCACCATAGCCCTCTATGGGCTTCCAAATATCCCTTTGCCAATTCCACAAGAACAGCCTTAGCGAAAGGCTTCTTGAAGGGAAAGATGTAACTCTGTGAGATGAATTAACAGAACACAGAGCAGTTTCTCAGAAAGCTTCTTTCCAGTTTTGAACGGAAGATATTTCCTTTTTCACCATAGATCTCTATGGGCTTCCAAATATCCCTTTGCCAATTCCACAAGAACAGCCTTAGCGAAAGGCTTCTTGAAGGGAAAGATGTAACTCTGTGAGATGAATTCAAAGAACACAGAGCAGTTTCTCAGAAAGCTTCTTTCCAGTTTTGAACGGAAGATATTTCCTTTTTCACCATAGCCCTCTATGGGCTTCCAAATATCCCTTTGCCAATTCCACAAGAACAGCCTTAGCGAAAGGCTTCTTGAAGGGAAAGATGTAAGTCTGTGAGATGAATTAAGAGAACACACAGCAGTTTCTCAGAAAGCTTCTTTCCAGTTTTGAACGGAAGATATTTCCTTTTTCACCATAGCCCTCTATGGGCTTCCAAATATCCCTTTGCCAATTCCACAAGAACAGCCTTAGCGAAAGGCTTCTTGAAGGGAAAGATGTAACTCCGTGAGATGAATTAACAGAACACAGAGCCGTTTCTCAGAAAGCTTCTTTCCAGTTTTGAACGGAAGATATTTCCTTTTTCACCATAGCCCTCTATGGGCTTCCAAATATCCCTTTGCCAATTACACAGGAACAGCCTTAGCGAAAGGATTCTTGAAGGGAAAGATGTAACTCTGTGAGATGAATTCACAGAACACAGAGCAGTTTCTCAGAAAGCTTCTTTCCAGTTTTGAACGGAAGATATTTCCTTTTTCACCATAGCCCTCTAAGGGCTTCCAAATATCCCTTTGCCAATTCCACAAGAACAGTCTTAGCGAAACGCTTCTTGAAGGGAAAGATGTAACTCTGTGAGATGAATTCACAGAACACAGAGCAGTTTCTCAGAAAGCTTCTTTCCAGTTTTGAACGGAAGATATTTCCTTCTTCACCATAGCCCTCTATGGGCTTCCAAATATCCCTTTGCCAATTCCACAAGAACAGCCTTAGCGAAAGGCTTCTTGAAGGGAAAGATGTAACTCTGTGAGATGAATTCACAGAACACAGAGCAGTTTCTCAGAAAGCTTCTTTCCAGTTTTGAACGGAAGATATTTCCTTTTTCACCATAGCCGTCTATGGGCTTCCAAATATCCCTTTGCCAATTCCACAAGAACAGCCTTAGCGAAAGGCTTCTTGAAGGGAAAGATGTAACTCTGTGAGATGAATTAACAGAACACAGAGCAGTTTCTCAGAAAGCTTCTTTCCAGTTTTGAACGGAAGATATTTCCTTTTTCACCATAGATCTCTATGGGCTTCCAAATATCCCTTTGCCAATTCCACAAGAACAGCCTTAGCGAAAGGCTTCTTGAAGGGAAAGATGTAACTCTGTGAGATGAATTCAAAGAACACAGAGCAGTTTCTCAGAAAGCTTCTTTCCAGTTTTGAACGGAAGATATTTCCTTTTTCACCATAGCCCTCTATGGGCTTCCAAATATCCCTTTGCCAATTCCACAAGAACAGCCTTAGCGAAAGGCTTCTTGAAGGGAAAGATGTAACTCTGTGAGATGAATTCACATAACACAGAGGAGTTTCTCAGAAAGCTTCTTTCCAGTTTTGAACGGAAGATATTTCCTTTTTCACCATAGGCCTCTATGGGATTCCAAATATCCCTTTGCCAATTCCACAAGAACAGCCTTAGCGAAAGGCTTCTTGAAGGGAGAGATGTAACTCTGTGAGATGAATTAACAGAACACAGAGCAGTTTCTCAGAAAGCTTCTTTCCAGTTTTGAAAGGAAGATATTTACTTTTCCACCATAGCCCTCTATGGGCTTCCAAATATCCCTTTGCCAATTCCACAAGAACAGCCTTAGCGAAAGGCTTCTTGAAGGGAAAGATGTAACTCTGTGAGATGTGTTAACAGAACACAGAGCAGTTTCTCAGAAAGCTTCTTTCCAGTATTGAACGGAAGATATTTCCTTTTTCACCTTAGCCCTCTATGGGTTTCCAAATATCCCTTTGCCAATTCCACAAGAACAGCCTCAGCGAAAGGCTTCTTGAAGGGAAAGATGTAACTCTGTGAGATGAATTAACAGAACACAGAGCAGTTTCTCAGAAAGCTTCTTTCCAGTTTTGAACGGAAGATATTTCCTTTTTCACCATAGCCCTCTAGGGGCTTCCAATATCCCTTTGCCAATTCCACAAGAACAGCCTTAGCGAAAGGCTTCTTGAAGGGAAAGATGTAACTCTGTGAGATGAATTCACAGAACACAGAGCAGTGTCTCAGAAAGCTTCTTTCCAGTTTTGAACGGAAGATATTTGCTTTTTCACCATAGCCCTCTATGGGCTTCCAAATATGCCTTTGCCAATTCCACAAGAACAGCCTTAGCGAAAGGCTTCTTGAAGGGAAAGATGTAACTCTGTGAGATGAATTAATAGAACACAGAGCCGTTTCTCAGAAAGCTTCTTTCCAGTTTTGAACGGAAGATATTTCCTTATTCACCATAGCCCTCTATGGGCTTCCAAATATCGCTTTGCCAATTCCACAAGAACAGCCTTAGCGAAAGGCTTCTTGAAGGGAAAGATGTAACTCTGTGAGATGAATTCACAGAACACAGAGCAGTTTCTCAGAAAGCTTCTTTCTAGTTTTGAACGGAAGATATTTCCTTTTTCACCATAGCCCTCTAAGGGCTTACAAATATCGCTTTGCCAATTCCACAAGAACAGCCTTAGCGAAAGGCTTCTTGAAGGGAAAGATGTAACTCTGTGAGGTGAATTAACAGAACACAGAGCAGTTTCTCAGAAAGCTTCTTTCCAGTTTTGAACGGAAGATATTTCCTTTTTCAAAATAGCCATCTATGGGCTTCCAAATATCCCTTTGCCAATTCCACAAGAACAGCCTTAGCGGAAGGCTTCTTGAAGGGAAAGATGTAACTCTGTGAGATGAATTCACAGAACACAGAGCAGTTTCTCAGAAAGTTTCTTTCCAGTTTTGAACGGAAGATATTTCCTTTTTCACCATAGCCCTCTAGGGGCTTCCAATATCCCTTTGCCAATTCCACAAGAACAGCCTTAGCGAAAGGCTTCTTGAAGGGAAAGATGTAACTCTGTGAGATGAATTAACAGAACACAGAGCAGTTTCTCAGAAAGCTTCTTTCCAGTTTTGAACGGAAGATATTTCCTTTTTCACCATAGCCGTCTATGGGCTTCCAAATATCCCTTTGCCAATTCCACAAGAACAGCCTTAGCGTAAGGCTTCCTGAAGGGAAAGATGTAACTCTGTGAGTTGAATTCACAGAACACAGAGCAGTTTCTCAGAAAGCTTTTTTCCAGTTTTTAACGGAAGATATTTCCTTTTTCACCATAGCCCTCTTTGGGCTTCCAAATATCCCTTTGCCAATTCCACAAGAACAGCCTTAGCGAAAGGCTTCTGGAAGGGAAAGATGTAACTCTGTGAGATGAATTCACTGAACACAGAGCAGAGTCTCAGAAAGCTTCTTTCCAGTTTTGAACGGAAGATATTTCCTTTTTCACCATAGCCCTCTATGGGCTTCCAAATATCCCTTTGCCAATTCCACAAGAAAAGCCTTAGCGAAAGGCTTCTTGAAGGTAAAGATGTAACTCTGTGAGATGAATTCACAGAACACAGAGCAGTTTCTCAGAAAGCTTCTTTCCAATTTTGAAGGGAAGATATTTCCTTTTTCACCATAGCCTTCTATGGGCTTGCAAATATCCCTTTGCCAATTCCTCAAGAACAGCCTTAGCGAAAGGCTTCTTGAATGGAAAGATGTAACTCTGTGAGATGAATTAAGAGAACACAGAGCAGTTTCTCAGAAAGCTTCTTTCCAGTTTTGAACGGAAGATATTTCCTTTTTCACCATAGCCCTCTATGGGCTTCCAAATATCGCTTTGCCAATTCCACAAGAACAGCCTTAGCGAAAGGTTTCTTGAAGGGAAAGATGTAACGCTGTGAGATGAATTCACAGAACACAGAGCCGTTTCTCAGAAAGTTTCTTTCCAGTTTTGAACGGAAGATATTTCCTTTTTCACCATAGCCCTCTATGGGCTTCCAAATATCCCTTTGCCAATTCCACAAGAACAGCCTTAGCGAAAGGCTTCTTGAAGGGAAACATGTAACTCTGTGAGATGAATTAACAGAACACAGAGCAGTTTCTCAGAAAGCTTCTTTCCAGCTTTGAATGTAAGATATTTCCTTTTTCACCATAGCCGTCTGAGGGCTTCCAAATATCCCTTTGCCAATTCCACAAGAACAGCCTTAGCGAAAGGCTTCTTGAAGGGAAAGATGTAACTCTGTGAGATGAATTCACAGAACACAGAGCAGTTTCTCAGAAAGCTTCTTTCCAGTTTTGAACGGAAGATATTTCCTTTTTCACCATAGCCGTCTATGGGCTTGCAAATATCCCTTTTCCAATTCCACAAGAACAGCCTTAGCGAAAGGCTTCTTGAAGGGAAAGATGTAACTCTGTGAGATGAATTGACAGAACACAGAGCAGTTTCTCAGAAAGCTTCTTTCCAGTTTTGAACGGAAGATATTTCCTTTTTCACCATAGCCCTCTATGGGGTTCCAAATATCCCTTTGCCAATTCCACAAGAACAGCCTTAGCGAAAGGCTTCTTGAAGGGAAAGATGTAACTCTGTGAGATGAATTAACAGAACACAGAGCAGTTTCTCAGAAAGCTTCTTTCCAGTTTTGAACGGAAGATATTTCCTTTTTCACCATAGCCCTCTATGGGCTTCCAAATATCCCTTTGCCAATTAAACAAGAAAAGCCTTAGCGAAAGGCTTCTTGAAGGTAAAGATGTATCTCTGTGAGATGAATTCACAGAACACAGAGCAGTTTCTCAGAAAGCTTCTTTCCAGTTTTGAAGGGAAGATATTTCCTTTTTCACCATAGCCGTCTATGGGCTTGCAAATATCCCTTTGCCAATTCCTCAAGAACAGCCTTAGCGAAAGGCTTCTTGAATGGAAAGATGTAACTCTGTGAGATGAATTAAGAGAACACAGAGCAGTTTCTCAGAAAGCTTCTTTCCAGTTTTGAACGGAAGATATTTCCTTTTTCACCATAGCCCTCTATGGGCTTCCAAATATCCCTTTGCCAATTCCACAAGAACAGCCTTAGCGAAAGGCTTCTTGAAGGGAAAGATGTAACTCTGTGAGATGAATTCACAGAACACAGAGCCGTTTCTCAGAAAGCTTCTTTCCAGTTTTGAACGGAAGATATTTCCTTTTTCACCATAGCCGTCCATGGGCTTCCAAATATCCCTTTGCCAATTCCACAAGAACAGCCTTAGCGAAAGGCTTCTTGAAAGGAAAGATGTAACTCTGTGAGATGAATTGACAGAACACAGAGCAGTTTCTCAGACAGCTTCTTTCCAGTTTTGAACGGAAGGTATTTCTTTTTTCACCATATCCCTCTATGGGCTTCCAAATATCCCTTTGCCAATTCCACAAGAACAGCCTTAGCGAAAGGCTTCTTGAAGGGAAAGATGTAACTCTGTGAGATGAATTCACAGAACACAGAGCAGTGTCTCAGAAAGCTTCTTTCCAGTTTTGAACGGAAGATATTTGCTTTTTCACCATAGCCCTCTAAGGGCTTCCAAATATCCCTTTGCCAATTCCACAAAAACAGCCTTAGCGAAAGGCTTCTTGAAGGGAAAGATGTAACTCTGTGAGATGAATTAACAGAACACAGAGCAGTTTCTCAGAAAGCTTCTTTCCAGTTTTGAACGGAAGATATTTCCTTTTTCACCATAGCCGTCTATGGGCTTTCAAATATCCCTTTGCCAATTCCACAAGAACAGCCTTAGCGAAAGGCTTCTTGAAGCGAAAGATGTAACTCTGTGAGATGAATTCACAGAACACAGAGCAGTTTCTCAGAAAGCTTCTTTCCAGTTTTGAACGGAAGATATTTCCTTTTTCACCATAGCCCTCTATGGGCTTCCAAATATCACTTTGCCAATTCCACAAGAACAGCCTTAGCGAAACGATTCTTCAAGGGAAAGATGTAACTCTGTGAGATGAATTCACAGAACACAGAGCAGTTTCTCAGAAAGCTTCTTTCCAGTTTTGAACGGAAGATACTTCCTTTTTCACCATAGCCCTCTATGGGCTTCCAAATATCCCTTTGCCAATTCCACAAGAACAGCCTTAGCGAAAGGTGTCTTGAAGGGAAAGATGTAACTCTGTGAGATGAATTCACAGAACACAGAGCAGTTTCTCAGAAAGCTTCTTTCCAGTTTTAAACGGAAGATATTTCCTTTTTCACCATAGCCGTCTATGGGCTTCCAAATATCCCTTTGCCAATTCCTCAAGAACAGCCTTAGCGAAAGGCTTCTTGAAGGGAAAGATGTAACTCTGTGAGATGAATTAACAGAACACAGACCAGTTTCTCACAAAGCTTCTTTCCAGTTTTGAACGGAAGATATTTCCTTTTTCACCATAGCCGTCTAAGGGCTTCAAAATATCCCTTTGCCAATTCCACAAGGACAGCCTTAGCGAAAGGCTTCTTGAAGGGAAATATGTAACTCTGTGAGATGAATTAACAGAACACAGAGCAGTTTCTCAGAAAGCTTCTTTCCAGTTTTGAACGGAAGATATTTACTTTTTCACCATAGCCCTCTATGGGCTTCCAAATATCCCTTTGCCAATTCCACAAGAACAGCCTTAGCGAAAGGCTTCTTGAAGGGAAAGATGTAACTCTGTGAGATGAATTGACAGAACACAGAGCAGTTTCTCAGAAAGCTTCTTTCCAGTTTTGAACGCAAGATATTTCCTTTTTCACCATAGCCCTCTATGGGCTTCCAAATATCCCTTTGCCAATTCCACAAGAACAGCCTTAGCGAAAGGCTTCTTGAAGGGAAAGATGTAACTCTGTGAGATGAATTCACAGAACACAGAGCAGTTTCTCAGAAAGCTTCTTTCCAGTTTTGAACGGAAGATATTTAGTTTTCCACCATAGCCCTCTATGGGCTTCCAAATATCGCTTTGCCAATTCCACAAGAACAGCCTTAGCGAAAGGCTTCTTGAAGGGAAAGATGTAACTCTGTGAGATGAATTAACAGAACACAGAGCAGTTTCTCAGAAAGCTTCTTTCCAGTTTTGAACGGAAGATATTTCCTTTTTCACCATAGCCCTCTAAGGGCTTCCAAATATCGCTTTGCCAATTCCACAAGAACAGCCTTAGCGAAAGGCTTCTTGAACGGAAAGATGTAACTCTGTGAGATGAATTCACAGAACACAGAGCAGTTTCTCAGAAAGCTTCTTTCCAGTTTTGAACGGAAGATATTTCCTTTTTCACCATAGCCGTCTAAGGGCTTCCAAATATCCCTTTGCCAATTCCACAAGAACAGCCTTAGCGAAAGGCTTCTTCAAAGGAAAGATGTAACTCTGTGAGATGAATTGACAGAACACAGAGCAGTTTCTCAGACAGCTTCTTTCCAGTTTTGAACGGAAGATATTTCTTTTTTCACCGTATCCCTCTATGGGCTTCCAAATATCGCTTTGCCAATTCCACAAGAACAGCCTTAGCGAAAGGCTTCTTGAAGGGAAAGATGTAACTCTGTGAGATGAATTCACAGAACACAGAGCAGTGTCTCAGAAAGCTTCTTTCCAGTTTTGAACGGAAGATATTTCCTTTTTCACCATAGGCCTCTATGGGCTTCCAAATATCCCTTTGCCAATGCCACAAGAACAGCCTTTGCGTAAGGCTTCTTGAAGGGAAAGATGTAACCCTGTGAGATGAATTCACAGAATACAGAGCTGTTTCTCATAAAGCTTCTTTCCAGTTTTGAACGGAAGATATTTCCTTTTACACCATAGCCCTCTTTGGGCTTCCAAATATCCATTTGCCAATTCCACAAGAACAGCCTTAGCGAAAGGCTTCTTGAAGGGAAAGATGTAACTCTGTGAGATGAATACACAGAACACAGAGCAGTTTCTCAGAAAGCTTCTTTCCAGTTTTGAACGGAAGATATTTCCTTTTTCACCATAGGCCTCTATGGCTTCCAAATATCCCTTTGCCAATTCCCCAAGAACCGCCTTAGCGAAAGGCTTCTTGAAGGGAAAGATGTAACTCTGTTAGATGAATTAACAGAACACAGAGCAGTTTCTCAGAAAGCTTCTTTCCAGTTTTGAACGGAAGATATTTCCTTTTTCACCATAGCCCTCTATGGGCTTCCAAATATCCCATTGCCAATTCCACAAAAACAGCCTTAGCGAAAGGCTTCTTGAAGGGAAAGATGTAACTCTGTGAGATGAATTCACAGAACACAGAGCAGTTTCTCAGAAAGCTTCTTTCCAGTTTTGAACGGAAGATATTTCCTTTTTCACCATAGCCGTCTATGGGCTTTCAAATATCCCTTTGCCAATTCCACAAGAACAGCCTTAGCGAAAGGCTTCCTGAAGGGAAAGATGTAACTCTGTGAGATGAATTAACAGAACACAGAGCAGTTTCTCAGAAAGCTTCTTTCCAGTTTTAAACGGAAGATATTTGCTTTTTCACCATAGCCCTCTATGGGCTTCCAAATATCCCTTTGCCAATTCCCAAGAACAGCCTTAGCGAAACGATTCTTCAAGGGAAAGATGTAACTCTGTGAGATGAATTCACAGAACACAGAGCAGTTTCTCAGAAAGCTTCTTTCCAGTTTTGAACGGAAGATATTTCCTTTTTCACCATAGCCCTCTGTGGGCTTCCAAATATCCCTTTGCCAATTCCACAAGAACAGCCTTAGCGAAAGGCTTCTTGAAGGGAAAGATGTAACTCTGTGAGATGAATTCACAGAACACAGAGCAGTTTCTCAGAAAGCTTCTTTCCAGTTTTGAACGGAAGATATTTCCTTTTTCACCATAGCCCTCTATGGGCTTCCAAATATCCCTTTGCCAATTCCACAAGAACAGCCTTAGCGAAAGGCTTCTTGAAGGGAAAGATGTAACTCTGTGAGATGAATTCACAGAACACAGAGCAGTTTCTCAGAAAGCTTCTTTCAAGTTTTGAACGGAAGATATTTCCTTTTTCACCATAGCCCTCTATGGGCTTCCCAATATCCCTTTGCCAATTCCACAAGAACAGCCTTAGCGAAAGGCTTCTTGAAGGGAAAGATGTAACTCTGTGAGATGAATTCACAGAACACAGAGCAGTTTCTCAGAAAGCTTCTTTCCAGTTTTGAACGGAAGATATTTCCTTTTTCACCATAGCCGTCTATGGGCCTCCAAATATCCCTTTGCCAATTCCACAAGAACAGCCTTAGCGAAAGGCTTCTTGAAGGGAAAGATGTAACTCTGTGAGATGAATTTACAGAACACAGAGCAGTTTCTCAGAAAGCTTCTTTCCAGTTTTGAACGGAAGATATTTCCTTTTTCACCATAGCCCTCTATGGGCTTCCAAATATCCCTTTGCCAATTCCACAAGAACAGCCTTAGCGAAACGCTTCTTGAAGGGAAAGATGTAACTCTGTGAGATGAATTCACAGAACACAGAGCAGTTTCTCAGAAAGCTTCTTTCCAGTTTTGAACGGAAGATATTTCCTTTTTCACCATAGCCCTCTATGGGCTTCCAAATATCCCTTTGCCAATTCCACAAGAACAGCCTTAGCGAAAGGCTTCTTGAAGGGAAAGATGTAACTCTGTGAGATGAATTCACAGGACACAGAGCAGTTTCTCAGAAAGCTTCTTTCCAGTTTTGAACGGAAGATATTTCCTTTTTCACCATAGGCCTCTATGTGCTTCCAAATATCCCTTTGCCAATTCCACAAGAACAGCCTTAGCGAAAGGCTTCTTGAAGGGAAAGATGTAACTCTGTGAGATGAATTCACAGAACACAGAGCAGTTTCTCAGAAAGCTTCTTTCCAGTTTTGAACGGAAGATATTTCCTTTTTCACCATAGCCCTCTATGGGCTTCCAAATATCCCTTTGCCAATTCCACAAGAACAGCCTTAGCGAAAGGCTTCTTGAAGGGAAAGATGTAACTCTGTGAAATGAATTCATAGAACACAGAGCAGTTTCTCAGAAAGCTTCTTTCCAGTTTTGAACGGAAGATATTTCCTTTTTCACCGTAGCCCTCTATGGGCTTCCAAATATCCCTTTGCCAATTCCACAAGAACAGCCTTAGCGAAAGGCTTCTTGAAGAGAAAGATGTAACTCTGTGAGATGAATTAACAGAACACAGAGAAGTTTCTCAGAAAGCTTCTTTCCAGTTTTGAACGGAAGATATTTCCTTTTTCACCATAGCCCTCTATAGGCTTCCAAATATCCCTTTGCCAATTCCACAAGAACAGCCTTAGCGAAAGGCTTCTTGAAGGGAAAGATGTAACTCTGTGAGATGAATTCACAGAACACAGAGCAGTTTCTCAGAAAGCTTCTTTCCAGTTTTGAACGGAAGATATTTCCTTTTTCACCATAGCCCTCTATGGGCTTCCAAATATCCCTTTGCCAATTCCACAAGAACAGCCTTAGCGAAAGGCTTCTTGAAGGGAAAGATGTAACTCTGTGAGATGAATTCACAGAACACAGAGCAGTTTCTCAGAAAGCTTCTTTCCAGTTTTGAACGGAAGATATTTCCTTTTTCACCATAGCCTTCTATGGGCTTCCAAATATCCCTTTGCCAATTCCACAAGAACAGCCTTAGCGAAAGGCTTCTTGAAGGGAAAGATGTAACTCTGTGAGATGAATTCACAGAACACAGAGCAGTTTCTCAGAAAGCTTCTTTCCAGTTTTGAACGGAAGATATTTCATTTTTCACCATAGCCGTCTATGGGCTTCCAAATATCCCTTTTCCAATTCCACAAGAACAGCCTTAGTGAAAGGCTTCTTGAAGGGAAAGATGTAACTCTGTGAGATGAATTAACAGAACACAGAGCAGTTTCTCAGAAAGCTTCTTTCCAGTTTTGTACCGAAGATATTTCCTTTTTCACCATAGCCCTCTATGGGCTTCCAAATATCCCTTTGCCAATTCCACAAGAACAGCCTTAGCGAAAGCCTTCTTGAAGGGAAAGATGTAACTCTGTGAGATGAATTCACAGAACACAGAGCACTTTCTCAGAAAGCTTCTTTCCAGTTTTGAACGGAAGATATTTCCTTTTTCACCATAGCCGTCTATGGGCTTCCAAATATCCCTTTGCCAATTCCAAAAGAACAGCCTTAGCGAAACGCTTCTTGAAGGGAAAGATGTAACTCTGTGAGATGAATTCACAGAACACAGAGCAGTTTCTCAGAAAGCTTCTTTCCAGTTTTGAACGGAAGATGTTTCCTTTTTCACCATAGGCCTCTATGGGCTTCCAAATATCCCTTTGCCAATTCCACAAGAACAGCCTTAGCGAAAGGCTTCTTGAAGGGAAAGATGTAACTCTGTGGGATGAATTAACAGAACACAGAGCAGTTTCTCAGAAAGCTTCTTTCCAGTTTTGAACGGAAGATATTTCCTTTTTCACCATAGCCCTCTATGGGCTTCCAAATATCCCTTTGCCAATTCCACAAGAACAGCCTTAGCGAAAGGCTTCTTGAAGGGAAAGATGTAACTCTGTGAGATGAATTCACAGAACACAGAGCAGTTTCTCAGAAAGCTTCTTTCCAGTTTTGAACGGAAGATATTTCCTTTTTCACCATAGCCCTCTATGGGCTTCCAAATATCCCTTTGCCAATTCCACAAGAACAGCCTTAGCGAAAGACTTCTTGAAGGGAAAGATGTAACTCTGTGAGATGAATTCACAGAACACAGAGCAGTTTCTCAGAAAGCTTCTTTCCAGTTTTGAACGGAAGATATTTCCTTTTTCACCATAGCCCTCTATGGGCTTCCAAATATCCCTTTGCCAATTAAACAAGAAAAGCCTTAGCGAAAGGCTTCTTGAAGGTAAAGATGTAACTCTGTGAGATGAATTCACAGAACACAGAGCAGTTTCTCAGAAAGCTTCTTTCCAGTTTTGAAGGGAAGATATTTCCTTTTTCACCATAGCCGTCTATGGGCTTGCAAATATCCCTTTGCCAATTCCTCAAGAACAGCCTTAGCGAAAGGCTTCTTGAATGGAAAGATGTAACTCTGTGAGATGAATTAAGAGAACACAGAGCAGTTTCTCAGAAAGCTTCTTTCCAGTTTTGAACGGAAGATATTTCCTTTTTCACCATAGCCCTCTATGGGCTTCCAAATATCCCTTTGCCAATTCCACAATAACAGCCTTAGCGAAAGGCTTCTTGAAGGGAAAGATGTAACTCTGTGAGATGAATTCACAGAACACAGAGGCGTTTCTCAGAAAGCTTCTTTCCAGTTTTGAACGGAAGATATTTCCTTTTTCACCATAGCCCTCTATGGGCTTCCAAATATCGCTTTGCCAATTCCTCAAGAACAGCCTTAGCGAAAGGATTCTTGAAGGGAAAGATGTAACTCTGTGAGATGAATTTACAGATCACAGAGCAGTTTCTCAGAAAGCTTCTTTCCAGTTTTGAACGGAAGATATTTCCTTTTTCACCTTAGCCCTCTAAGGGCTTCCAAATATCGCTTTGCCAATTCCACAAGAACAGCCTTAGCGAAAGGCTTCTTGAACGGAAAGATGTAACACTGTGAGAAGAATTCACAGAACACAGAGCAGTTTCTCAGAAAGCTTCTTTCCAGTTTTGAACGGAAGATATTTCCTTTTTCACCATAGCCGTCCATGGGCTTCCAAATATCCCTTTGCCAATTCCACAAGAACAGCCTTAGCGAAAGGCTTCTTGAAAGGAAAGATGTAACTCTGTGAGATGAATTGACAGAACACAGAGCAGTTTCTCAGACAGCTTTTTCCAGTTTTGAACGGAAGGTATTTCTTTTTTCACCATAGCCGTCTATGGGCTTCCAAATATCCCTTTGCCAATTCCACAAGAACAGCCTTAGCGAAAGGCTTCTTGAAGGGAAAGATGTAACTCTGTGAGATGAATTCACAGAACACAGAGCAGTGTCTCAGAAAGCTTCTTTCCAGTTTTGAACGGAAGATATTTGCTTTTTCACCATAGCCCTCTATGGGCTTCCAAATATCCCTTTGCCAATTCCACAAAAACAGCCTTAGCGAAAGGCTTCTTGAAGGGAAAGATGTAACTCTGTGAGATGAATTAACAGAACACAGAGCAGTTTCTCAGAAAGCTTCTTTCCAGTTTTGAACGGAAGATATTTCCTTTTTCACCATAGCCGTCTGGGGGCTTTCAAATATCCCTTTGCCAATTCCACAAGAACAGCCTTAGCGAAAGGCTTCTTGAAGGGAAAGATGTAACTCTGTGAGATGAATTCACAGAACACAGAGCAGTTTCTCAGAAAGCTTCTTTCCAGTTTTGAACGGAAGATATTTCCTTTTTCACCATAGCCCTCTATGGGCTTCCAAATATCCCTTTGCCAATTCCACAAGAACAGACTTAGCGAAACGATTCTTCAAGGGAAAGATGTAACTCTGTGAGATGAATTCACAGAACACAGAGCAGTTTCTCAGAAAGCTTCTTTCCAGTTTTGAACGGAAGATATTTCCTTTTTCACCATAGCCCTCTATGGGCTTCCAAATATCCCTTTGCCAATACCACAAGAACAGCCTTAGCGAAAGGCTTCTTGAAGGGAAAGATGTAACTCTGTGAGATGAATTAACAGAACACAGAGCAGTTTCTCAGAAAGCTTCTTTCCAGTTTTGAACGGAAGATATTTCCTTTTTCACCATAGCCCTCTATGGGCTTCCAAATATCGCTTTGCCAATTCCACAAGAACAGCCTTAGCGAAAGGCTTCTTGAAGGGAAAGATGTAACTCTGTGAGATGAATTCACAGAACACAGAGCAGTTTCTCAGAAAGCTTCTTTCCGGTTTTGAACGGAAGATATTTCCTTTTTCACCATAGCCCTCTATGGGCTTCCCAATATCCCTTTGCCAATTCCACAAGAACAGCCTTAGCGAAAGGTGTCTTGAAGGGAAAGATGTAACTCTGTGAGATGAATTCACAGAACACAGAGCAGTTTCTCAGAAAGCTTCTTTCCAGTTTTAAACGGAAGATATTTCCTTTTTCACCATAGCCGTCTATGGGCTTCCAAATATCCCTTTGCCAATTCCTCAAGAACAGCCATAGCGAAAGGCTTCTTGAAGGGAAAGATGTAACTCTGTGAGATGAATTAACAGAACACAGACCAGTTTCTCAGAAAGCTTCTTTCCAGTTTTGAACGGAAGATATTTCCTTTTTCACCATAGCCGTCTAAGGGCTTCAAAATATCCCTTTGCCAATTCCACAAGGACAGCCTTAGCGAAAGGCTTCTTGAAGGGAAATATGTAACTCTGTGAGATGAATTAACACAACACAGAGCAGTTTCTCAGAAAGCTTCTTTCCAGTTTTGAACGGAAGATATTTACTTTTTCACCATAGCCCTCTATGGGCTTCCAAATATCCCTTTGCCAATTCCACAAGAACAGCCTTAGCGAAAGGCTTCTTGAAGGGAAAGATGTAACTCTGTGAGATGAATTCACAGAACACAGAGCAGTTTCTCAGAAAGCTTCTTTCCAGTTTTGAACGGAAGATATTTCATTTTTCACCATAGCCGTCTATGGGCTTCCAAATATCGCTTTGCCAATTCCACAAGAACAGCCTTAGCGAAAGGCTTCCTGAAGGGAAAGATGTAACTCTGTGAGATGAATTCACAGAACACAGATTAGTTTCTCAGAAAGCTTCTTTCCAGTTTTGAACGGAAGATATTTCCTTTTTCACCTTAGCCCTCTAAGGGCTTCCAAATATCGCTTTGCCAATTCCACAAGAACAGCCTTAGCGAAAGGCTTCTTGAACGGAAAGATGTAACACTGTGAGAAGAATTCACAGAACACAGAGCAGTTTCTCAGAAAGCTTCTTTCCAGTTTTGAACGGAAGATATTTCCTTTTTCACCATAGCCGTCCATGGGCTTCCAAATATCCCTTTGCCAATTCCACAAGAACAGCCTTAGCGAAAGGCTTCTTGAAAGGAAAGATGTAACTCTGTGAGATGAATTGACAGAACACAGAGCAGTTTCTCAGACAGCTTCTTTCCAGTTTTGAACGGAAGGTATTTCTTTTTTCACCATAGCCGTCTATGGGCTTCCAAATATCCCTTTGCCAATTCCACAAGAACAGCCTTAGCGAAAGGCTTCTTGAAGGGAAAGATGTAACTCTGTGAGATGAATTCACAGAACACAGAGCAGTTTCTCAGAAAGCTTCTTTCCAGTTTTGAACGGAAGATATTTGCTTTTTCACCATAGCCCTCTATGGGCTTCCAAATATCCCTTTGCCAATTCCACAAAAACAGCCTTAGCGAAAGGCTTCTTGAAGGGAAAGATGTAACTCTGTGAGATGAATTAACAGAACACAGAGCAGTTTCTCAGAAAGCTTCTTTCCAGTTTTGAACGGAAGATATTTCCTTTTTCACCATAGCCGTCTGTGGGCTTTCAAATATCCCTTTGCCAATTCCACAAGAACAGCCTTAGCGAAAGGCTTCTTGAAGGGAAAGATGTAACTCTGTGAGATGAATTCACAGAACACAGAGCAGTTTCTCAGAAAGCTTCTTTCCAGTTTTGAACGGAAGATATTTCCTTTTTCACCATAGCCCTCTATGGGCTTCCAAATATCCCTTTGCCAATTCCACAAGAACAGACTTAGCGAAACGATTCTTCAAGGGAAAGATGTAACTCTGTGAGATGAATTCACAGAACACAGAGCAGTTTCTCAGAAAGCTTCTTTCCAGTTTTGAACGGAAGATATTTCCTTTTTCACCATAGCCCTCTATGGGCTTCCAAATATCCCTTTGCCAATACCACAAGAACAGCCTTAGCGAAAGGCTTCTTGAAGGGAAAGATGTAACTCTGTGAGATGATTTAACAGAACACAGAGCAGTTTCTCAGAAAGCTTCTTTCCAGTTTTGAAAGGAAGATATTTCCTTTTTCACCATAGCCCTCTATGGGCTTCCAAATATCGCTTTGCCAATTCCACAAGAACAGCCTTAGCGAAAGGCTTCTTGAAGGGAAAGATGTAACTCTGTGAGATGAATTCACAGAACACAGAGCAGTTTCTCAGAAAGCTTCTTTCCAGTTTTGTACGGAAGATATTTCCTTTTTCACCACAGCCCTCTATGGGCTTCCCAATATCCCTTTGCCAATTCCACAAGAACAGCCTTAGCGAAAGGCTTCTTGAAGGGAAAGATGTAACTCTGTGAGATGAATTCACAGAACACAGAGCAGTTTCTCAGAAAGCTTCTTTCCAGTTTTGAACGGAAGATATTTCCTTTTTCACCATAGCCCTCTATGGGCTTCCAAATATCCCTTTGCCAATTCCACAAGAACAGCCTTAGCGAAAGGTGTCTTGAAGGGAAAGATGTAACTCTGTGAGATGAATTCACAGAACACAGAGCAGTTTCTCAGAAAGCTTCTTTCCAGTTTTAAACGGAAGATATTTCCTTTTTCACCATAGCCGTCTATGGGCTTCCAAATATCCCTTTGCCAATTCCTCAAGAACAGCCATAGCGAAAGGCTTCTTGAAGGGAAAGATGTAACTCTGTGAGATGAATTAACAGAACACAGACCAGTTTCTCAGAAAGCTTCTTTCCAGTTTTGAACGGAAGATATTTCCTTTTTCACCATAGCCGTCTAAGGGCTTCAAAATATCCCTTTGCCAATTCCACAAGGACAGCCTTAGCGAAAGGCTTCTTGAAGGGAAAGATGTAACTCTGTGAGATGAATTAACAGAACACAGAGCAGTTTCTCAGAAAGCTTCTTTCCAGTTTTGAACGGAAGATATTTACTTTTTCACCATAGAACTCTATGGGCTTCCAAATATCCCTTTGCCAATTCCACAAGAACAGCCTTAGCGAAAGGCTTCTTGAAGGGAAAGATGTAACTCTGTGAGATGAATTCACAGAACACAGAGCAGTTTCTCAGAAAGCTTCTTTCCAGTTTTGAACGGAAGATATTTCCTTTTTCACCATAGCCTTCTATGGGCTTCCAAATATCCCTTTGCCAATTCCACAAGAACAGCCTTAGCGAAACGCTTCTTGAAGGGAAAGATGTAACTCTGTGAGATGAATTCACAGAACACAGAGCAGTTTCTCAGAAAGCTTCTTTCCAGTTTTGAACGGAAGATATTTCCTTTTTCACCATAGGCCTCTATGTGCTTCCAAATATCCCTTTGCCAATTCCACAAGAACAGCCTTAGCGAAAGGCTTCTTGAAGGGAAAGATGTAACTCTGTGAGATGAATTCACAGAACACAGAGCAGTTTCTCAGAAAGCTTCTTTCCAGTTTTGAACGGAAGATATTTCCTTTTTCACCATAGCCCTCTATGGGGTTCCAAATATCCCTTTGCCAATTCCACAAGAACAGCCTTAGCGAAAGGCTTCTTGAAGGGAAAGATGTAACTCTGTGAGATGAATTAACAGAACACAGAGCAGTTTCTCAGAAAGCTTCTTTCCAGTTTTGAACGGAAGATATTTCCTTTTTCACCATAGCCCTCTATGGGCTTCCAAATATCCCTTTGCCAATTAAACAAGAAAAGCCTTAGCGAAAGGCTTCTTGAAGGTAAAGATGTATCTCTGTGAGATGAATTCACAGAACACAGAGCAGTTTCTCAGAAAGCTTCTTTCCAGTTTTGAAGGGAAGATATTTCCTTTTTCACCATAGCCGTCTATGGGCTTGCAAATATCCCTTTGCCAATTCCTCAAGAACAGCCTTAGCGAAAGGCTTCTTGAATGGAAAGATGTAACTCTGTGAGATGAATTAAGAGAACACAGAGCAGTTTCTCAGAAAGCTTCTTTCCAGTTTTGAACGGAAGATATTTCCTTTTTCACCATAGCCCTCTATGGGCTTCCAAATATCCCTTTGCCAATTCCACAAGAACAGCCTTAGCGAAAGGCTTCTTGAAGGGAAAGATGTAACTCTGTGAGATGAATTCACAGAACACAGAGCCGTTTCTCAGAAAGCTTCTTTCCAGTTTTGAACGGAAGATATTTCCTTTTTCACCATAGCCGTCCATGGGCTTCCAAATATCCCTTTGCCAATTCCACAAGAACAGCCTTAGCGAAAGGCTTCTTGAAAGGAAAGATGTAACTCTGTGAGATGAATTGACAGAACACAGAGCAGTTTCTCAGACAGCTTCTTTCCAGTTTTGAACGGAAGGTATTTCTTTTTTCACCATATCCCTCTATGGGCTTCCAAATATCCCTTTGCCAATTCCACAAGAACAGCCTTAGCGAAAGGCTTCTTGAAGGGAAAGATGTAACTCTGTGAGATGAATTCACAGAACACAGAGCAGTGTCTCAGAAAGCTTCTTTCCAGTTTTGAACGGAAGATATTTGCTTTTTCACCATAGCCCTCTAAGGGCTTCCAAATATCCCTTTGCCAATTCCACAAAAACAGCCTTAGCGAAAGGCTTCTTGAAGGGAAAGATGTAACTCTGTGAGATGAATTAACAGAACACAGAGCAGTTTCTCAGAAAGCTTCTTTCCAGTTTTGAACGGAAGATATTTCCTTTTTCACCATAGCCGTCTATGGGCTTTCAAATATCCCTTTGCCAATTCCACAAGAACAGCCTTAGCGAAAGGCTTCTTGAAGCGAAAGATGTAACTCTGTGAGATGAATTCACAGAACACAGAGCAGTTTCTCAGAAAGCTTCTTTCCAGTTTTGAACGGAAGATATTTCCTTTTTCACCATAGCCCTCTATGGGCTTCCAAATATCACTTTGCCAATTCCACAAGAACAGCCTTAGCGAAACGATTCTTCAAGGGAAAGATGTAACTCTGTGAGATGAATTCACAGAACACAGAGCAGTTTCTCAGAAAGCTTCTTTCCAGTTTTGAACGGAAGATACTTCCTTTTTCACCATAGCCCTCTATGGGCTTCCAAATATCCCTTTGCCAATTCCACAAGAACAGCCTTAGCGAAAGGTGTCTTGAAGGGAAAGATGTAACTCTGTGAGATGAATTCACAGAACACAGAGCAGTTTCTCAGAAAGCTTCTTTCCAGTTTTAAACGGAAGATATTTCCTTTTTCACCATAGCCGTCTATGGGCTTCCAAATATCCCTTTGCCAATTCCTCAAGAACAGCCTTAGCGAAAGGCTTCTTGAAGGGAAAGATGTAACTCTGTGAGATGAATTAACAGAACACAGACCAGTTTCTCACAAAGCTTCTTTCCAGTTTTGAACGGAAGATATTTCCTTTTTCACCATAGCCGTCTAAGGGCTTCAAAATATCCCTTTGCCAATTCCACAAGGACAGCCTTAGCGAAAGGCTTCTTGAAGGGAAATATGTAACTCTGTGAGATGAATTAACAGAACACAGAGCAGTTTCTCAGAAAGCTTCTTTCCAGTTTTGAACGGAAGATATTTACTTTTTCACCATAGCCCTCTATGGGCTTCCAAATATCCCTTTGCCAATTCCACAAGAACAGCCTTAGCGAAAGGCTTCTTGAAGGGAAAGATGTAACTCTGTGAGATGAATTGACAGAACACAGAGCAGTTTCTCAGAAAGCTTCTTTCCAGTTTTGAACGCAAGATATTTCCTTTTTCACCATAGCCCTCTATGGGCTTCCAAATATCCCTTTGCCAATTCCACAAGAACAGCCTTAGCGAAAGGCTTCTTGAAGGGAAAGATGTAACTCTGTGAGATGAATTCACAGAACACAGAGCAGTTTCTCAGAAAGCTTCTTTCCAGTTTTGAACGGAAGATATTTAGTTTTCCACCATAGCCCTCTATGGGCTTCCAAATATCGCTTTGCCAATTCCACAAGAACAGCCTTAGCGAAAGGCTTCTTGAAGGGAAAGATGTAACTCTGTGAGATGAATTAACAGAACACAGAGCAGTTTCTCAGAAAGCTTCTTTCCAGTTTTGAACGGAAGATATTTCCTTTTTCACCATAGCCCTCTAAGGGCTTCCAAATATCGCTTTGCCAATTCCACAAGAACAGCCTTAGCGAAAGGCTTCTTGAACGGAAAGATGTAACTCTGTGAGATGAATTCACAGAACACAGAGCAGTTTCTCAGAAAGCTTCTTTCCAGTTTTGAACGGAAGATATTTCCTTTTTCACCATAGCCGTCTAAGGGCTTCCAAATATCCCTTTGCCAATTCCACAAGAACAGCCTTAGCGAAAGGCTTCTTCAAAGGAAAGATGTAACTCTGTGAGATGAATTGACAGAACACAGAGCAGTTTCTCAGACAGCTTCTTTCCAGTTTTGAACGGAAGATATTTCTTTTTTCACCGTATCCCTCTATGGGCTTCCAAATATCGCTTTGCCAATTCCACAAGAACAGCCTTAGCGAAAGGCTTCTTGAAGGGAAAGATGTAACTCTGTGAGATGAATTCACAGAACACAGAGCAGTGTCTCAGAAAGCTTCTTTCCAGTTTTGAACGGAAGATATTTCCTTTTTCACCATAGGCCTCTATGGGCTTCCAAATATCCCTTTGCCAATGCCACAAGAACAGCCTTTGCGTAAGGCTTCTTGAAGGGAAAGATGTAACCCTGTGAGATGAATTCACAGAATACAGAGCTGTTTCTCATAAAGCTTCTTTCCAGTTTTGAACGGAAGATATTTCCTTTTACACCATAGCCCTCTTTGGGCTTCCAAATATCCATTTGCCAATTCCACAAGAACAGCCTTAGCGAAAGGCTTCTTGAAGGGAAAGATGTAACTCTGTGAGATGAATACACAGAACACAGAGCAATTTCTCAGAAAGCTTCTTTCCAGTTTTGAACGGAAGATATTTCCTTTTTCACCATAGGCCTCTATGGCTTCCAAATATCCCTTTGCCAATTCCCCAAGAACCGCCTTAGCGAAAGGCTTCTTGAAGGGAAAGATGTAACTCTGTTAGATGAATTAACAGAACACAGAGCAGTTTCTCAGAAAGCTTCTTTCCAGTTTTGAACGGAAGATATTTCCTTTTTCACCATAGCCCTCTATGGGCTTCCAAATATCCCATTGCCAATTCCACAAAAACAGCCTTAGCGAAAGGCTTCTTGAAGGGAAAGATGTAACTCTGTGAGATGAATTCACAGAACACAGAGCAGTTTCTCAGAAAGCTTCTTTCCAGTTTTGAACGGAAGATATTTCCTTTTTCACCATAGCCGTCTATGGGCTTTCAAATATCCCTTTGCCAATTCCACAAGAACAGCCTTAGCGAAAGGCTTCCTGAAGGGAAAGATGTAACTCTGTGAGATGAATTAACAGAACACAGAGCAGTTTCTCAGAAAGCTTCTTTCCAGTTTTAAACGGAAGATATTTGCTTTTTCACCATAGCCCTCTATGGGCTTCCAAATATCCCTTTGCCAATTCCCAAGAACAGCCTTAGCGAAACGATTCTTCAAGGGAAAGATGTAACTCTGTGAGATGAATTCACAGAACACAGAGCAGTTTCTCAGAAAGCTTCTTTCCAGTTTTGAACGGAAGATATTTCCTTTTTCACCATAGCCCTCTGTGGGCTTCCAAATATCCCTTTGCCAATTCCACAAGAACAGCCTTAGCGAAAGGCTTCTTGAAGGGAAAGATGTAACTCTGTGAGATGAATTCACAGAACACAGAGCAGTTTCTCAGAAAGCTTCTTTCCAGTTTTGAACGGAAGATATTTCCTTTTTCACCATAGCCCTCTATGGGCTTCCAAATATCCCTTTGCCAATTCCACAAGAACAGCCTTAGCGAAAGGCTTCTTGAAGGGAAAGATGTAACTCTGTGAGATGAATTCACAGAACACAGAGCAGTTTCTCAGAAAGCTTCTTTCAAGTTTTGAACGGAAGATATTTCCTTTTTCACCATAGCCCTCTATGGGCTTCCCAATATCCCTTTGCCAATTCCACAAGAACAGCCTTAGCGAAAGGCTTCTTGAAGGGAAAGATGTAACTCTGTGAGATGAATTCACAGAACACAGAGCAGTTTCTCAGAAAGCTTCTTTCCAGTTTTGAACGGAAGATATTTCCTTTTTCACCATAGCCGTCTATGGGCTTCCAAATATCCCTTTGCCAATTCCACAAGAACAGCCTTAGCGAAAGGCTTCTTGAAGGGAAAGATGTAACTCTGTGAGATGAATTTACAGAACACAGAGCAGTTTCTCAGAAAGCTTCTTTCCAGTTTTGAACGGAAGATATTTCCTTTTTCACCATAGCCCTCTATGGGCTTCCAAATATCCCTTTGCCAATTCCACAAGAACAGCCTTAGCGAAACGCTTCTTGAAGGGAAAGATGTAACTCTGTGAGATGAATTCACAGAACACAGAGCAGTTTCTCAGAAAGCTTCTTTCCAGTTTTGAACGGAAGATATTTCCTTTTTCACCATAGCCCTCTATGGGCTTCCAAATATCCCTTTGCCAATTCCACAAGAACAGCCTTAGCGAAAGGCTTCTTGAAGGGAAAGATGTAACTCTGTGAGATGAATTCACAGGACACAGAGCAGTTTCTCAGAAAGCTTCTTTCCAGTTTTGAACGGAAGATATTTCCTTTTTCACCATAGGCCTCTATGTGCTTCCAAATATCCCTTTGCCAATTCCACAAGAACAGCCTTAGCGAAAGGCTTCTTGAAGGGAAAGATGTAACTCTGTGAGATGAATTCACAGAACACAGAGCAGTTTCTCAGAAAGCTTCTTTCCAGTTTTGAACGGAAGATATTTCCTTTTTCACCATAGCCCTCTATGGGCTTCCAAATATCCCTTTGCCAATTCCACAAGAACAGCCTTAGCGAAAGGCTTCTTGAAGGGAAAGATGTAACTCTGTGAAATGAATTCATAGAACACAGAGCAGTTTCTCAGAAAGCTTCTTTCCAGTTTTGAACGGAAGATATTTCCTTTTTCACCGTAGCCCTCTATGGGCTTCCAAATATCCCTTTGCCAATTCCACAAGAACAGCCTTAGCGAAAGGCTTCTTGAAGAGAAAGATGTAACTCTGTGAGATGAATTAACAGAACACAGAGAAGTTTCTCAGAAAGCTTCTTTCCAGTTTTGAACGGAAGATATTTCCTTTTTCACCATAGCCCTCTATAGGCTTCCAAATATCCCTTTGCCAATTCCACAAGAACAGCCTTAGCGAAAGGCTTCTTGAAGGGAAAGATGTAACTCTGTGAGATGAATTCACAGAACACAGAGCAGTTTCTCAGAAAGCTTCTTTCCAGTTTTGAACGGAAGATATTTCCTTTTTCACCATAGCCCTCTATGGGCTTCCAAATATCCCTTTGCCAATTCCACAAGAACAGCCTTAGCGAAAGGCTTCTTGAAGGGAAAGATGTAACTCTGTGAGATGAATTCACAGAACACAGAGCAGTTTCTCAGAAAGCTTCTTTCCAGTTTTGAACGGAAGATATTTCCTTTTTCACCATAGCCTTCTATGGGCTTCCAAATATCCCTTTGCCAATTCCACAAGAACAGCCTTAGCGAAAGGCTTCTTGAAGGGAAAGATGTAACTCTGTGAGATGAATTCACAGAACACAGAGCAGTTTCTCAGAAAGCTTCTTTCCAGTTTTGAACGGAAGATATTTCATTTTTCACCATAGCCGTCTATGGGCTTCCAAATATCCCTTTTCCAATTCCACAAGAACAGCCTTAGTGAAAGGCTTCTTGAAGGGAAAGATGTAACTCTGTGAGATGAATTAACAGAACACAGAGCAGTTTCTCAGAAAGCTTCTTTCCAGTTTTGTACCGAAGATATTTCCTTTTTCACCATAGCCCTCTATGGGCTTCCAAATATCCCTTTGCCAATTCCACAAGAACAGCCTTAGCGAAAGCCTTCTTGAAGGGAAAGATGTAACTCTGTGAGATGAATTCACAGAACACAGAGCACTTTCTCAGAAAGCTTCTTTCCAGTTTTGAACGGAAGATATTTCCTTTTTCACCATAGCCGTCTATGGGCTTCCAAATATCCCTTTGCCAATTCCAAAAGAACAGCCTTAGCGAAACGCTTCTTGAAGGGAAAGATGTAACTCTGTGAGATGAATTCACAGAACACAGAGCAGTTTCTCAGAAAGCTTCTTTCCAGTTTTGAACGGAAGATGTTTCCTTTTTCACCATAGGCCTCTATGGGCTTCCAAATATCCCTTTGCCAATTCCACAAGAACAGCCTTAGCGAAAGGCTTCTTGAAGGGAAAGATGTAACTCTGTGGGATGAATTAACAGAACACAGAGCAGTTTCTCAGAAAGCTTCTTTCCAGTTTTGAACGGAAGATATTTCCTTTTTCACCATAGCCCTCTATGGGCTTCCAAATATCCCTTTGCCAATTCCACAAGAACAGCCTTAGCGAAAGGCTTCTTGAAGGGAAAGATGTAACTCTGTGAGATGAATTCACAGAACACAGAGCAGTTTCTCAGAAAGCTTCTTTCCAGTTTTGAACGGAAGATATTTCCTTTTTCACCATAGCCCTCTATGGGCTTCCAAATATCCCTTTGCCAATTCCACAAGAACAGCCTTAGCGAAAGACTTCTTGAAGGGAAAGATGTAACTCTGTGAGATGAATTCACAGAACACAGAGCAGTTTCTCAGAAAGCTTCTTTCCAGTTTTGAACGGAAGATATTTCCTTTTTCACCATAGCCCTCTATGGGCTTCCAAATATCCCTTTGCCAATTAAACAAGAAAAGCCTTAGCGAAAGGCTTCTTGAAGGTAAAGATGTAACTCTGTGAGATGAATTCACAGAACACAGAGCAGTTTCTCAGAAAGCTTCTTTCCAGTTTTGAAGGGAAGATATTTCCTTTTTCACCATAGCCGTCTATGGGCTTGCAAATATCCCTTTGCCAATTCCTCAAGAACAGCCTTAGCGAAAGGCTTCTTGAATGGAAAGATGTAACTCTGTGAGATGAATTAAGAGAACACAGAGCAGTTTCTCAGAAAGCTTCTTTCCAGTTTTGAACGGAAGATATTTCCTTTTTCACCATAGCCCTCTATGGGCTTCCAAATATCCCTTTGCCAATTCCACAATAACAGCCTTAGCGAAAGGCTTCTTGAAGGGAAAGATGTAACTCTGTGAGATGAATTCACAGAACACAGAGGCGTTTCTCAGAAAGCTTCTTTCCAGTTTTGAACGGAAGATATTTCCTTTTTCACCATAGCCCTCTATGGGCTTCCAAATATCGCTTTGCCAATTCCTCAAGAACAGCCTTAGCGAAAGGATTCTTGAAGGGAAAGATGTAACTCTGTGAGATGAATTTACAGATCACAGAGCAGTTTCTCAGAAAGCTTCTTTCCAGTTTTGAACGGAAGATATTTCCTTTTTCACCTTAGCCCTCTAAGGGCTTCCAAATATCGCTTTGCCAATTCCACAAGAACAGCCTTAGCGAAAGGCTTCTTGAACGGAAAGATGTAACACTGTGAGAAGAATTCACAGAACACAGAGCAGTTTCTCAGAAAGCTTCTTTCCAGTTTTGAACGGAAGATATTTCCTTTTTCACCATAGCCGTCCATGGGCTTCCAAATATCCCTTTGCCAATTCCACAAGAACAGCCTTAGCGAAAGGCTTCTTGAAAGGAAAGATGTAACTCTGTGAGATGAATTGACAGAACACAGAGCAGTTTCTCAGACAGCTTTTTCCAGTTTTGAACGGAAGGTATTTCTTTTTTCACCATAGCCGTCTATGGGCTTCCAAATATCCCTTTGCCAATTCCACAAGAACAGCCTTAGCGAAAGGCTTCTTGAAGGGAAAGATGTAACTCTGTGAGATGAATTCACAGAACACAGAGCAGTGTCTCAGAAAGCTTCTTTCCAGTTTTGAACGGAAGATATTTGCTTTTTCACCATAGCCCTCTATGGGCTTCCAAATATCCCTTTGCCAATTCCACAAAAACAGCCTTAGCGAAAGGCTTCTTGAAGGGAAAGATGTAACTCTGTGAGATGAATTAACAGAACACAGAGCAGTTTCTCAGAAAGCTTCTTTCCAGTTTTGAACGGAAGATATTTCCTTTTTCACCATAGCCGTCTGGGGGCTTTCAAATATCCCTTTGCCAATTCCACAAGAACAGCCTTAGCGAAAGGCTTCTTGAAGGGAAAGATGTAACTCTGTGAGATGAATTCACAGAACACAGAGCAGTTTCTCAGAAAGCTTCTTTCCAGTTTTGAACGGAAGATATTTCCTTTTTCACCATAGCCCTCTATGGGCTTCCAAATATCCCTTTGCCAATTCCACAAGAACAGACTTAGCGAAACGATTCTTCAAGGGAAAGATGTAACTCTGTGAGATGAATTCACAGAACACAGAGCAGTTTCTCAGAAAGCTTCTTTCCAGTTTTGAACGGAAGATATTTCCTTTTTCACCATAGCCCTCTATGGGCTTCCAAATATCCCTTTGCCAATACCACAAGAACAGCCTTAGCGAAAGGCTTCTTGAAGGGAAAGATGTAACTCTGTGAGATGAATTAACAGAACACAGAGCAGTTTCTCAGAAAGCTTCTTTCCAGTTTTGAACGGAAGATATTTCCTTTTTCACCATAGCCCTCTATGGGCTTCCAAATATCGCTTTGCCAATTCCACAAGAACAGCCTTAGCGAAAGGCTTCTTGAAGGGAAAGATGTAACTCTGTGAGATGAATTCACAGAACACAGAGCAGTTTCTCAGAAAGCTTCTTTCCGGTTTTGAACGGAAGATATTTCCTTTTTCACCATAGCCCTCTATGGGCTTCCCAATATCCCTTTGCCAATTCCACAAGAACAGCCTTAGCGAAAGGTGTCTTGAAGGGAAAGATGTAACTCTGTGAGATGAATTCACAGAACACAGAGCAGTTTCTCAGAAAGCTTCTTTCCAGTTTTAAACGGAAGATATTTCCTTTTTCACCATAGCCGTCTATGGGCTTCCAAATATCCCTTTGCCAATTCCTCAAGAACAGCCATAGCGAAAGGCTTCTTGAAGGGAAAGATGTAACTCTGTGAGATGAATTAACAGAACACAGACCAGTTTCTCAGAAAGCTTCTTTCCAGTTTTGAACGGAAGATATTTCCTTTTTCACCATAGCCGTCTAAGGGCTTCAAAATATCCCTTTGCCAATTCCACAAGGACAGCCTTAGCGAAAGGCTTCTTGAAGGGAAATATGTAACTCTGTGAGATGAATTAACACAACACAGAGCAGTTTCTCAGAAAGCTTCTTTCCAGTTTTGAACGGAAGATATTTACTTTTTCACCATAGCCCTCTATGGGCTTCCAAATATCCCTTTGCCAATTCCACAAGAACAGCCTTAGCGAAAGGCTTCTTGAAGGGAAAGATGTAACTCTGTGAGATGAATTCACAGAACACAGAGCAGTTTCTCAGAAAGCTTCTTTCCAGTTTTGAACGGAAGATATTTCATTTTTCACCATAGCCGTCTATGGGCTTCCAAATATCGCTTTGCCAATTCCACAAGAACAGCCTTAGCGAAAGGCTTCCTGAAGGGAAAGATGTAACTCTGTGAGATGAATTCACAGAACACAGATTAGTTTCTCAGAAAGCTTCTTTCCAGTTTTGAACGGAAGATATTTCCTTTTTCACCTTAGCCCTCTAAGGGCTTCCAAATATCGCTTTGCCAATTCCACAAGAACAGCCTTAGCGAAAGGCTTCTTGAACGGAAAGATGTAACACTGTGAGAAGAATTCACAGAACACAGAGCAGTTTCTCAGAAAGCTTCTTTCCAGTTTTGAACGGAAGATATTTCCTTTTTCACCATAGCCGTCCATGGGCTTCCAAATATCCCTTTGCCAATTCCACAAGAACAGCCTTAGCGAAAGGCTTCTTGAAAGGAAAGATGTAACTCTGTGAGATGAATTGACAGAACACAGAGCAGTTTCTCAGACAGCTTCTTTCCAGTTTTGAACGGAAGGTATTTCTTTTTTCACCATAGCCGTCTATGGGCTTCCAAATATCCCTTTGCCAATTCCACAAGAACAGCCTTAGCGAAAGGCTTCTTGAAGGGAAAGATGTAACTCTGTGAGATGAATTCACAGAACACAGAGCAGTTTCTCAGAAAGCTTCTTTCCAGTTTTGAACGGAAGATATTTGCTTTTTCACCATAGCCCTCTATGGGCTTCCAAATATCCCTTTGCCAATTCCACAAAAACAGCCTTAGCGAAAGGCTTCTTGAAGGGAAAGATGTAACTCTGTGAGATGAATTAACAGAACACAGAGCAGTTTCTCAGAAAGCTTCTTTCCAGTTTTGAACGGAAGATATTTCCTTTTTCACCATAGCCGTCTGTGGGCTTTCAAATATCCCTTTGCCAATTCCACAAGAACAGCCTTAGCGAAAGGCTTCTTGAAGGGAAAGATGTAACTCTGTGAGATGAATTCACAGAACACAGAGCAGTTTCTCAGAAAGCTTCTTTCCAGTTTTGAACGGAAGATATTTCCTTTTTCACCATAGCCCTCTATGGGCTTCCAAATATCCCTTTGCCAATTCCACAAGAACAGACTTAGCGAAACGATTCTTCAAGGGAAAGATGTAACTCTGTGAGATGAATTCACAGAACACAGAGCAGTTTCTCAGAAAGCTTCTTTCCAGTTTTGAACGGAAGATATTTCCTTTTTCACCATAGCCCTCTATGGGCTTCCAAATATCCCTTTGCCAATACCACAAGAACAGCCTTAGCGAAAGGCTTCTTGAAGGGAAAGATGTAACTCTGTGAGATGATTTAACAGAACACAGAGCAGTTTCTCAGAAAGCTTCTTTCCAGTTTTGAAAGGAAGATATTTCCTTTTTCACCATAGCCCTCTATGGGCTTCCAAATATCGCTTTGCCAATTCCACAAGAACAGCCTTAGCGAAAGGCTTCTTGAAGGGAAAGATGTAACTCTGTGAGATGAATTCACAGAACACAGAGCAGTTTCTCAGAAAGCTTCTTTCCAGTTTTGTACGGAAGATATTTCCTTTTTCACCACAGCCCTCTATGGGCTTCCCAATATCCCTTTGCCAATTCCACAAGAACAGCCTTAGCGAAAGGCTTCTTGAAGGGAAAGATGTAACTCTGTGAGATGAATTCACAGAACACAGAGCAGTTTCTCAGAAAGCTTCTTTCCAGTTTTGAACGGAAGATATTTCCTTTTTCACCATAGCCCTCTATGGGCTTCCAAATATCCCTTTGCCAATTCCACAAGAACAGCCTTAGCGAAAGGTGTCTTGAAGGGAAAGATGTAACTCTGTGAGATGAATTCACAGAACACAGAGCAGTTTCTCAGAAAGCTTCTTTCCAGTTTTAAACGGAAGATATTTCCTTTTTCACCATAGCCGTCTATGGGCTTCCAAATATCCCTTTGCCAATTCCTCAAGAACAGCCATAGCGAAAGGCTTCTTGAAGGGAAAGATGTAACTCTGTGAGATGAATTAACAGAACACAGACCAGTTTCTCAGAAAGCTTCTTTCCAGTTTTGAACGGAAGATATTTCCTTTTTCACCATAGCCGTCTAAGGGCTTCAAAATATCCCTTTGCCAATTCCACAAGGACAGCCTTAGCGAAAGGCTTCTTGAAGGGAAAGATGTAACTCTGTGAGATGAATTAACAGAACACAGAGCAGTTTCTCAGAAAGCTTCTTTCCAGTTTTGAACGGAAGATATTTACTTTTTCACCATAGAACTCTATGGGCTTCCAAATATCCCTTTGCCAATTCCACAAGAACAGCCTTAGCGAAAGGCTTCTTGAAGGGAAAGATGTAACTCTGTGAGATGAATTCACAGAACACAGAGCAGTTTCTCAGAAAGCTTCTTTCCAGTTTTGAACGGAAGATATTTCCTTTTTCACCATAGCCTTCTATGGGCTTCCAAATATCCCTTTGCCAATTCCACAAGAACAGCCTTAGCGAAACGCTTCTTGAAGGGAAAGATGTAACTCTGTGAGATGAATTCACAGAACACAGAGCAGTTTCTCAGAAAGCTTCTTTCCAGTTTTGAACGGAAGATATTTCCTTTTTCACCATAGCCCTCTATGGGCTTCCAAATATCCCTTTGCCAATTCCACAAGAACAGCCTTAGCGAAAGGCTTCTTGAAGGGAAAGATGTAACTCTGTGAGATGAATTCACAGAACACAGAGCAGTTTCTCAGAAAGCTTCTTTCCAGTTTTGAACGGAAGATATTTCCTTTTTCACCATAGGCCTCTATGTGCTTCCAAATATCCCTTTGCCAATTCCACAAGAACAGCCTTAGCGAAAGGCTTCTTGAAGGGAAAGATGTAACTCTGTGAGATGAATTCACAGAACACAGAGCAGTTTCTCAGAAAGCTTCTTTCCAGTTTTGAACGGAAGATATTTCCTTTTTCACCATAGCCCTCTATGGGCTTCCAAATATCCCTTTGCCAATACCACAAGAACAGCCTTAGCGAAAGGCTTCTTGATGGGAAAGATGTAACTCTGTGAAATGAATTCATAGAACACAGAGCAGTTTCTCAGAAAGCTTCTTTCCAGTTTTGAACGGAAGATATTTCCTTTTTCACCGTAGCCCTCTATGGGCTTCCAAATATCCCTTTGCCAATTCCACAAGAACAGCCTTAGCGAAAGGCTTCTTTAAGGGAAAGATGTAACTCTGGAGATGAATTAACAGAACACAGAGCAGTTTCTCAGAAAGCTTCTTTCCAGTTTTGAACGGAAGATATTTCCTTTTTCACCATAGCCCTCTATAGGCTTCCAAATATCCCTTTGCCAATTCCACAAGAACAGCCTTAGCGAAAGGCTTCTTGAAGGGAAAGATGTAACTCTGTGAGATGAATTCACAGAACACAGAGCAGTTTCTCAGAAAGCTTCTTTCCAGTTTTGAACGGAAGATATTTCCTTTTTCACCATAGCCCTCTATGGGCTTCCCAATATCCCTTTGCCAATTCCACAAGAACAGCCTTAGCGAAAGGCTTCTTGAAGGGAAAGATGTAACTCTGTGAGATGAATTCACAGAACACAGAGCAGTTTCTCAGAAAGCTTCTTTCCAGTTTTGAACGGAAGATATTTCCTTTTTCACCATAGCCTTCTATGGGCTTCCAAATATCCCTTTGCCAATTCCACAAGAACAGCCTTAGCGAAAGGCTTCTTGAAGGGAAAGATGTAACTCTGTGAGATGAATTCACAGAACACAGAGCAGTTTCTCAGAAAGCTTCTTTCCAGTTTTGAACGGAAGATATTTCATTTTTCACCATAGCCGTCTATGGGCTTCCAAATATCCCTTTGCCAATTCCACAAGAACAGCCTTAGTGAAAGGCTTCTTGAAGGGAAAGATGTAACTCTGTGAGATGAATTAACAGAACACAGAGCAGTTTCTCAGAAAGCTTTTTTCCAGTTTTGAACCGAAGATATTTCCTTTTTCACCATAGCCCTCTATGGGCTTCCAAATATCCCTTTGCCAATTCCACAAGAACAGCCTTAGCGAAAGCCTTCTTGAAGGGAAAGATGTAACTCTGTGAGATGAATTCACAGAACACAGAGCAGTTTCTCAGAAAGCTTCTTTCCAGTTTTGAACGGAAGATATTTCCTTTTTCACCATAGCCGTCTATGGGCTTCCAAATATCCCTTTGCCAATTCCACAAGAACAGCCTTAGCGAAACGCTTCTTGAAGGGAAAGATGTAACTCTGTGAGATGAATTCACAGAACACAGAGCAGTTTCTCAGAAAGCTTCTTTCCAGTTTTGAACGGAAGATATTTCCTTTTTCACAATAGGGCTCTATGGGCTTCCAAATATCCCTTTGCCAATTCCACAAGAACAGCCTTAGCGAAAGGCTTCTTGAAGGGAAAGATGTAACTCTGTGAGATGAATTCACAGAACACAGAGCAGTTTCTCAGAAAGCTTCTTTCCAGTTTTGAACGGAAGATATTTCCTTTTTCACCATAGCCCTCTATGGGCTTCCAAATATCCCTTTGCCAATTCCACAAGAACAGCCTTAGCGAAAGGCTTCTTGAAGGGAAAGATGTAACTCTGTGAGATGAATTCACAGAACACAGAGCAGTTTCTCAGAAAGCTTCTCTCCAGTTTTGACCGGAAGATATTTCCTTTTTCACCATAGCCCTCTATCGGCTTCCAAATATCGCTTTGCCAATTCCACAAGAACCGCCTTAGCGAAAGGCTTCTTGAAGGGAAAGATGTAACTCTGTGAGATGAATTAAAAGAACACAGAGCAGTTTCTCAGAAAGCTTCTTTCCATTTTTGAACGGAAGATATTTCCTTTTTCACCATAGCCGTCTAAGGGCTTCCAAATATCCCTTTGCCAATTCCACAAGAACAGCCTTAGCGAAAGGCTTCTTGTAGGGAAAGATGTAACTCTGTGAGATGAATTCACAGAACACAGAGCAGTTTCTCAGAAAGCTTCTTTCCAGTTTTGAACGGAAGATATTTCCTTTTTCACCATAGCCGTCTATGGGCTTGCAAATATCCCTTTGCCAATTCCACAAGAACAGCCTTAGCGAAAGGATTCTTGAAGGGAAAGATGTAACTCTGTGAGATGAATTCACAGAACACAGAGCAGTTTCTCAGAAAGCTTCTTTCCAGTTTTGAACGGAAGATATTTCCTTTTTCACCATAGCCCTCTATGGGCTTCCAAATATCCCTTTGCCAATTCCACAAGAACAGCCTTAGCGAAAGGCTTCTTGAAGGGAAAGATGTAACTCTGTGAGATGAATTAACAGAACACAGAGCAGTTTCTCAGAAAGCTTCTTTCCAGTTTTGAATGGAAGATATTTCCTTTTTCACCATAGCCGTCTGAGGGCTTCCAAATATCCCTTTGCCAATTCCACAAGAACAGCCTTAGCGAAAGGCTTCTTGAAGGGAAAGATGTAACTCTGTGAGATGAATTCACAGAACACAGAGCAGTTTCTCAGAAAGCTTCTTTCCAGTTTTGAACGGAAGATATTTCCTTTTTCACCATAGCCGTCTATGGGCTTGCAAATATCCCATTTCCAATTCCACAAGAACAGCCTTAGCGAAAGGCTTCTTGAAGGGAAAGATGTAACTCTGTGAGATGAATTCACAGAACACAGAGCAGTTTCTCAGAAACCTTCTTTCCAGTTTTGAACGGAAGGTATTTCCTTTTTCACCATAGCCCTCTATGGGGTTCCAAATATCCCTTTGCCAATTCCACAAGAACAGCCTTAGCGAAAGGCTTCTTGAAGGGAAAGATGTAACTCTGTGAGATGAATTAACAGAACACAGAGCAGTTTCTCAGAAAGCTTCTTTCCAGTTTTGAACGGAAGATATTTCCTTTTTCACCATAGCCGTCTATGGGCTTGCAAATATCCCTTTGCCAATTCCACAAGAACAGCCTTAGCGAAAGGATTCTTGAAGGGAAAGATGTAACTCTGTGAGATGAATTCACAGAACACAGAGCAGTTTCTCAGAAAGCTTCTTTCCAGTTTTGAACGGAAGATATTTCCTTTTTCACCATAGCCCTCCATTTGCTTCCAAATATCCCTTTGCCAATTCCACAAGAACAGCCTTAGCGAAAGGCTTCTTGAAGGGAAAGATGTAACTCTGTGAGATGAATTCACAGAACACAGAGCAGTTTCTCAGAAAGCTTCTTTCCAGTTTTGAACGGAAGATATTTCCTTTTTCACCATAGCCCTCTATGGGCTTCCAAATATCGCTTTGCCAATTCCACAAGAACAGCCTTAGCGAAAGGCTTCTTGAAGGGAAAGATGTAACTCTGTGAGATGAATTCACAGAACACAGAGCCGTTTCTGAGAAAGCTTCTTTCCAGTTTTGAACGGAAGATATTTCCTTTTTCACCATAGCCCTCTATGGGCTTCCAAATATCCCTTTGCCAATTCCACAAGAACAGCCTTAGCGAAAGGCTTCTTGAAGGGAAAGATGTAACTCTGTGAGATGAATTAACAGAACACAGAGCAGTTTCTCAGAAAGCTTCTTTCCAGTTTTGAATGGAAGATATTTCCTTTTTCACCATAGCCGTCTGAGGGCTTCCAAATATCCCTTTGCCAATTCCACAAGAACAGCCTTAGCGAAAGGCTTCTTGAAGGGAAAGATGTAACTCTGTGAGATGAATTCACAGAACACAGAGCAGTTTCTCAGAAAGCTTCTTTCCAGTTTTGAACGGAAGATATTTCCTTTTTCACCATAGCCGTCTATGGGCTTGCAAATATCCCTTTTCCAATTCCACAAGAACAGCCTTAGCGAAAGGCTTCTTGAAGGGAAAGATGTAACTCTGTGAGATGAATTCACAGAACACAGAGCAGTTTCTCAGAAACCTTCTTTCCAGTTTTGAACGGAAGGTATTTCCTTTTTCACCATAGCCCTCTATGGGGTTCCAAATATCCCTTTGCCAAATCCACAAGAACAGCCTTAGCGAAAGGCTTCTTGAAGGGAAAGATGTAACTCTGTGAGATGAATTAACAGAACACAGAGCAGTTTCTCAGAAAGCTTCTTTCCAGTTTTGAACGGAAGATATTTCCTTTTTCATCATAGCCCTCTATGGGCTTCCAAATATCCCTTTGCCAATTAAACAAGAAAAGCCTTA
The DNA here is from genome assembly GCF_047675955.1 of Chlorocebus sabaeus. Taxonomy (NCBI): domain Eukaryota; kingdom Metazoa; phylum Chordata; class Mammalia; order Primates; family Cercopithecidae; genus Chlorocebus; species Chlorocebus sabaeus. Next base: position 1,379,546 of record NW_027327570.1, read on the forward strand.
GCGAAAGGCTTCTTGAAGGTAAAGATGTAACTCTGTGAGATGAATTAACAGAACACAGAGCCGTTTCTCAGAAAGCTTCTTTCCAGTTTTGAACGGAAGATATTTCCTTTTTCACCTTAGCCCTCTAAGGGCTTCCAAATATCGCTTTGCCAATTCCACAAGAACAGCCTTAGCGAAAGGCTTCTTGAAGGGAAAGATGTAACTCTGTGAGATGAATTCACAGAACACAGAGCAGTTTCTCAGAAAGCTTCTTTCCAGTTTTGAACGGAAGATATTTCCTTTTTCACCATAGCCGTCCATGGGCTTCCAAATATCCCTTTGCCAATTCCACAAGAACAGCCTTAGCGAAAGGCTTCTTGAAAGGAAAGATATAACTCTGTGAGATGAATTTACAGAACACAGAGCAGTTTCTCAGACAGCTTCTTTCCAGTTTTGAACGGAAGGTATTTCTTTTTTCACCATATCCCTCTATGGGCTTCCAAATATCCCTTTGCCAATTCCACAAGAACAGCCTTAGCGAAAGGCTTCTTGAAGGGAAAGATGTAACTCTGTGAGATGAATTCACAGAACACAGAGCCGTTTCTCAGAAAGCTTCTTTCCAGTTTTGAACGGAAGATATTTCCTTTTTCACCATAGCCGTCTATGGGCTTGCAAATATCCCTTTGCCAATTCCTCAAGAACACCCTTAGCGAAAGGCTTCTGGAAGGGAAAGATGTAACTCTGTGAGATGAATTAAGAGAACACAGAGCAGTTTCTCAGAAAGCTTCTTTCCAGTTTTGAACGGAAGATATTTCCTTTTTCACCATAGCCCTCTATGGGCTTCCAAATATGCCTTTGCCAATTCCACAAGAACAGCCTTAGCGAAAGGCTTCTTGAAGGGAAAGATGTAACTCTGTGAGATGAATTAACAGAACACAGAGCCGTTTCTCAGAAAGCTTCTTTCCAGTTTTGAACGGAAGATATTTCCTTATTCACCATAGCCCTCTATGGGCTTCCAAATATCGCTTTGCCAATTCCACAAGAACAGCCTTAGCGAAAGGCTTCTTGAAGGGAAAGATGTAACTCTGTGAGATGAATTCACAGAACACAGAGCAGTTTCTCAGAAAGCTTCTTTCCAGTTTTGAACGGAAGATATTTCCTTTTTCACCATAGCCCTCTAAGGGCTTACAAATATCGCTTTGCCAATTCCACAAGAACAGCCTTAGCGAAAGGCTTCTTGAAGGGAAAGATGTAACTCTGTGAGGTGAATTAACAGAACACAGAGCAGTTTCTCAGAAAGCTTCTTTCCAGTTTTGAACGGAAGATATTTCCTTTTTCAAAATAGCCATCTATGGGCTTCCAAATATCCCTTTGCCAATTCCACAAGAACAGCCTTAGCGGAAGGCTTCTTGAAGGGAAAGATGTAACTCTGTGAGATGAATTCACAGAACACAGAGCAGTTTCTCAGAAAGTTTCTTTCCAGTTTTGAACGGAAGATATTTCCTTTTTCACCATAGCCCTCTAGGGGCTTCCAATATCCCTTTGCCAATTCCACAAGAACAGCCTTAGCGAAAGGCTTCTTGAAGGGAAAGATGTAACTCTGTGAGATGAATTAACAGAACACAGAGCAGTTTCTCAGAAAGCTTCTTTCCAGTTTTGAACGGAAGATATTTACTTTTTCACCATAGCCGTCTATGGGCTTCCAAATATCCCTTTGCCAATTCCACAAGAACAGCCTTAGCGTAAGGCTTCCTGAAGGGAAAGATGTAACTCTGTGAGTTGAATTCACAGAACACAGAGCAGTTTCTCAGAAAGCTTTTTTCCAGTTTTTAACGGAAGATATTTCCTTTTTCACCATAGCCCTCTTTGGGCTTCCAAATATCCCTTTGCCAATTCCACAAGAACAGCCTTAGCGAAAGGCTTCTGGAAGGGAAAGATGTAACTCTGTGAGATGAATTCACTGAACACAGAGCAGAGTCTCAGAAAGCTTCTTTCCAGTTTTGAACGGAAGATATTTCCTTTTTCACCATAGCCCTCTATGGGCTTCCAAATATCCCTTTGCCAATTCCACAAGAAAAGCCTTAGCGAAAGGCTTCTTGAAGGTAAAGATGTAACTCTGTGAGATGAATTCACAGAACACAGAGCAGTTTCTCAGAAAGCTTCTTTCCAATTTTGAAGGGAAGATATTTCCTTTTTCACCATAGCCTTCTATGGGCTTGCAAATATCCCTTTGCCAATTCCTCAAGAACAGCCTTAGCGAAAGGCTTCTTGAATGGAAAGATGTAACTCTGTGAGATGAATTAAGAGAACACAGAGCAGTTTCTCAGAAAGCTTCTTTCCAGTTTTGAACGGAAGATATTTCCTTTTTCACCATAGCCCTCTATGGGCTTCCAAATATCGCTTTGCCAATTCCACAAGAACAGCCTTAGCGAAAGGTTTCTTGAAGGGAAAGATGTAACGCTGTGAGATGAATTCACAGAACACAGAGCCGTTTCTCAGAAAGTTTCTTTCCAGTTTTGAACGGAAGATATTTCCTTTTTCACCATAGCCCTCTATGGGCTTCCAAATATCCCTTTGCCAATTCCACAAGAACAGCCTTAGCGAAAGGCTTCTTGAAGGGAAACATGTAACTCTGTGAGATGAATTAACAGAACACAGAGCAGTTTCTCAGAAAGCTTCTTTCCAGCTTTGAATGGAAGATATTTCCTTTTTCACCATAGCCGTCTGAGGGCTTCCAAATATCCCTTTGCCAATTCCACAAGAACAGCCTTAGCGAAAGGCTTCTTGAAGGGAAAGATGTAACTCTGTGAGATGAATTCACAGAACACAGAGCAGTTTCTCAGAAAGCTTCTTTCCAGTTTTGAACGGAAGATATTTCCTTTTTCACCATAGCCGTCTATGGGCTTGCAAATATCCCTTTTCCAATTCCACAAGAACAGCCTTAGCGAAAGGCTTCTTGAAGGGAAAGATGTAACTCTGTGAGATGAATTGACAGAACACAGAGCAGTTTCTCAGAAAGCTTCTTTCCAGTTTTGAACGGAAGATATTTCCTTTTTCACCATAGCCCTCTATGGGGTTCCAAATATCCCTTTGCCAATTCCACAAGAACAGCCTTAGCGAAAGGCTTCTTGAAGGGAAAGATGTAACTCTGTGAGATGAATTAACAGAACACAGAGCAGTTTCTCAGAAAGCTTCTTTCCAGTTTTGAACGGAAGATATTTCCTTTTTCACCATAGCCCTCTATGGGCTTCCAAATATCCCTTTGCCAATTAAACAAGAAAAGCCTTAGCGAAAGGCTTCTTGAAGGTAAAGATGTATCTCTGTGAGATGAATTCACAGAACACAGAGCAGTTTCTCAGAAAGCTTCTTTCCAGTTTTGAAGGGAAGATATTTCCTTTTTCACCATAGCCGTCTATGGGCTTGCAAATATCCCTTTGCCAATTCCTCAAGAACAGCCTTAGCGAAAGGCTTCTTGAATGGAAAGATGTAACTCTGTGAGATGAATTAAGAGAACACAGAGCAGTTTCTCAGAAAGCTTCTTTCCAGTTTTGAACGGAAGATATTTCCTTTTTCACCATAGCCCTCTATGGGCTTCCAAATATCCCTTTGCCAATTCCACAAGAACAGCCTTAGCGAAAGGCTTCTTGAAGGGAAAGATGTAACTCTGTGAGATGAATTCACAGAACACAGAGCCGTTTCTCAGAAAGCTTCTTTCCAGTTTTGAACGGAAGATATTTCCTTTTTCACCATAGCCGTCCATGGGCTTCCAAATATCCCTTTGCCAATTCCACAAGAACAGCCTTAGCGAAAGGCTTCTTGAAAGGAAAGATGTAACTCTGTGAGATGAATTGACAGAACACAGAGCAGTTTCTCAGACAGCTTCTTTCCAGTTTTGAACGGAAGGTATTTCTTTTTTCACCATATCCCTCTATGGGCTTCCAAATATCCCTTTGCCAATTCCACAAGAACAGCCTTAGCGAAAGGCTTCTTGAAGGGAAAGATGTAACTCTGTGAGATGAATTCACAGAACACAGAGCAGTGTCTCAGAAAGCTTCTTTCCAGTTTTGAACGGAAGATATTTGCTTTTTCACCATAGCCCTCTAAGGGCTTCCAAATATCCCTTTGCCAATTCCACAAAAACAGCCTTAGCGAAAGGCTTCTTGAAGGGAAAGATGTAACTCTGTGAGATGAATTAACAGAACACAGAGCAGTTTCTCAGAAAGCTTCTTTCCAGTTTTGAACGGAAGATATTTCCTTTTTCACCATAGCCGTCTATGGGCTTTCAAATATCCCTTTGCCAATTCCACAAGAACAGCCTTAGCGAAAGGCTTCTTGAAGCGAAAGATGTAACTCTGTGAGATGAATTCACAGAACACAGAGCAGTTTCTCAGAAAGCTTCTTTCCAGTTTTGAACGGAAGATATTTCCTTTTTCACCATAGCCCTCTATGGGCTTCCAAATATCACTTTGCCAATTCCACAAGAACAGCCTTAGCGAAACGATTCTTCAAGGGAAAGATGTAACTCTGTGAGATGAATTCACAGAACACAGAGCAGTTTCTCAGAAAGCTTCTTTCCAGTTTTGAACGGAAGATACTTCCTTTTTCACCATAGCCCTCTATGGGCTTCCAAATATCCCTTTGCCAATTCCACAAGAACAGCCTTAGCGAAAGGTGTCTTGAAGGGAAAGATGTAACTCTGTGAGATGAATTCACAGAACACAGAGCAGTTTCTCAGAAAGCTTCTTTCCAGTTTTAAACGGAAGATATTTCCTTTTTCACCATAGCCGTCTATGGGCTTCCAAATATCCCTTTGCCAATTCCTCAAGAACAGCCTTAGCGAAAGGCTTCTTGAAGGGAAAGATGTAACTCTGTGAGATGAATTAACAGAACACAGACCAGTTTCTCACAAAGCTTCTTTCCAGTTTTGAACGGAAGATATTTCCTTTTTCACCATAGCCGTCTAAGGGCTTCAAAATATCCCTTTGCCAATTCCACAAGGACAGCCTTAGCGAAAGGCTTCTTGAAGGGAAATATGTAACTCTGTGAGATGAATTAACAGAACACAGAGCAGTTTCTCAGAAAGCTTCTTTCCAGTTTTGAACGGAAGATATTTACTTTTTCACCATAGCCCTCTATGGGCTTCCAAATATCCCTTTGCCAATTCCACAAGAACAGCCTTAGCGAAAGGCTTCTTGAAGGGAAAGATGTAACTCTGTGAGATGAATTCACAGAACACAGAGCAGTTTCTCAGAAAGCTTCTTTCCAGTTTTGAACGCAAGATATTTCCTTTTTCACCATAGCCCTCTATGGGCTTCCAAATATCCCTTTGCCAATTCCACAAGAACAGCCTTAGCGAAAGGCTTCTTGAAGGGAAAGATGTAACTCTGTGAGATGAATTCACAGAACACAGAGCAGTTTCTCAGAAAGCTTCTTTCCAGTTTTGAACGGAAGATATTTAGTTTTCCACCATAGCCCTCTATGGGCTTCCAAATATCGCTTTGCCAATTCCACAAGAACAGCCTTAGCGAAAGGCTTCTTGAAGGGAAAGATGTAACTCTGTGAGATGAATTAACAGAACACAGAGCAGTTTCTCAGAAAGCTTCTTTCCAGTTTTGAACGGAAGATATTTCCTTTTTCACCATAGCCCTCTAAGGGCTTCCAAATATCGCTTTGCCAATTCCACAAGAACAGCCTTAGCGAAAGGCTTCTTGAACGGAAAGATGTAACTCTGTGAGATGAATTCACAGAACACAGAGCAGTTTCTCAGAAAGCTTCTTTCCAGTTTTGAACGGAAGATATTTCCTTTTTCACCATAGCCGTCTAAGGGCTTCCAAATATCCCTTTGCCAATTCCACAAGAACAGCCTTAGCGAAAGGCTTCTTCAAAGGAAAGATGTAACTCTGTGAGATGAATTGACAGAACACAGAGCAGTTTCTCAGACAGCTTCTTTCCAGTTTTGAACGGAAGATATTTCTTTTTTCACCGTATCCCTCTATGGGCTTCCAAATATCGCTTTGCCAATTCCACAAGAACAGCCTTAGCGAAAGGCTTCTTGAAGGGAAAGATGTAACTCTGTGAGATGAATTCACAGAACACAGAGCAGTGTCTCAGAAAGCTTCTTTCCAGTTTTGAACGGAAGATATTTCCTTTTTCACCATAGGCCTCTATGGGCTTCCAAATATCCCTTTGCCAATGCCACAAGAACAGCCTTTGCGTAAGGCTTCTTGAAGGGAAAGATGTAACCCTGTGAGATGAATTCACAGAATACAGAGCTGTTTCTCATAAAGCTTCTTTCCAGTTTTGAACGGAAGATATTTCCTTTTACACCATAGTCCTCTTTGGGCTTCCAAATATCCATTTGCCAATTCCACAAGAACAGCCTTAGCGAAAGGCTTCTTGAAGGGAAAGATGTAACTCTGTGAGATGAATACACAGAACACAGAGCAGTTTCTCAGAAAGCTTCTTTCCAGTTTTGAACGGAAGATATTTCCTTTTTCACCATAGGCCTCTATGGCTTCCAAATATCCCTTTGCCAATTCCCCAAGAACCGCCTTAGCGAAAGGCTTCTTGAAGGGAAAGATGTAACTCTGTTAGATGAATTAACAGAACACAGAGCAGTTTCTCAGAAAGCTTCTTTCCAGTTTTGAACGGAAGATATTTCCTTTTTCACCATAGCCCTCTATGGGCTTCCAAATATCCCATTGCCAATTCCACAAAAACAGCCTTAGCGAAAGGCTTCTTGAAGGGAAAGATGTAACTCTGTGAGATGAATTCACAGAACACAGAGCAGTTTCTCAGAAAGCTTCTTTCCAGTTTTGAACGGAAGATATTTCCTTTTTCACCATAGCCGTCTATGGGCTTTCAAATATCCCTTTGCCAATTCCACAAGAACAGCCTTAGCGAAAGGCTTCCTGAAGGGAAAGATGTAACTCTGTGAGATGAATTAACAGAACACAGAGCAGTTTCTCAGAAAGCTTCTTTCCAGTTTTAAACGGAAGATATTTGCTTTTTCACCATAGCCCTCTATGGGCTTCCAAATATCCCTTTGCCAATTCCCAAGAACAGCCTTAGCGAAACGATTCTTCAAGGGAAAGATGTAACTCTGTGAGATGAATTCACAGAACACAGAGCAGTTTCTCAGAAAGCTTCTTTCCAGTTTTGAACGGAAGATATTTCCTTTTTCACCATAGCCCTCTATGGGCTTCCAAATATCGCTTTGCCAATTCCACAAGAACAGCCTTAGCGAAAGGCTTCTTGAAGGGAAAGATGTAACTCTGTGAGATGAATTAAGAGAACACAGAGCAGTTTCTCAGAAAGCTTCTATCCAGTTTTGAACGGAAGATATTTCCTTTTTCACCATAGCCCTCTATGGGCTTCCAAATATCCCTTTGCCAATTCCACAAGAACAGCCTTAGCGAAAGGCTTCTTGAAGGGAAAGATGTAACTCTGTGAGATGAATTCACAGAACACAGAGCAGTTTCTCAGAAAGCTTCTTTCCAGTTTTGAACGGAAGATATTTCCTTTTTCACCATAGGCCTCTATGGGATTCCAAATATCCCTTTGCCAATTCCACAAGAACAGTCTTAGCGAAAGGCTTCTTGAAGGGAAAGATGTAACTCTGTGAGATGAATTAACAGAACACAGAGCAGTTTCTCAGAAAGCTTCTTTCCAGTTTTGAACGGAAGATATTTCCTTTTTCACCATAGCCCTCTAAGGACTTCCATATATCCCTTTGCCAATTCCACAAGAACAGCCTTAGCGAAAGGCTTCTTGAAGGGAAAGATGTAACACTGTGAGATGAATTCACAGAACACAGAGCAGTTTCTCAGAATGCTTCTTTCCAGTTTTGAACGGAAGATATTTCCTTTTTCACCATAGCCGTCTAGGTGTTCCAAATGTCCCTTTGCCAATTCCACAAGAACAGCCTAAGCGAAAGGCTTCTTGAAGGGATAGATGAAACTCTCTGAGGTGAATTCACAGAACACAGAGCAGTTTCTCAGAAAGCTTCTTTCCAGTTTTGAACGGAAGATATTTCCTTTTTCACCATACCCGTCTATTGGATTGCAAATATCCCTTTGCCAATTCCACAAGAACAGCCTTAGCGAAAGGCTTCTTGAAGGGAAAGATGTAACTCTGTGAGATGAATTCACAGAAAACAGAGCAGTGTCTCAGAAAGCTTCTTTCCAGTTTTGAACGGAAGATATTTCCTTCTTCACCATAGCCGTCTATGGGCTTGCAAATATCCCTTTGCCAATTCCACAAGAACAGCCTTAGCGAAAGGCTTCTTGAAGGGAAAGATGTAACTCTGTGAGATGAATTCACAGAACACAGAGCAGTTTCTCAGAAAGCTTCTTTCCAGTTTTGAACGGAAGATATTTACTTTTCCACCCTAACCCTCTATGGGCTTCCAAATATCGCTTTGCGAATTCCACAAGAACAGCCTTAGCGAAAGGCTTCTTGAAGGGAAAGATGTAACTCTGTGAGATGAATTAACAGAACACAGAGCAGTTTCTCAGAAAGCTTCTTTCCAGTTTTGAACGGAAGATATTTACTTTTTAACCATAGCCCTCTATGGGCTTCCAAATATCCCTTTGCCAATTCCACAAGAACAGCCTTAGCGAAAGGCTTCTTGAAGGGAAAGATGTAACTCTGTGAGATGAATTCACAGAACACAGAGCAGTGTCTCAGAAAGCTTCTTTCCAGTTTTGAACGGAAGATATTTCCTTTTTCACCATAGCCCTCTATGGGCTTCCAAATATCCCTTTGCCAATTTCACAAGAACAGCCTTAGCGAAAGGCTTCTTGAAGGGAAAGATGTAACTCTGTGAGATGAATTAACAGAACACAGAGCAGTTTCTCAGAAAGCTTCTTTCCAGTTTTGAACGGAAGATATTTCCTTTTGCACCATAGCCGTCGATGGGCTTGCAAATATCCCTTTGCCAATTCCTCAAGAACAGCCTTAGCGAAAGGCTTCTTGAAGGGAAAGATGTAACTCTGTGAGATGAATTAAGAGAACACAGAGCAGTTTCTCAGAAAGCTTCTTTCCAGTTTTGAACGGAAGATATTTCCTTTTTCACCATAGCCCTCCATGGGCTTCCAAATATCCCTTTGCCAATTCCACAAGAACAGCCTTAGCGAAAGGCTTCTTGAAGGGAAAGATGTAACTCTGTGAGATGAATTAAAAGAACACAGAGCCGTTTCTCAGAAAGCTTCTTTCCAGTTTTGAACGGAAGATATTTCCTTTTTCACCATAGCCCTCTATGGGCTTCCAAATATCCCTTTGCCAATTCCACAAGGACAGCCTTAGCGAAAGGCTTCTTGAAGGGAAATATGTAACTCTGAGAGATGAATTAACAGAACACAGAGCAGTTTCTCAGAAAGCTTCTTTCCAGGTTTGAACGGAAGATATTTACTTTTTCACCATAGCCCTCTATGGGCTTCCAAATATCCCTTTGCCAATTCCACAAGAACAGCCTTAGCGAAAGGCTTCTTGAAGGGAAAGATGTAACTCTGTGAGATGAATTAACAGAACACAGAGCAGTTTCTCAGAAAGCTTCTTTCCAGTTTTGAACGGAAGATATTTCCTTTTTCACCATAGCCCTCTATGGGGTTCCAAATATCCCTTTGCCAATTCCACAAGAACAGCCTTAGCGAAAGGCTTCTTGAAGGGAAAGATGTAACTCTGTGAGATGAATTCACAGAACACAGAGCAGTTTCTCAGAAAGCTTCTTTCCAGTTTTGAACGGAAGATATTTCCTTTTTCACCATAGCCCTCTATGGGCTTCCAAATATCCCTTTGCCAATTCCACAAGAACAGCCTTAGCGAAAGGCTTCTTGAAGGGAAAGATGTAACTCTGTGAGATGAATTCACAGAACACAGAGCAGTTTCTCAGAAAGCTTCTTTCCAGTTTTTAACGGAAGATATTTCCTTTTTCACCATAGCCCTCTATGGGCTTCCAAATATCCCTTTGCCAATTCCATAAGAACAGCCTTAGCGAAAGGTTTCTTGAAGGGAAAGATGTAACTCTGAGAGATGAATTCACAGAACACAGAGCAGTTTCTCAGAAAGCTTCTTTCCAGTTTGGAACGGAAGATATTTCCTTTTTCACCATAGGCCTCTATGGGCTTCCAAATATCCCTTTGCCAATTCCACAAGAACAGCCTTAGCGAAAGGCTTCTTGAAGGGAAAGATGTAACTCTGTGAGATGAATTAACAGAACACAGAGCAGTTTCTCAGAAAGCTTCTTTCCAGTTTTGAACGGAAGATATTTCCTTTTTCACCATAGCCGTCTATGGGCTTCCAAATATCCCTTTGCCAATTCCACAAGAACAGCCTTAGCGAAAGGCTTCTTGAAGGGAAAGATGTAACTCTGTGAGATGAATTCACAGAACACAGAGCAGTTTCTCAGAAAGCTTCTTTCCAGTTTTGAACGGAAGATAATTCCTTTTTCACCATATCCCTCTATGGGCTTCCAAATATCCCTTTGCCAATTCCACAAGAACAGCCTTAGCGAAAGGCTTCTTGAAGGGAATGATGTAACTCTGTGAGATGAATTCACAGAACACAGAGCAGTGTCTCAGAAAGCTTCTTTCCAGTTTTGAACGGAAGATATTTCCTTTTTCACCATAGGCCTCTATGGGCTTCCAAATATCCCTTTGCCAATTCCACAAGAACAGCCTTAGCGAAAGGCTTCTTGAAGGGAAAGATGTAACTCTGTGAGATGAATTAACAGAACACAGAGCAGTTTCTCAGAAAGCTTCTTTCCAGTTTTGAACGGAAGATATTTCCTTTTTCACCATAGCCCTCTATGGGCTTCCAAATATCCCTTTGACAATTCCACAAGAACAGCCTTAGCGAAAGGCTTCTTGAAGGGAAAGATGTAACTCTGTGAGATGAATTAACAGAACACAGAGCAGTTTCTCAGAAAGCTTCTCTCCAGTTTTGAACGGAAGTTATTTCCTTTTTCACCATAGGCCTCTATGGGATTCCAAATATCCCTTTGCCAATTCCACAAGAACAGCCTTAGCGAAAGGCTTCTTGAAGGGAAAGATGTAACTCTGTGAGATGAATTCACAGAACACAGAGCAGTTTCTCAGAAAGCTTCTTTCCAGTTTTGACCGGAAGATATTTACTTTTCCACCATAGCCCTCTATGGGCTTCCAAATATCGCTTTGCCAATTCCACAAGAACAGCCTTAGCGAAAGGCTTCTTGAAGGGAAAGATGTCACTCTGTGAGATGAATTCACAGAACACAGAGCAGTTTCTCAGAAAGCTTCTTTCCAGTTTTGAACGGAAGGTATTTCCTTTTTCACCATAGCCGTCTATGGGCTTCCAAATATTCCTTTGCCAATTCCACAAAAACAGCCTTAGCGAAAGGCTTCTTGAAAGGAAAGATATAACTCTGTGACATGAATTGACAGAACACAGAGCAGTTTCTCAGAAAGCTTCTTTCCAGTTTTGAACGGAAGATATTTCCTTTTTCACCATATCCCTCTATGGGCTTCCAAATATCCCTTTGCCAATTCCACAAGAACAGCCTTAGCGAAAGGCTTCTTGAAGGGAAAGATGTAACTCTGTGAGATGAATTCACAGAACACAGAGCAGTGTCTCAGAAAGCTTCTTTCCAGTTTTGAACGGAAGATATTTCCTTTTTCACCATAGCCCTCTATGGGCTTCCAAATATCCCTTTGCCAATTTCACAAGAACAGCCTTAGCGAAAGGCTTCTTGAAGGGAAAGATGTAACTCTGTGAGATGAATTAACAGAACACAGAGCAGTTTCTCAGAAAGCTTCTTTCCAGTTTTGAACGGAAGATATTTCCTTTTTCACCATAGCCCTCTATGTGCTTCCAAATATCCCTTTGCCAATTCCACAAGAACAGCCTTAGCGAAAGGCTTCTTGAAGGGAAAGATGTAACTCTGTGAGATGAATTGACAGAACACAGAGCAGTTTCTCAGAAAGCTTCTTTCCAGTTTTGAACGGAAGATATTTCCTTTTTCACCATATCCCTCTATGGGCTTCCAAATATCCCTTTGCAAATTCCACAAGAACAGCCTTAGCGAAAGGCTTCTTGAAGGGAATGATGTAACTCTGTGAGATGAATTCACAGAACACAGAGCAGTGTCTCAGAAAGCTTCTTTCCAGTTTTGAACGGAAGATATTTCCTTTTTCACCATAGGCCTCTATGGGCTTCCAAATATCCCTTTGCCAATTCCACAAGAACAGCCTTAGCGTAAGGCTTCCTGAAGGGAAAGATGTAACTCTGTGAGATGAATTCACAGAACACAGAGCAGTTTCTCAGAGAGCTTCTTTCCATTTTTTAACGGAAGATATTTCCTTTTTCACCATAGCCCTCTTTGGGCTTCCAAATATCCCTTTGCCAATTCCACAAGAACAGCCTTAGCGAAAGGCTTCTTGAAGGGAAAGATGTAACTCTGTGAGATGAATTAACAGAACACAGAGCAGTTTCTCAGAAAGCTTCTCTCCAGTTTTGAACGGAAGATATTTCCTTTTTCACCATAGGCCTCTATGGGATTCCAAATATCCCTTTGCCAATTCCACAAGAACAGTCTTAGCGAAAGGCTTCTTGAAGGGAAAGATGTAACTCTGTGAGATGAATTAACAGAACACAGATCAGTTTCTCAGAAAGCTTCTTTCCAGCTTTGAACGGAAGATATTTCCTTTTTCACCATAGCCCTCTAAGGACTTCCATATATCCCTTTGCCAATTCCACAAGAACAGCCTTAGCGAAAGGCTTCTTGAAGGGAAAGATGTAAGACTGTGAGATGAATTCACAGAACACAGAGCAGTTTCTCAGAATGCTTCTTTCCAGTTTTGAACGGAAGATATTTCCTTTTTCACCATAGCCGTCTAGGTGTTCCAAATGTCCCTTTGCCAATTCCACAAGAACAGCCTTAGCGAAAGGCTTCTTGAAGGGATAGATGTAACTCTCTGAGGTGAATTCACAGAACACAGAGCAGTTTCTCAGAAAGCTTCTTTCCAGTTTTGAACGGAAGATATTTCCTTTTTCACCATACCCGTCTATTGGATTGCAAATATCCCTTTGCCAATTCCACAATAACAGCCTTAGCGAAAGGCTTATTGAAGGGAAAGATGTAACTCTGTGAGATGAATTCACAGAAAACAGAGCAGTGTCTCAGAAAGCTTCTTTCCAGTTTTGAACGGAAGATATTTCCTTCTTCACCATAGCCGTCTATGGGCTTGCAAATATCCCTTTGCCAATTCCACAAGAACAGCCTTAGCGAAAGGCTTCTTGAAGGGAAAGATGCAACTCTGTGAGATGAATTCACAGAACACAGAGCAGTTTCTCAGAAAGCTTCTTTCCAGTTTTGAACGGAAGATATTTACTTTTCCACCATAACCCTCTATGGGCTTCCAAATATCGCTTTGCGAATTCCACAAGAACAGCCTTAGCGAAAGGCTTCTTGAAGGGAAAGATGTAACTCTGTGAGATGAATTATCAGAACACAGAGCAGTTTCTCAGAAAGCTTCTTTCCAGTTTTGAACGGAAGATATTTCCTTTTTCACCATAGCCCTCTAAGGGCTTCCAAATATCCCTTTGCCAATTCCACAAGAACAGCCTTAGCGAAAGGCTTCTTGAACGGAAAGATGTAACTCTGTGAGATGAATTCACAGAACACAGAGCAGTTTCTCAGAAAGCTTCTTTCCAGTTTTGAACGAAAGATATTTCCTTTTTCACCATAGCCGTCTATGGGCTTCCAAATATCCCTTTGCCAATTCCACAAGAACAGCCTTAGCGAAAGGCTTCTTGAAAGGAAAGATGTAACTCTGTGAGATGAATTGACAGAACACAGAGCATTTTCTCAGACAGCTTCTTTCCAGTTTTGAACGGAAGATATTTCCTTTTTCACCATAGCCCTGTAAGGACTTCCATATATCCCTTTGCCAATTCCACAAGAACAGCCTTAGAGAAAGGCTTCTTGAAGGGAAAGATGTAACTCGGTGAGATGAATTCACAGAACACAGAGCAGTTTCTCAGAAAGCTTCTTTCCAGTTTTGAACGGAAGATATTTCCTTTTTCACCATATCCCTCTATGGGCTTCCAAATATCCCTTTGCCAATTCCACAAGAACAGCCTTAGCGAAAGGCTTCTGGAAGGGAATGATGTAACTCTGTGAGATGAATTCACAGAACACAGAGCAGTTTCTCAGAAAGCTTCTTTCCAGTTTTGAACGGAAGATATTTCCTTTTTCACCATAGGCCTCTATGGGCTTCCAAATATCCCTTTGCCAATTCCACAAGAACAGCCTTAGCGTAAGGCTTCCTGAAGGGAAAGATGTAACTCTGTGAGATGAATTAAGAGAACACAGAGCAGTTTCTCAGAAAGCTTCTTTCCAGTTTTGAACGGAAGATATTTCCTTTTTCACCATAGCCCTCTATGGCCTTCCAAATATCCCTTTGCCAATTCCACAAGAACAGCCTTAGCGAAAGGCTTCTTGAAGGGAAAGATGTAACTCTGTGAGAGGAATTAACGGAACACAGAGCAGTTTCTCAGAAAGCTTCTTTCCAGTTTTGAACGGAAGATATTTCCTTTTTCACCATAGCCCTCTAAGGGCTTCCAAATATCGCTTTGCCAATTCCACAAGAACAGCCTTAGCGAAAGGCTTCTTGAACGGAAAGATGTAACTCTCTGAGATGAATTCACAGAACACAGAGCAGTTTCTCAGAAAGCTTCTTTCCAGTTTTGAACGGAAGATATTACCTTTTTCACCATAGCCGTCTATGGGCTTCCAAATATCCCTTTGCCAATTCCACAAGAACAGCCTTAGCGAAAGGCTTCTTCAAAGGAAAGATGTAACTCTGTGAGATGAATTGACAGAACACAGAGCAGTTTCTCAGACAGCTTCTTTCCAGTTTTGAACGGAAGATATTTCTTTTTTCACCGTATCCCTCTATGGGCTTCCAAATATCGCTTTGCCAATTCCACAAGAACAGCCTTAGCGAAAGGCTCCTTGAAGGGAAAGATGTAACTCTGTGAGATGAATTCACAGAACACAGAGCAGTGTCTCAGAAAGCTTCTTTCCAGTTTTGAACGGAAGATATTTCCTTTTTCACCATAGGCCTCTATGGGCTTCCAAATATCCCTTTGCCAATGCCACAAGAACAGCCTTTGCGTAAGGCTTCTTGAAGGGAAAGATGTAACCCTGTGAGATGAATTCACAGAACACAGAGCAGTTTCTCAGAAAGCTTCTTTCCAGTTTTGAACGGAAGATATTTCCTTTTTCACCATAGCCCTCTATGGGCTTCCAAATATCCCATTGCCAATTCCACAAAAACAGCCTTAGCGAAAGGCTTCTTGAAGGGAAAGATGTAACTCTGTGAGATGAACTCACAGAACACAGAGCAGTTTCTCAGAAAGCTTCTTTCCAGTTTTGAACGGAAGATATTTCCTTTTTCACCATAGCCGTCTATGGGCTTTCAAATATCCCTTTGCCAATTCCACAAGAACAGCCTTAGCGAAAGGCTTCTTGAAGGGAAAGATGTAACTCTGTGAGATGAATTAACAGAACACAGAGCAGTTTCTCAGAAAGCTTCTTTCCAGTTTTGAACGGAAGATATTTGCTTTTTCACCATAGCCCTCTATGGGCTTCCAAATATCCCTTTGCCAATTCCACAAGAACAGCCTTAGCGAAACGATTCTTCAAGGGAAAGATGTAACTCTGTGAGATGAATTCACAGAACACAGAGCAGTTTCTCAGAAAGCTTCTTTCCAGTTTTGAACGGAAGATATTTCGTTTTTCACCATAGCCATCTATGGGCTTCCAAATATCCCTTTGCCAATTCCTCAAGAACAGCTTTAGCGAAAGGCTTCTTGAAGGGAAAGATGTAACTCGGTGAGATGAATACACAGAACACAGAGCAGTTTCTCAGAAAGCTTCTTTCCAGTTTTGAACGGAAGTTATTTCCTTTTTCACCATAGCCGTCTAAGGGCTTCAAAATATCCCTTTGCCAATTCCACAAGGACAGCCTTAGCGAAAGGCTTCTTGAAGGGAAATATGTAACTCTGTGAGATGAATTAACAGAACACAGAGCAGTTTCTCAGAAAGCTTCTTTCCAGGTTTGAACGGAAGATATTTACTTTTTCACCATAGCCCTCTATGGGCTTCCAAATATCCCTTTGTCAATTCCACAAGAACAGCCTTAGCGAAAGGCTTCTTGAAGGGAAAGATGTAACTCTGTGAGATGAATTCACAGAACACAGAGCAGTTTCTCAGAAAGCTTCTTTCCAGTTTTGAACGCAAGATATTTCCTTTTTCACCATAGCCCTCTATGGGCTTCCAAATATGCCTTTGCCAATTCCACAAGAACAGCCTTAGCGACAGGCTTCTTGAAGGGAAAGATGTAACTCTGTGAGATGAATTCACAGAACACAGAGAAGTTTCTCAGAAAGCTTCTTTCCAGTTTTGAACGGAAGATATTTCCTTTTTCACCATAGCCCTCTATGGGCTTCCAAATATCCCTTCGCCAATTAAGCAAGAAAAGCCTTAGCGAAAGGCTTCTTGAAGGGAAAGATGTAACTCTGTGAGATGAATTCACAGAACACAGAGCAGTTTCTCAGAAAGCTTCTTTCCAGTTTTGAAGGGAAGATATTTCCTTTTTCACCATAGCCGTCTATGGGCTTGCAAATATCCCTTTGCCAATTCCTCAAGAACAGCCTTAGCGAAAGGCTTCTTGAAGGGAAAGATGTAACTCTGTGAGATGAATTAAGAAAACACAGAGCAGTTTCTCAGAAAGCTTCTTTCCAGTTTTGAACGGAAGATATTTCCTTTTTCACCATAGCCCTCTATGGGCTTCCAAATATCCCTTTGCCAATTCCACAAGAACAGCCTTAGCGAAAGGCTTCTTGAAGGGAAAGATGTAACTCTGTGAGATGAATTCACAGAACACAGAGCAGTTTCTCAGAAAGCTTCTTTCCAGTTTTGAACGGAAGATATTTCCTTTTTCACCATAGCCCTCTAAGGGCTTCCAAATATCGCTTTGCCAATTCCACAAGAACAGCCTTAGCGAAAGGCTTCTTGAAGGGAAAGATGTAACTCTGTGAGGTGAATTAACAGAACACAGAACAGTTTCTCAGAAAGCTTCTTTCCAGTTTTGAACGGAAGATATTTCCTTTTTCACCATAGCCCTCTATGGGCTTCCAAATATCCCTTTGTCAATTCCACAAGAACAGCCTTAGCGAAAGGCTCCTTGAAGGGAAAGATGTAACTCTGTGAGATGAATTCACAGAACACAGAGCAGTTTCTCAGAAAGCTTCTTTCCAGTTTTGAACGGAAGATATTTCCTTTTTCACCATAGCCCTCTATGGGCTTCCAAATATCCCTTTGCCAATTCCACAAGAACAGCCTTAGCGAAAGGCTTCTTGAAGGGAAAGATGTAACTCTGCGAGATGAATTCACAGAACACAGAGCAGTTTCTCAGAAAGCTTCTTTCCAGTTTGTAACGGAAGATATTTCCTTTTTCACCATAGCCCTCTATGGGCTTCCAAATATCCCTTTGCCAATTCCATAAGAACAGCCTTAGCGAAAGGCTTCTTGAAGGGAAAGATGTAACTCTGAGAGATGAATTCACAGAACACAGAGCAGTTTCTCAGAAAGCTTCTTTCCAGTTTGGAACGGAAGATATTTCCTTTTTCACCATAGGCCTCGATGGGCTTCCAAATATCCCTTTGCCAATTCCACAAGAACAGCCTTAGCGAAAGGCTTCTTGAAGGGAAAGATGTCACTCTGTGAGATGAATTAACAGAACACAGAGCAGTTTCTCAGAAAGCTTCTTTCCAGTTTTGAACGGAAGATATTTCCTTTTTCACCATAGCCCTCTATGGGCTTCCAAATATCCCTTTGCCAATTCCACAAGAACAGCCTTAGCGAAAGGCTTCTTGAAGGGAAAGATGTAACTCTGTGAGATGAATTGACAGAACACAGAGCAGTTTCTCAGAAAGCTTCTTTCCAGTTTTGAACGGAAGATATTTCCTTTTTTCACCATATCCCTCTATGGGCTTCCAAATATCCCTTTGCAAATTCCACAAGAACAGCCTTAGCGAGAGGCTTCTTGAAGGGAATGATGTAACTCTGTGAGATGAATTCACAGAACACAGAGCAGTGTCTCAGAAAGCTTCTTTCCAGTTTTGAACGGAAGATATTTCCTTTTTCACCATAGGCCTCTATGGGCTTCCAAATATCCCTTTGCCAATTCCACAAGAACAGCCTTAGCGTAAGGCTTCCTGAAGGGAAAGATGTAACTCTGTGAGATGAATTCACAGAACACAGAGCAGTTTCTCAGAAAGCTTCTTTCCAATTTTTAACGGAAGATATTTCCTTTTTCACCATAGCCCTCTTTGGGCTTCCAAATATCCCTTTGCCAATTCCACAAGAACAGCCTTAGCGAAAGGCTTCTTGAAGGGAAAGATGTAACTCTGTGAGATGAATTCACAGAACACAGAGCAGTGTCTCAGAAAGCTTCTTTCCAGTTTTGAACGGAAGATATTTCCTTTTTCACCATAGCCCTCTATGGGCTTCCAAATATCCCTTTGCCAATTCCACAAGAACAGCCTTAGCGAAAGGCTTCTTGAAGGGAAAGATGTAACTCTGTGAGATGAATTAACAGAACACAGAGCAGTTTCTCAGAAAGCTTCTTTCCAGTTTTGAACGGAAGATATTTCCTTTTTCACCATAGCCCTCCATGGGCTTCCAAATATCCCTTTGCCAATTCCACAAGAACAGCCTTAGCGAAAGGCTTCTTGAAGGGAAAGATGTAACTCTGTGAGATGAATTAAAAGAACACAGAGCCGTTTCTCAGAAAGCTTCTTTCCAGTTTTGAACGGAAGATATTTCCTTTTTCACCATAGCCCTCTATGGGCTTCCAAATATCCCTTTGCCAATTCCACAAGGACAGCCTTAGCGAAAGGCTTCTTGAAGGGAAATATGTAACTCTGAGAGATGAATTAACAGAACACAGAGCAGTTTCTCAGAAAGCTTCTTTCCAGGTTTGAACGGAAGATATTTACTTTTTCACCATAGCCCTCTATGGGCTTCCAAATATCCCTTTGCCAATTCCACAAGAACAGCCTTAGCGAAAGGCTTCTTGAAGGGAAAGATGTAACTCTGTGAGATGAATTAACAGAACACAGAGCAGTTTCTCAGAAAGCTTCTTTCCAGTTTTGAACGGAAGATATTTCCTTTTTCACCATAGCCCTCTATGGGGTTCCAAATATCCCTTTGCCAATTCCACAAGAACAGCCTTAGCGAAAGGCTTCTTGAAGAGAAAGATGTAACTCTGTGAGATGAATTCACAGAACACAGAGCAGTTTCTCAGAAAGCTTCTTTCCAGTTTTGAACGGAAGATATTTCCTTTTTCACCATAGCCCTCTATGGGCTTCCAAATATCGCTTTGCCAATTCCACAAGAACAGCCTTAGCGAAAGGCTTCTTGAAGGGAAAGATGTCACTCTGTGAGATGAATTAACAGAACACAGAGCAGTTTCTCAGAAAGCTTCTTTCCAGTTTTGAACGGAAGATATTTACTTTTTCACCATAGCCCTCTATGTGCTTCCAAATATCCCTTTGCCAATTCCACAAGAACAGCCTTAGCGAAAGGCTTCTTGAAGGGAAAGATGTAACTCTGTGAGATGAATTGACAGAACACAGAGCAGTTTCTCAGAAAGCTTCTTTCCAGTTTTGAACGGAAGATATTTCCTTTTTCACCATATCCCTCTATGGGCTTCCAAATATCCCTTTGCAAATTCCACAAGAACAGCCTTAGCGAAAGGCTTCTTGAAGGGAATGATGTAACTCTGTGAGATGAATTCACAGAACACAGAGCAATGTCTCAGAAAGCTTCTTTCCAGTTTTGAACGGAAGATATTTCCTTTTTCACCATAGGCCTCTATGGGCTTCCAAATATCCCTTTGCCAATTCCACAAGAACAGCCTTAGCGTAAGGCTTCCTGAAGGGAAACATGTAACTCTGTGAGATGAATTCACAGAACACAGAGCAGTTTCTCAGAGAGCTTCTTTCCATTTTTTAACGGAAGATATTTCCTTTTTCACCATAGCCCTCTTTGGGCTTCCAAATATCCCTTTGCCAATTTCACAAGAACAGCCTTAGCGAAAGGCTTCTTGAAGGGAAAGATGTAACTCTGTGAGATGAATTAACAGAACACAGAGCAGTTTCTCAGAAAGCTTCTTTCCAGTTTTGAACGGAAGATATTTACTTTTTCACCATAGCCCTCTATGTGCTTCCAAATATCCCTTTGCCAATTCCACAAGAACAGCCTTAGCGAAAGGCTTCTTGAAGGGAAAGATGTAACTCTGTGAGATGAATTGACAGAACACAGAGCAGTTTCTCAGAAAGCTTCTTTCCAGTTTTGAACGGAAGATATTTCCTTTTTCACCATATCCCTCTATGGGCTTCCAAATATCCCTTTGCAAATTCCACAAGAACAGCCTTAGCGAAAGGCTTCTTGAAGGGAATGATGTAACTCTGTGAGATGAATTCACAGAACACAGAGCAGTGTCTCAGAAAGCTTCTTTCCAGTTTTGAACGGAAGATATTTCCTTTTTCACCATAGGCCTCTATGGGCTTCCAAATATCGCTTTGCCAATACCACAAGAACAGCCTTAGGGAAAGGCTTCTTGAAGGGAAAGATGTAACTCTGTGAGATGAATTCACAGAACACAGAGCAGTTTCTCAGAAAGCTTCTTTGTAGTTTTGAACGGAAGATATTCCCTTTTTCACCATAGCCCTCTATGGGCTTCCAAATATCCCTTTGCCAATTCCACAAGAACAGCCTTAGCGAAAGGCTTCTTGAAGGTAAAGATGTAACTCTGTGAGATGAATTAACAGAACACAGAGCAGTTTCTCAGAAAGCTTCTTTCCAGTTTTGA
This sequence comes from Chlorocebus sabaeus, assembly GCF_047675955.1. Classification (NCBI taxonomy): domain Eukaryota; kingdom Metazoa; phylum Chordata; class Mammalia; order Primates; family Cercopithecidae; genus Chlorocebus; species Chlorocebus sabaeus. The sequence continues at coordinate 1,400,446 of NW_027327570.1, forward strand.
ACGGAAGATATTTCCTTTTTCACCATAGCCCTCTAAGGACTTCCATATATCCCTTTGCCAATTCCACAAGAACAGCCTTAGCGAAAGGCTTCTTGAAGGGAAAGATGTAACACTGTGAGATGAACTCACAGAACACAGAGCAGTTTCTCAGAAAGCTTCTTTCCAGTTTTGAACGGAAGATATTTCCTTTTTCACCATAGCCGTCTAGGTGTTCCAAATGTCCCTTTGCCAATTCCACAAGAACAGCCTTAGCGAAAGGCTTCTTGAAGGGAAAGATATAACTCTCTGAGGTGAATTCACAGAACACAGAGCAGTTTCTCAGAAAGCTTCTTTCCAGTTTTGAACGGAAGATATTTCCTTTTTCACCATACCCGTCTATGGGATTGCAAATATCCCTTTGCCAATTCCACAAGAACAGCCTTAGCGAAAGGCTTCTTGAAGGGAAAGATGTAACTCTGTGAGATGAATTCACAGAAAACAGAGCAGTGTCTCAGAAAGCTTCTTTCCAGTTTTGAACGGAAGATATTTCCTTCTTCACCATAGCCGTCTATGGGCTTGCAAATATCCCTTTGCCAATTCCACAAGAACAGCCTTAGCGAAAGGCTTCTTGAAGGGAAAGATGTAACTCTGTGAGATGAATTCACAGAACACAGAGCAGTTTCTCAGAAAGCTTCTTTCCAGTTTTGAACGGAAGATATTTACTTTTCCACCATAACCCTCTAGGGGTTCCAAATATCGCTTTGCGAATTCCACAAGAACAGCCTTAGCGAAAGGCTTCTTGAAGGGAAAGATGTAACTCTGTGAGATGAATTAACAGAACACAGAGCAGTTTCTCAGAAAGCTTCTTTCCAGTTTTGAACGGAAGATATTTCCGATTTCACCATAGCCCTCTATGGGCTTCCAAATATCCCTCTGCCAATTCCACAAGAACAGCCTTAGCGAAAGGCTTCTTGAAGGGAAAGATGTAACTCTGTGAGATGAATTCACAGAACACAGAGCAGTGTCTCAGAAAGCTTCTTTCCAGTTTTGAACGGAAGATATTTGCTTTTTCACCATAGCCCTCTATGGGCTTCCAAATATCCCTTTGCCAATTTCACAAGAACAGCCTTAGCGAAAGGCTTCTTGAAGGGAAAGATGTAACTCTGTGAGATGAATTAACAGAACACAGAGCAGTTTCTCAGAAAGCTTCTTTCCAGTTTTGAACGGTAGATATTTCCTTTTGCACCATAGCCGTCTATGGGCTTGCAAATATCCCTTTGCCAATTCCTCAAGAACAGCCTTAGCGAAAGGCTTCTTGAAGGGAAAGATGTAACTCTGTGAGATGAATTAAGAGAACACAGAGCAGTTTCTCAGAAAGCTTCTTTCCAGTTTTGAACGGAAGATATTTCCTTTTTCACCATAGCCCTCCATGGGCTTCCAAATATCCCTTTGCCAATTCCACAAGAACAGCCTTAGCGAAAGGCTTCTTGAAGGGAAAGATGTAACTCTGTGAGATGAATTAAAAGAACACAGAGCCGTTTCTCAGAAAGCTTCTTTCCAGTTTTGAACGGAAGATATTTCCTTTTTCACCATAGCCCTCTATGGGCTTCCAAATATCCCTTTGCAAATTCCACAAGGACAGCCTTAGCGAAAGGCATCTTGAAGGGAAATATGTAACTCTGAGAGATGAATTAACAGAACACAGAGCAGTTTCTCAGAAAGCTTCTTTCCAGGTTTGAACGGAAGATATTTACTTTTTCACCATAGCCCTCTATGGGCTTCCAAATATCCCTTTGCCAATTCCACAAGAACAGCCTTAGCGAAAGGCTTCTTGAAGGGAAAGATGTAACTCTGTGAGATGAATTAACAGAACACAGAGCAGTTTCTCAGAAAGCTTCTTTCCAGTTTTGAACGGAAGATATTTCCTTTTTCACCATTGCCCTCTATGGGGTTCCAAATATCCCTTTGCCAATTCCACAAGAACAGCCTTAGCGAAAGGCTTCTTGAAGGGAAAGATGTAACTCTGTGAGATGAATTCACAGAACACAGAACAGTTTCTCAGAAAGCTTCTTTCCAGTTTTGAACGGAAGATATTTCCTTTTTCACCATAGCCCTCTATGGGCTTCCAAATATCGCTTTGCCAATTCCACAAGAACAGCCTTAGCGAAAGGCTTCTTGAAGGGAAAGATGTCACTCTGTGAGATGAATTAACAGAACACAGAGCAGTTTCTCAGAAAGCTTCTTTCCAGTTTGGAACGGAAGATATTTACTTTTTCACCATAGCCCTCTATGTGCTTCCAAATATCCCTTTGCCAATTCCACAAGAACAGCCTTAGCGAAAGGCTTCTTGAAGGGAAAGATGTAACTCTGTGAGATGAATTGACAGAACACAGAGCAGTTTCTCAGAAAGCTTCTTTCCAGTTTTGAACGGAAGATATTTCCTTTGTCACCATATCCCTCTATGGGCTTCCAAATATCCCTTTGCCAATTCCACAAGAACAGCCTTAGCGAAAGGCTTCTTGAAGGGAATGATGTAACTCTGTGAGATGAATTCACAGAACACAGAGCAATGTCTCAGAAAGCTTCTTTCCAGTTTTGAACGGAAGATATTTCCTTTTTCACCATAGGCCTCTATGGGCTTCCAAATATCCCTTTGCCAATTCCACAAGAACAGCCTTAGCGTAAGGCTTCCTGAAGGGAAAGATGTAACTCTGTGAGATGAATTCACAGAACACAGAGCAGTTTCTCAGAGAGCTTCTTTCCATTTTTTAACGGAAGATATTTCCTTTTTCACCATAGCCCTCTTTGGGCTTCCAAATATCCCTTTGCCAATTCCACAAGAACAGCCTTAGCGAAAGGCTTCTTGAAGGGAAAGATGTAACTCTGTGAGATGAATTAACAGAACACAGAGCAGTTTCTCAGAAAGCTTCTTTGTAGTTTTGAACGGAAGATATTCCCTTTTTCACCATAGCCCTCTATGGGCTTCCAAATATCCCTTTGCCAATTCCACAAGAACAGCCTTAGCGAAAGGCTTCTTGAAGGGAAAGATGTAACTCTGTGAGATGAATTAACAGAACACAGAGCAGTTTCTCAGAAAGCTTCTTTCCAGTTTTGAACGGAAGATATTTCCTTTTTCTCCATAGCCCTCTAAGGACTTCCATATATCCCTTTGCCAATTCCACAAGAACAGCCTTAGCGAAAGGCTTCTTGAAGGGAAAGATGTAACACTGTGAGATGAATTCACAGAACACAGAGCAGTTTCTCAGAAAGCTTCTTTCCAGTTTTGAACGGAAGATATTTCCTTTTTCACCATAGCCGTCTAGGGGTTCCAAATATCCCTTTGCCAATTCCACAAGAACAGCCTTAGCGAAAGGCTTCTTGAAGGGAAAGATGTAACTCTCTGAGGTGAATTCACAGAACACAGAGCAGTTTCTCAGAAAGCTTCTTTCCAGTTTTGAACGGAAGATATTTCCTTTTTCACCATACCCGTCTATGGGATTGCAAATATCCCTTTGCCAATTCCACAAGAACAGCCTTAGCGAAAGGCTTCTTGAAGGGAAAGATGTAACTCTGTGAGATGAATTCACAGAAAACAGAGCAGTGTCTCAGAAAGCTTCTTTCAAGTTTTGAACGGAAGATATTTCCTTCTTCACCATAGCCGTCTATGGGCTTGCAAATATCCCTTTGCCAATTCCACAAGAACAGCCTTAGCGAAAGGCTTCTTGAAGGGAAAGATGTAACTCTGTGAGATGAATTCACAGAACACAGAGCAGTTTCTCAGAAAGCTTCTTTCCAGTTTTGAACGGAAGATATTTACTTTTCCACCATAACCCTCTATGGGCTTCCAAATATCGCTTTGCGAATTCCACAAGAACAGCCTTAGCGAAAGGCTTCTTGAAGGGAAAGATGTAACTCTGTGAGATGAATTATCAGAACACAGAGCAGTTTCTCAGAAAGCTTCTTTCCAGTTTTGAACAGAAGATATTTCCTTTTTCACCATAGCCCTCTAAGGGCTTCCAAATATCCCTTTGCCAATTCCACAAGAACAGCCTTAGCGAAAGGCTTCTTGAACGGAAAGATGTAACTCTGTGAGATGAATTCACAGAACACAGAGCAGTTTCTCAGAAAGCTTCTTTCCAGTTTTGAACGGAAGATATTTCCTTTTTCACCATAAACCTCTATGGGTTTCCAAATATCCCTTTGCCAATTCCACAAGAACAGCCTTAGCGAAAGGCTTCTTGAAGGGAAAGATGTAACTCTGTGAGATGAATTAAGAGAACACAGAGCAGTTTCTGAGAAAGCTTCTTTCCAGTTTTGAACGGAAGATATTTCCTTTTTCACCATAGCCCTCTATGGGCTTCCAAATATCGCTTTGCCAATTCCACAAGAACAGCCTTAGAGAAAGGCTTCTTGAAGAGAAAGATGTAACCCTGTGAAATGAATTCACAGAACACAGAGCAGTTTCTCAGAAAGCTTCTTTCCAGTTTTGAACGGAAGATATTTCCTTTTTCACCATAGCCGTCTATGGGCTTCCAAATATCCCTTTGCCAATTCCACAAGAACAGCCTTAGCGAAAGGCTTCTTGAAGGGAAAGATGTAACTCTGTGAGATGAATTGACAGAACACAGAGCAGTTTCTCAGAAAGCTTCTTTCCAGTTTTGAACGGAAGATATTTCCTTTTTCACCATATCCCTCTATGGGCTTCCAAATATCCCTTTGCCAATTCCACAAGAACAGCCTTAGCGAAAGGCTTCTGGAAGGGAATGATGTAACTCTGTGAGATGAATTCACAGAACACAGAGCAGTTTCTCAGAAAGCTTCTTTCCAGTTTTGAACGGAAGATATTTTCTTTTTCACCATAGGCCTCTATGGGGTTCCAAATATCTCTTTGCCAATTCCACAAGAACAGCCTTAGCGTAAGGCTTCCTAAAGGGAAAGATGTAACTCTGTGAGATGAATTAAGAGAACACAGAGCAGTTTCTCAGAAAGCTTCTTTCCAGTTTTGAACGGAAGATATTTCCTTTTTCACCATAGCCCTCTATGGCCTTCCAAATATCCCTTTGCCAATTCCACAAGAACAGCCTTAGTGAAAGGCTTCTTGAAGGGAAAGATGTAACTCTGTGAGATGAATTGACAGAACACAGAGCAGTTTCTCAGAAAGCTTCTTTCCAGTTTTGAACGGAAGATATTTCCTTTTTCACCATTGCGCTCTATGGGCTTCCAAATATCGCTTTGCCAATACCACAAGAACAGCCTTAGGGAAAAGCTTCTTGAAGGGAAAGATGTAACTCAGTGAGATGAATTCACAGAACACAGAGCAGTTTCTCAGAAAGCTTCTTTGTAGTTTTGAACGGAAGATATTCCCTTTTTCACCATAGCCCTCTATGACTTCCAAATATCCCTTTGCCAATTCCACAAGAACAGCCTTAGCGAAAGGCTTCTTGAAGGGAAAGATGTAACTCTGTGAGATGAATTAACAGAACACAGAGCAGTTTCTCAGAAAGCTTCTTTCCAGTTTTGAACGGAAGATATTTCCTTTTTCACCATAGCCCTCTAAGGACTTCCATATATCCCTTTGCCAATTCCACAAGAACAGCCTTAGCGAAAGGCTTCTTGAAGGGAAAGATGTAACACTGTGAGATGAATTCACAGAACACAGAGCAGTTTCTCAGAAAGCTTCTTTCCAGTTTTGAACGGAAGATATTTCCTTTTTCACCATAGCCGTCTAGGGGTTCCAAATATCCCTTTGCCAATTCCACAAGAACAGCCTTAGCGAAAGGCTTCTTGAAGGGAAAGATGTAACTCTGTGAGATGAATTCACAGAAAACAGAGCAGTTTCTCAGAAAGCTTCTTTCCAGTTTTGAACGGAAGATATTTCCTTTTTCACCATAGCCGTCTAGGGGTTCCAAATATCCCTTTGCCAATTCCACAAGAACAGCCTTAGCGAAAGGCTTCTTGAAGGGAAAGATGTAACTCTCTGAGGTGAATTCACAGAACACAGAGCAGTTTCTCAGAAAGCTTCTTTCCAGTTTTGAACGGAAGATATTTCCTTTTTCACCATACCCGTCTATGGGATTGCAAATATCCCTTTGCCAATTCCACAAGAACAGCCTTAGCGAAAGGCTTCTTGAAGGGAAAGATGTAACTCTGTGAGATGAATTCACAGAAAACAGAGCAGTGTCTCAGAAAGCTTCTTTCAAGTTTTGAACGGAAGATATTTCCTTCTTCACCATAGCCGTCTATGGGCTTGCAAATATCCCTTTGCCAATTCCACAAGAACAGCCTTAGCGAAAGGCTTCTTGAAGGGAAAGATGTAACTCTGTGAGATGAATTCACAGAACACAGAGCAGTTTCTCAGAAAGCTTCTTTCCAGTTTTGAACGGAAGATATTTACTTTTCCACCATAACCCTCTATGGGCTTCCAAATATCGCTTTGCGAATTCCACAAGAACAGCCTTAGCGAAAGGCTTCTTGAAGGGAAAGATGTAACTCTGTGAGATGAATTATCAGAACACAGAGCAGTTTCTCAGAAAGCTTCTTTCCAGTTTTGAACAGAAGATATTTCCTTTTTCACCATAGCCCTCTAAGGGCTTCCAAATATCCCTTTGCCAATTCCACAAGAACAGCCTTAGCGAAAGGCTTCTTGAACGGAAAGATGTAACTCTGTGAGATGAATTCACAGAACACAGAGCAGTTTCTCACAAAGCTTCTTTCCAGTTTTGAACGGAAGATATTTCCTTTTTCACCATAAACCTCTATGGGTTTCCAAATATCCCTTTGCCAATTCCACAAGAACAGCCTTAGCGAAAGGCTTCTTGAAGGGAAAGATGTAACTCTGTGAGATGAATTAAGAGAACACAGAGCAGTTTCTGAGAAAGCTTCTTTCCAGTTTTGAACGGAAGATATTTCCTTTTTCACCATAGCCCTCTATGGGCTTCCAAATATCGCTTTGCCAATTCCACAAGAACAGCCTTAGAGAAAGGCTTCTTGAAGAGAAAGATGTAACCCTGTGAAATGAATTCACAGAACACAGAGCAGTTTCTCAGAAAGCTTCTTTCCAGTTTTGAACGGAAGATATTTCCTTTTTCACCATAGCCGTCTATGGGCTTCCAAATATCCCTTTGCCAATTCCACAAGAACAGCCTTAGCGAAAGGCTTCTTGAAGGGAAAGATGTAACTCTGTGAGATGAATTGACAGAACACAGAGCAGTTTCTCAGAAAGCTTCTTTCCAGTTTTGAACGGAAGATATTTCCTTTTTCACCATATCCCTCTATGGGCTTCCAAATATCCCTTTGCCAATTCCACAAGAACAGCCTTAGCGAAAGGCTTCTGGAAGGGAATGATGTAACTCTGTGAGATGAATTCACAGAACACAGAGCAGTTTCTCAGAAAGCTTCTTTCCAGTTTTGAACGGAAGATATTTTCTTTTTCACCATAGGCCTCTATGGGGTTCCAAATATCTCTTTGCCAATTCCACAAGAACAGCCTTAGCGTAAGGCTTCCTAAAGGGAAAGATGTAACTCTGTGAGATGAATTAAGAGAACACAGAGCAGTTTCTCAGAAAGCTTCTTTCCAGTTTTGAACGGAAGATATTTCCTTTTTCACCATAGCCCTCTATGGCCTTCCAAATATCCCTTTGCCAATTCCACAAGAACAGCCTTAGTGAAAGGCTTCTTGAAGGGAAAGATGTAACTCTGTGAGATGAATTGACAGAACACAGAGCAGTTTCTCAGAAAGCTTCTTTCCAGTTTTGAACGGAAGATATTTCCTTTTTCACCATTGCGCTCTATGGGCTTCCAAATATCGCTTTGCCAATACCACAAGAACAGCCTTAGGGAAAAGCTTCTTGAAGGGAAAGATGTAACTCAGTGAGATGAATTCACAGAACACAGAGCAGTTTCTCAGAAAGCTTCTTTGTAGTTTTGAACGGAAGATATTCCCTTTTTCACCATAGCCCTCTATGACTTCCAAATATCCCTTTGCCAATTCCACAAGAACAGCCTTAGCGAAAGGCTTCTTGAAGGGAAAGATGTAACTCTGTGAGATGAATTAACAGAACACAGAGCAGTTTCTCAGAAAGCTTCTTTCCAGTTTTGAACGGAAGATATATCCTTTTTCACCATAGCCCTCTAAGGACTTCCATATATCCCTTTGCCAATTCCACAAGAACAGCCTTAGCGAAAGGCTTCTTGAAGGGAAAGATGTAACACTGTGAGATGAATTCACAGAACACAGAGCAGTTTCTCAGAAAGCTTCTTTCCAGTTTTGAACGGAAGATATTTCCTTTTTCACCATAGCCGTCTAGGGGTTCCAAATATCCCTTTGCCAATTCCACAAGAACAGCCTTAGCGAAAGGCTTCTTGAAGGGAAAGATGTAACTCTGTGAGATGAATTCACAGAAAACAGAGCAGTTTCTCAGAAAGCTTCTTTCCAGTTTTGAACGGAAGATATTTCCTTTTTCACCATAGCCGTCTAGGGGTTCCAAATATCCCTTTGCCAATTCCACAAGAACAGCCTTAGCGAAAGGCTTCTTGAAGGGAAAGATGTAACTCTCTGAGGTGAATTCACAGAACACAGAGCAGTTTCTCAGAAAGCTTCTTTCCAGTTTTGAACGGAAGATATTTCCTTTTTCACCATACCCGTCTATGGGATTGCAAACATCCCTTTGCCAATTCCACAAGAACAGCCTTAGCGAAAGGCTTCTTGAAGGGAAAGATGTAACTCTGTGAGATGAATTCACAGAAAACAGAGCAGTGTCTCAGAAAGCTTCTTTCAAGTTTTGAACGGAAGATATTTCCTTCTTCACCATAGCCGTCTATGGGCTTGCAAATATCCCTTTGCCAATTCCACAAGAACAGCCTTAGCGAAAGGCTTCTTGAAGGGAAAGATGTAACTCTGTGAGATGAATTCACAGAACACAGAGCAGTTTCTCAGAAAGCTTCTTTCCAGTTTTGAACGGAAGATATTTACTTTTCCACCATAACCCTCTATGGGCTTCCAAATATCGCTTTGCGAATTCCACAAGAACAGCCTTAGCGAAAGGCTTCTTGAAGGGAAAGATGTAACTCTGTGAGATGAATTCACAGAACACAGAGCAGTTTCTCAGAAAGCTTCTTTCCAGTTTTGAACGGAAGATATTTCCTTTTTCACCATAGCCCTCTAAGGGCTTCCAAATATCCCTTTGCCAATTCCACAAGAACAGCCTTAGCGAAAGGCTTCTTGAACGGAAAGATGTAACTCTGTGAGATGAATTCACAGAACACAGAGCAGTTTCTCAGAAAGCTTCTTTCCAATTTTGAACGGAAGATATTTCCTTTTTCACCATAAACCTCTATGGGTTTCCAAATATCCCTTTGCCAATTCCACAAGAACAGCCTTAGCGAAAGGCTTCTTGAAGGGAAAGATGTAACTCTGTGAGATGAATTAAGAGAACACAGTGCAGTTTCTGAGAAAGCTTCTTTCCAGTTTTGAACGGAAGATATTTCCTTTTTCACCATAGCCCTCTATGGGCTTCCAAATATCGCTTTGCCAATTCCACAAGAACAGCCTTAGAGAAAGGCTTCTTGAAGAGAAAGATGTAACCCTGTGAAATGAATTCACAGAACACAGAGCAGTTTCTCAGAAAGCTTCTTTCCAGTTTTGAACGGAAGATATTTCCTTTTTCACCATAGCCGTCTATGGGCTTCCAAATATCCCTTTGCCAATTCCACAAGAACAGCCTTAGCGAAAGGCTTCTTTAAGGGAAAGATGTAACTCTGTGAGATGAATTGACAGAACACAGAGCAGTTTCTCAGAAAGCTTCTTTCCAGTTTTGAACGGAAGATATTTCCTTTTTCACCATATCCCTCTATGGGCTTCCAAATATCCCTTTGCCAATTCCACAAGAACAGCCTTAGCGAAAGGCTTCTGGAAGGGAATGATGTAACTCTGTGAGATGAATTCACAGAACACAGAGCAGTTTCTCAGAAAGCTTCTTTCCAGTTTTGAACGGAAGATATTTTCTTTTTCACCATAGGCCTCTATGGGCTTCCAAATATCCCTTTGCCAATTCCACAAGAACAGCCTTAGCGTAAGGCTTCCTAAAGGGAAAGATGTAACTCTGTGAGATGAATTAAGAGAACACAGAGCAGTTTCTCAGAAAGCTTCTTTCCAGTTTTGAACGGAAGATATTTCCTTTTTCACCATAGCCCTCTATGGCCTTCCAAATATCCCTTTGCCAATTCCACAAGAACAGCCTTAGCGAAAGGCTTCTTGAAGGGAAAGATGTAACTCTGTGAGATGAATTAACAGAACACAGAGCAGTGTCTCAGAAAGCTTCTTTCCAGTTTTGAACGGAAGATATTTCCTTTTTCACCATAGCCCTCTATGGGCTTCCAAATATCCCTTTGCCAATTTCACAAGAACAGCCTTAGCGAAAGGCTTCTTGAAGGGAAAGATGTAACTCTGTGAGATGAATTAACAGAACACAGAGCAGTTTCTCAGAAAGCTTCTTTCCAGTTTTGAACGGAAGATATTTCCTTTTTCACCATAGCCCTCTATGGCCTTCCAAATATCCCTTTGCCAATTCCACAAGAACAGCCTTAGTGAAAGGCTTCTTGAAGGGAAAGATGTAACTCTGTGAGATGAATTGACAGAACACAGAGCAGTTTCTCAGAAAGCTTCTTTCCAGTTTTGAACGGAAGATATTTCCTTTTTCACCATTGCGCTCTATGGGCTTCCAAATATCGCTTTGCCAATACCACAAGAACAGCCTTAGGGAAAAGCTTCTTGAAGGGAAAGATGTAACTCAGTGAGATGAATTCACAGAACACAGAGCAGTTTCTCAGAAAGCTTCTTTGTAGTTTTGAACGGAAGATATTCCCTTTTTCACCATAGCCCTCTATGACTTCCAAATATCCCTTTGCCAATTCCACAAGAACAGCCTTAGCGAAAGGCTTCTTGAAGGGAAAGATGTAACTCTGTGAGATGAATTAACAGAACACAGAGCAGTTTCTCAGAAAGCTTCTTTCCAGTTTTGAACGGAAGATATTTCCTTTTTCACCATAGCCCTCTAAGGACTTCCATATATCCCTTTGCCAATTCCACAAGAACAGCCTTAGCGAAAGGCTTCTTGAAGGGAAAGATGTAACTCTGTGAGATGAATTCACAGAACACAGAGCAGTTTCTCAGAAAGCTTCTTTCCAGTTTTGAACGGAAGATATTTCCTTTTTCACCATAGCCGTCTAGGGGTTCCAAATATCCCTTTGCCAATTCCACAAGAACAGCCTTAGCGAAAGGCTTCTTGAAGGGAAAGATGTAACTCTGTGAGATGAATTCACAGAAAACAGAGCAGTTTCTCAGAAAGCTTCTTTCCAGTTTTGAACGGAAGATATTTCCTTTTTCACCATAGCCGTCTAGGGGTTCCAAATATCCCTTTGCCAATTCCACAAGAACAGCCTTAGCGAAAGGCTTCTTGAAGGGAAAGATGTAACTCTCTGAGGTGAATTCACAGAACACAGAGCAGTTTCTCAGAAAGCTTCTTTCCAGTTTTGAACGGAAGATATTTCCTTTTTCACCATACCCGTCTATGGGATTGCAAACATCCCTTTGCCAATTCCACAAGAACAGCCTTAGCGAAAGGCTTCTTGAAGGGAAAGATGTAACTCTGTGAGATGAATTCACAGAAAACAGAGCAGTGTCTCAGAAAGCTTCTTTCAAGTTTTGAACGGAAGATATTTCCTTCTTCACCATAGACGTCTATGGGCTTGCAAATATCCCTTTGCCAATTCCACAAGAACAGCCTTAGCGAAAGGCTTCTTGAAGGGAAAGATGTAACTCTGTGAGATGAATTCACAGAACACAGAGCAGTTTCTCAGAAAGCTTCTTTCCAGTTTTGAACGGAAGATATTTACTTTTCCACCATAACCCTCTATGGGCTTCCAAATATCGCTTTGCGAATTCCACAAGAACAGCCTTAGCGAAAGGCTTCTTGAAGGGAAAGATGTAACTCTGTGAGATGAATTCACAGAACACAGAGCAGTTTCTCAGAAAGCTTCTTTCCAGTTTTGAACGGAAGATATTTCCTTTTTCACCATAGCCCTCTAAGGGCTTCCAAATATCCCTTTGCCAATTCCACAAGAACAGCCTTAGCGAAAGGCTTCTTGAACGGAAAGATGTAACTCTGTGAGATGAATTCACAGAACACAGAGCAGTTTCTCAGAAAGCTTCTTTCCAGTTTTGAACGGAAGATATTTCCTTTTTCACCATAAACCTCTATGGGTTTCCAAATATCCCTTTGCCAATTCCACAAGAACAGCCTTAGCGAAAGGCTTCTTGAAGGGAAAGATGTAACTCTGTGAGATGAATTAAGAGAACACAGTGCAGTTTCTGAGAAAGCTTCTTTCCAGTTTTGAACGGAAGATATTTCCTTTTTCACCATAGCCCTCTATGGGCTTCCAAATATCGCTTTGCCAATTCCACAAGAACAGCCTTAGAGAAAGGCTTCTTGAAGAGAAAGATGTAACCCTGTGAAATGAATTCACAGAACACAGAGCAGTTTCTCAGAAAGCTTCTTTCCAGTTTTGAACGGAAGATATTTCCTTTTTCACCATAGCCGTCTATGGGCTTCCAAATATCCCTTTGCCAATTCCACAAGAACAGCCTTAGCGAAAGGCTTCTTTAAGGGAAAGATGTAACTCTGTGAGATGAATTGACAGAACACAGAGCAGTTTCTCAGAAAGCTTCTTTCCAGTTTTGAACGGAAGATATTTCCTTTTTCACCATATCCCTCTATGGGCTTCCAAATATCCCTTTGCCAATTCCACAAGAACAGCCTTAGCGAAAGGCTTCTGGAAGGGAATGATGTAACTCTGTGAGATGAATTCACAGAACACAGAGCAGTTTCTCAGAAAGCTTCTTTCCAGTTTTGAACGGAAGATATTTTCTTTTTCACCATAGGCCTCTATGGGCTTCCAAATATCCCTTTGCCAATTCCACAAGAACAGCCTTAGCGTAAGGCTTCCTAAAGGGAAAGATGTAACTCTGTGAGATGAATTAAGAGAACACAGAGCAGTTTCTCAGAAAGCTTCTTTCCAGTTTTGAACGGAAGATACTTCCTTTTTCACCATAGCCCTCTATGGCCTTCCAAATATCCCTTTGCCAATTCCACAAGAACAGCCTTAGCGAAAGGCTTCTTGAAGGGAAAGATGTAACTCTGTGAGATGAATTAACAGAACACAGAGCAGTGTCTCAGAAAGCTTCTTTCCAGTTTTGAACGGAAGATATTTCCTTTTTCACCATAGCCCTCTATGGGCTTCCAAATATCCCTTTGCCAATTTCACAAGAACAGCCTTAGCGAAAGGCTTCTTGAAGGGAAAGATGTAACTCTGTGAGATGAATTAACAGAACACAGAGCAGTTTCTCAGAAAGCTTCTTTCCAGTTTTGAACGGAAGATATTTCCTTTTTCACCATAGCCGTCTAAGGGCTTCCAAATATCCTTTTGCCAATTCCACAAGAACAGCCTTAGCAAAAGGCTTCTTGAAGGGAAAGATGTAACTCTGTGAGATGAATTAACAGAACACAGAGCAGTTTCTCAGAAAGCTTCTTTCCAGTTTTGAACGGAAGATATTTCCTTTTTCACCATAGCCCTCTATGGGCTTCCAAATATCCCTTTGCCAATTAAACAAGAAAAGCCTTAGCGAAAGGCTTCTTGAAGGGAAAGATGTAACTCTGTGAGATGAATTCACAGAACACAGAGCAGTTTCTCAGAAAGCTTCTTTCCAGTTTTGAACGGAAGATATTTCCTTTTGCACCATAGCCGTCTATGGGCTAGCAAATATCCCTTTGCCAATTCCTCAAGAACAGCCTTAGCGAAAGGCTTCTTGAAGGGAAAGATGTAACTCTGTGAGATGAATTAAGAGAACACAGAGCAGTTTCTCAGAAAGCTTCTTTCCAGTTTTGAACGGAAGATATTTCCTTTTTCACCATAGCCCTCTATGGGCTTCCAAATATCCCTTTGCCAATTCCACAAGAACAGCCTTAGCGAAAGGCTTCTTGAAGGGAAAGATGTAACTCTGTGAGATGAATTCACAGAACACAGATTAGTTTCTCAGAAAGCTTCTTTCCTGTTTTGAACGGAAGATATTTCCTTTTTCACCATAGCCCTCTATGGGCTTCCAAATATCCCTTTGCCAATTCCACAAGGACAGCCTTAGCGAAAGGCTTCTTGAAGGGAAATATGTAACTCTGTGAGATGAATTAACAGAACACAGAGCAGTTTCTCAGAAAGCTTCTTTCCATGTTTGAACGGAAGATATTTACTTTTTCACCATAGCCCTCTATGGGCTTCCAAATATCCCTTTGCCAATTCCACAAGAACAGCCTTAGCGAAAGGCTTCTTGAAGGGAAAGATGTAACTCTGTGAGTTGAATTAACAGAACACAGAGCAGTTTCTCAGAAAGCTTCTTTCCAGTTTTGAACATAAGATATTTCCTTTTTCACCATAGCCCTCTATGGGCTTCCAAATATCCCTTTGCCAATTCCACAAGAACAGCCGTAGCGAAAGGCTTCTTGAAGGGAGAGATGTAACTCTGTGAGATGAATTAACAGAACACAGAGCAGTTTCTCAGAAAGCTTCTTTCCAGTTTTGAACGGAAGATATTTCCTTTTTCACCATAGCCCTCTATGGGCTTCCAAATATCGCTTTGCCAATTCCACAAGAACAGTCTTAGCGAAAGGCTTCTTGAAGGGAAAGATGTCACTCTGTGAGATGAATTAACAGAACACAGAGCAGTTTCTCAGAAAGCTTCTTTCCAGTTTTGAACGGAAGATATTTCCTTTTTCACCATAGCCCTCTATGTGCTCCAAATATCCCTTTGCCAATTCCACAAGAACAGCCTTAGCGAAAGGCTTCTTGAAGGGAAAGATGTAACTCTGTGAGATGAATTGACAGAACACAGAGCAGTTTCTCAGAAAGCTTCTTTCCAGTTTTCAACGGAAGATATTTCCTTTTTCACCATATCCCTCTATGGGCTTCCAAATATCCCTTTGCCAATTCCACAAGAACAGCCTTAGCAAAAGGCTTCTTGAAGGGAATGATGTAACTCTGTGAGATGAATTCACAGAACACAGAGCAGTTTCTCAGAAAGCTTCTTTCCAGTTTTGAACGGAAGATATTTCCTTTTTCGCCATAGGCCTCTAAGGGCTTCCAAATATCCCTTTGCCAATTCCACAAGAACAGCCTTAGCGAAAGGCTTCTTGAAGGGAAAGATGTAACTCTGTGAGATGAATTCACAGAACACAGAGCAGTTTCTCAGAAAGCTTCTTTCCAGTTTTGAACGGAAGATATTTCCTTTTTCACCATAGCCCTCTATGGGCTTCCAAATATCCCTTTGCCAATTCCACAAGAACAGCCTTAGCGAAAGGCTTCTTGAAGAGAAAGATGTAACTCTGTGAGATGAAATGACAGAACACAGGGCAGTTTCTCAGAAAGCTTCTTTCCAGTTTTTAACGGAAGATATTTCCTTTTTCACCATAGCCCTCTATGGGCTTCCAAATATCCCTTTGCCAATTCCACAAGAACAGCCTTAGCGAAAGGCTTCTTGAAGGGAAAGATGTAACTCTGTGAGATGAATTAACAGAACACAGAACAGTTTCTCAGAAAGCTTCTTTCCAGTTTTGAACGGAAGATATTTCCTTTTTCACCATATACCTCTATGGGCTTCCAAATATCCCTTTGCCAATTCCACAAGAACAGCCTTAGCGAAAGGCTTCTTGAAGGGAAAGATGTAACTCTGTGAGATGAATTAACAGAACACAGAGCAGTTTCTCAGAAAGCTTCTTTCCAGTTTTGAACGGAAGATATTTCCTTTTTCACCATAGCCCTCTATGGGCTTCCAAATATCCCTTTGCCAATTCCACAAGAACAGCCTTTGCGAAAGGCTTCTTGAAGGAAAAGATGTAACTCTGTGAGATGAATTAACAGAACACAGAGTAGTTTCTCAGAAAGCTTCTTTCCAGTTTGGAACGGAAGATATTTCCTTTTTCACCATAGGCCTGTATGGGCTTCCAAATATCGCTTTGCCAATTCCACAAGAACAGCCTTAGCGAAAGGCTTCTTGAAGGGAAAGATGTAACTCTGTGAGATGAATTAACAGAACACAGAACAGTTTCTCAGAAAGCTTCTTTCCAGTTTTGAACGGAAGATATTTCCTTTTTCACCATAGCCCTCTATGGGCTTCCAAATATCCCTTTGCCAATTCCACAAGAACAGCCTTAGCGAAAGGCTTCTTGAAGGGAAAGATGTAACTCTGTGAGATGAATTAACAGAACACAGAGCAGTTTCTCAGAAAGCTTCTTTCCAGTTATGAACGGTAGATATTTCCTTTTTCACCATAGCCCTCTATGGGCTTCCAAATATCCCTTTGCCAAATCCACAAGAACAGCCTTAGCGGAAGGCTTCTTGAAGGGAAAGATGTAACTCTGTGAGATGAATTAACAGAACACAGAGTAGTTTCTCAGAAAGATTCTTTCCAGTTTTTAACGGAAGATATTTCCTTTTTCACCATAGCCCTCTATGGGCTTCCAAATATCCCTTTGCCAATTCCACAAGAACAGCCTTTGCGAAAGGCTTCTTGAAGGAAAAGATGTAACTCTGTGAGATGAATTAACAGAACACAGAGTAGTGTCTCAGAAAGCTTCTTTCCAGTTTTGAACGGAAGATATTTCCTTTTTCACCATAGGCCTCTATGGGCTTCCAAATATCGCTTTGCCAATTCCACAAGAACAGCCTTAGCGAAAGGCTTCTTGAAGGGAAAGATGTAACTCTGTGAGATGAATTAACAGAACACAGAACAGTTTCTCAGAAAGCCTCTTTCCAGTTTTGAACGGAAGATATTTCCTTTTTCACCATAGGACTCTATGGGCTTCCAAATATCTGAATTAACAGAACACAGAGCAGTTTCTCAGAAAGCTTCTTTCCAGTTTTGAACGGAAGATATTTCCTTTTTCACCATAGCCCTCTATGGGCTTCCAAATATCCTTTTGCCAATTCCACAAGAACAGCCTTAGCGAAAGGCTCTTGAAGGGAAAGATGTAACTCTGTGAGATGAATTAACAGAACACAGAGCAGTTTCTCAGAAAGCTTCTTTCCAGTTTTGAACGGAAGGTATCTCCTTTTTCACCATATCCCTCTATGGGCTTCCAAATATCCCTTTGCGAATTCCACAAAAACAGCCTTAGCGAAAGGCTTCTTGAAGGGAAAGATGTAACTCTGTGAGATGAATTGACAGAACACAGAGCAGTTTCTCAGAAAGCTTCTTTCCAGTTTTGAACGGAAGATATTTCCTTTTTCACCATAGCCCTCTATGGGCTTAAAAATATCCCTTTACCAATTCCACAAGAACAGCCTTAGCGAAAGGCTTCTTGAAGGGAAAGATGTAACTCTGTGAGATGAATTAACAGAACACAAAGCAGTTTCTCAGAAAGCTTCTTTCCAGTTTTGAACGGAAGATATTTCCTTTTTCACCATAGCCCTCTATGGGCTTCGAAATATCCCTTTGCCAATTCCTCAAGAACAGCCTTAGCGAAAGGCTTCTTGAAGGGAAAGATGTAACTCTGTGAGATGAATTCACAGAACACAGAGCAGTTCCTCAGAAAGCTTCTTTCCAGTTTTGAACGGAAGATATTTCCTTTTTCACCATAGCCGTCTAAGGGCTTGCAAATATCCCTTTGCCAATTCCACAAGAACAGCCTTAGCGAAAGGCTTCTTGAAGGGAAAGATGTAACTCTGTGAGATGAATTCACAGAACACAGAGCAGTTTCTCAGAAAGCTTCTTTCCAGTTTTGAACGGAAGATATTTCCTTCTTCACCATAGCCGTCTATGGGCTTGCAAATATCCCTTTGCCAATTCCACAAGAACAGCCTTAGCGAAAGGATTCTTGAAGGGAAAGATGTAACTCTGTGAGGTGAATTCACAGAACACAGAGCAGTTTCTCAGAAAGCTTCTTTCCAGTTTTGAACGGAAGATATTTCCTTTTTCACCATAGCCCTCTATGGGATTCCAAATATCGCTTTGCCAATTCCACAAGAACAGCCTTAGCGAAAGGCTTCTTGAAGGGAAAGATGTAACTCTGTGAGATGAATTAACAGAACACAGAGCAGTTTCTCAGAAAGCTTCTTTACAGTTTTGAACGGAAGATAATTCCTTTTTCACCATAGCCTTCTATGGGCTTCCAAATATCCCTTTGCCAATTCCACAAGAACAGCCTTAGCGAAAGGCTTCTTAAAGAGAAAGATGTAACTCTGTGAGATGAAATTACAGAACACAGAGCAGTTTCTCAGAAAGCTTCTTTCCAGTTTTTAACGGAAGATATTTCCTTTTTCACCATAGCCCTCTATGGGCTTCCAAATATCCCTTTGCCAATTCCACAAGAACAGCCTTAGCGAAAGGCTTCTTGAAGGGAAAGATGTAACTCTGTGAGATGAATTAACAGAACACAGAGCAGTTTCTCAGAAAGCTTCTTTCCAGTTTTCAACGGAAGATATTTCCTTTTTTACCATAGGCCTCTATGGGCTTCCAAATATCCCTTTGCCAATTCCACAAGAACAGCCTTAGCGAAAGGCTTCCTGAAGGGAAAGATGTAACTCTGTGAGATGAATTCACAGAACACAGAGCAGTTTCTCAGAAAGCTTCTTTCCAGTTTTGAACGGAAGATATTTCCTTTTTCAACATAGCCCTCTATGGGCTTCCAAATATCCCTTTGCCAATTCCACAAGAACAGCCTTAGCGAAAGGCTTCTTGAAGGGAAAGATGTAACTCTGTGAGATGAATTCACAGAACACAGAGCAGTTTCTCAGAAAGCTTCTTCCCAGTTTTGAACGGAAGATATTTCCTTTTTCACCATAGCCATCTATGGGCTTCCAAATATCCCTTTGCCAATTCCACAAGAACAGCCTTAGCGAAAGGCTTCTAGAAGGGAAAGATGTAACTCTGTGAGATGAATTAACAGAACACAGAACAGTTTCTCAGAAAGCTTCTTTCCAGTTTTGAACGGAAGATATTTCCTTTTTCACCATAGCCCTCTATGGGCTTGCAAATATCCCTTTGCCAATTCCACAAGAACAGCCTTAGCGAAAGGCTTCTTGAAGGGAAAGATGTAACTCTGTGAGATTAATTAACAGAACACAGAGCAGTTTCTCAGAAAGCTTCTTTCCAGTTTTGAACGGAAGATATTTCCTTTTTCACCATAGCCATCTATGGGCTTCCAAATATCCCTTTGCCAATTCCACAAGAACAGCCTTAGCGAAAGGCTTCTTGAAGGGAAAGATGTAACTCTGTGAGATGAATTAACAGAACACAGAGCAGTTTCTCAGAAAGATTCTTTCCAGTTTTTAACGGAAGATATTTCCTTTTTCAACATAGCCCTCTATGGGCTTCCAAATATCCCTTTGCCAATTCCACAAGAACAGCCTTTGCGAAAGGCTTCTTGAAGGAAAAGATGTAACTCTGTGAGAGGAATTAACAGAACACAGAGTAGTTTCTCAGAAAGCTTCTTTCCAGTTTTGAACGGAAGATATTTCCTTTTTCACCATAGGCCTCATTGGGCTTCCAAATATCCCTTTGCGAATTCCACAAGAACAGCCTTAGCGAAAGGCTTCTTGAAGGGAAAGATGTAACTCTGTGAGATGAATTAACAGAACACAGAACAGTTTCTCAGAAAGCTTCTTTCCAGTTTTGAACGGAAGATATTTCCTTTTTCACCATAGCCCTCTTTGGGCTTCCAAATATCCCTTTACCAATTCCACAAGAACAGCCTTAGCGAAAGGCTTCTTGAAGGGAAAGATGTAACTCTGTGAGATGAATTAACAGAACACAAAGCAGTTTCTCAGAAAGCTTCTTTCCAGTTTTGAACGGAAGATATTTCCTTTTTCACCATAGCCCTCTATGGGCTTCGAAATATCCCTTTGCCAATTCCTCAAGAACAGCCTTAGCGAAAGGCTTTTTGAAGGGAAAGATGTAACTCTGTGAGATGAATTAACAGAACACAGAGCAGTTTCTCAGAAAGCTTCTTTCCAGTTTTGAACGGAAGATATTTCCTTTTTCACCATAGCCGTCTAAGGGCTTGCAAATATCCCTTTGCCAATTCCACAAGAACAGCCTTAGCGAAAGGCTTCTTGAAGGGAAAGATGTAACTCTGTGAGATGAATTCACAGAACACAGAGCAGTTTCTCAGAAAGCTTCTTTCCAGTTTTGAACGGAAGATATTTCCTTCTTCACCATAGCCGTCTATGGGCTTGCAAATATCCCTTTGCCAATTCCACAAGAACAGCCTTAGCGAAAGGATTCTTGAAGGGAAAGATGTAACTCTGTGAGGTGAATTCACAGAACACAGAGCAGTTTCTCAGAAAGCTTCTTTCCAGTTTTGAACGGAAGATATTTCCTTTTTCACCATAGCCCTCTATGGGCTTCCAAATATCGCTTTGCCAATTCCACAAGAACAGCCTTAGCGAAAGGCTTCTTGAAGGGAAAGATGTAACTCTGTGAGATGAATTAACAGAACACAGAGCAGTTTCTCTGAAAGCTTCTTTCCAGTTTTGAACGGAAGATATTTCCTTTTTCACCATAGCCTTCTATGGGCTTCCAAATATCCCTTTGCCAATTCCACAAGAACAGCCTTAGCGAAAGGCTTCTTAAAGAGAAAGATGTAACTCTGTGAGATGAAATTACAGAACACAGAGCAGTTTCTCAGAAAGCTTCTTTCCAGTTTTTAACGGAAGTTATTTCCTTTTTCACCATAGCCCTCTATGGGCTTCCAAATATCCCTTTGCCAATTCCACAAGAACAGCCTTAGCGAAAGGCTTCTTGAAGGGAAAGATGTAACTCTGTGAGATGAATTAACAGAACACAGAGCAGTTTCTCAGAAAGCTTCTTTCCAGTTTTGAACGGAAGATATTTCCTTTTTTACCATAGGCCTCTATGGGCTTCCAAATATCCCTTTGCCAATTCCACAAGAACAGCCTTAGCGAAAGGCTTCCTGAAGGGAAAGATGTAACTCTGTGAGATGAATTCACAGAACACAGAGCAGTTTCTCAGAAAGCTTCTTTCCAGTTTTGAACGGAAGATATTTCCTTTTTCAACATAGCCCTCTATGGGCTTCCAAATATCCCTTTGCCAATTCCACAAGAACAGCCTTAGCGAAAGGCTTCTTGAAGGGAAAGATGTAACTCTGTGAGATGAATTCACAGAACACAGAGCAGTTTCTCAGAAAGCTTCTTTCCAGTTTTGAACGGAAGATATTTCCTTTTTCACCATAGCCATCTATGGGCTTCCAAATATCCCTTTGCCAATTCCACAAGAACAGCCTTAGCGAAAGGCTTCTTGAAGGGAAAGATGTAACTCTGTGAGATGAATTAACAGAACACAGAACAGTTTCTCAGAAAGCTTCTTTCCAGTTTTGAACGGAAGATATTTCCTTTTTCACCATAGCCCTCTATGGGCTTCCAAATATCCCTTTGCCAATTCCACAAGAACAGCCTTAGCGAAAGGCTTCTTGAAGGGAAAGATGTAACTCTGTGAGATTAATTAACAGAACACAGAGCAGTTTCTCAGAAAGCTTCTTTCCAGTTTTGAACGGAAGATATTTCCTTTTTCACCATAGGCCTCTATGGGCTTCCAAATATCGCTTTGCCAATTCCACAAGAACAGCCTTAGCGAAAGGCTTCTTGAAGGGAAAGATGTAACTCTGTGAGATGAATTAACAGAACACAGAACAGTTTCTCAGAAAGCCTCTTTCCAGTTTTGAACGGAAGATATTTCCTTTTTCACCATAGGCCTCTATGGGCTTCCAAATATCTGAATTAACAGAACACAGAGCAGTTTCTCAGAAAGCTTCTTTCCAGTTTTGAACGGAAGATATTTCCTTTTTCACCATAGCCCTCTATGGGCTTCCAAATATCCTTTTGCCAATTCCACAAGAACAGCCTTAGCGAAAGGATCTTGAAGGGAAAGATGTAACTCTGTGAGATGAATTAACAGAACACAGAGCAGTTTCTCAGAAAGCTTCTTTCCAGTTTTGAACGGAAGGTATCTCCTTTTTCACCATATCCCTCTATGGGCTTCCAAATATCCCTTTGCGAATTCCACAAAAACAGCCTTAGCGAAAGGCTTCTTGAAGGGAAAGATGTAACTCTGTGAGATGAATTGACAGAACACAGAGCAGTTTCTCAGAAAGCTTCTTTCCAGTTTTGAACGGAAGATATTTCCTTTTTCACCATACCCGTCTATGGGATTGCAAACATCCCTTTGCCAATTCCACAAGAACAGCCTTAGCGAAAGGCTTCTTGAAGGGAAAGATGTAACTCTGTGAGATGAATTCACAGAAAACAGAGCAGTGTTTCAGAAAGCTTCTTTCAAGTTTTGAACGGAAGATATTTCCTTCTTCACCATAGCCGTCTATGGGCTTGCAAATATCCCTTTGCCAATTCCACAAGAACAGCCTTAGCGAAAGGCTTCTTGAAGGGAAAGATGTAACTCTGTGAGATGAATTCACAGAACACAGAGCAGTTTCTCAGAAAGCTTCTTTCCAGTTTTGAACGGAAGATATTTACTTTTCCACCATAACCCTCTATGGGCTTCCAAATATCGCTTTGCGAATTCCACAAGAACAGCCTTAGCGAAAGGCTTCTTGAAGGGAAAGATGTAACTCTGTGAGATGAATTCACAGAACACAGAGCAGTTTCTCAGAAAGCTTCTTTCCAGTTTTGAACGGAAGATATTTCCTTTTTCACCATAGCCCTCTAAGGGCTTCCAAATATCCCTTTGCCAATTCCACAAGAACAGCCTTAGCGAAAGGCTTCTTGAACGGAAAGATGTAACTCTGTGAGATGAATTCACAGAACACAGAGCAGTTTCTCAGAAAGCTTCTTTCCAGTTTTGAACGGAAGATATTTCCTTTTTCACCATAAACCTCTATGGGTTTCCAAATATCCCTTTGCCAATTCCACAAGAACAGCCTTAGCGAAAGGCTTCTTGAAGGGAAAGATGTAACTCTGTGAGATGAATTAAGAGAACACAGTGCAGTTTCTGAGAAAGCTTCTTTCCAGTTTTGAACGGAAGATATTTCCTTTTTCACCATAGCCCTCTATGGGCTTCCAAATATCGCTTTGCCAATTCCACAAGAACAGCCTTAGAGAAAGGCTTCTTGAAGAGAAAGATGTAACCCTGTGAAATGAATTCACAGAACACAGAGCAGTTTCTCAGAAAGCTTCTTTCCAGTTTTGAACGGAAGATATTTCCTTTTTCACCATAGCCGTCTATGGGCTTCCAAATATCCCTTTGCCAATTCCACAAGAACAGCCTTAGCGAAAGGCTTCTTTAAGGGAAAGATGTAACTCTGTGAGATGAATTGACAGAACACAGAGCAGTTTCTCAGAAAGCTTCTTTCCAGTTTTGAACGGAAGATATTTCCTTTTTCACCATATCCCTCTATGGGCTTCCAAATATCCCTTTGCCAATTCCACAAGAACAGCCTTAGCGAAAGGCTTCTGGAAGGGAATGATGTAACTCTGTGAGATGAATTCACAGAACACAGAGCAGTTTCTCAGAAAGCTTCTTTCCAGTTTTGAACGGAAGATATTTTCTTTTTCACCATAGGCCTCTATGGGCTTCCAAATATCCCTTTGCCAATTCCAAAAGAACAGCCTTAGCGTAAGGCTTCCTAAAGGGAAAGATGTAACTCTGTGAGATGAATTAAGAGAACACAGAGCAGTTTCTCAGAAAGCTTCTTTCCAGTTTTGAACGGAAGATATTTCCTTTTTCACCATAGCCCTCTATGGCCTTCCAAATATCCCTTTGCCAATTCCACAAGAACAGCCTTAGCGAAAGGCTTCTTGAAGGGAAAGATGTAACTCTGTGAGATGAATTAACAGAACACAGAGCAGTGTCTCAGAAAGCTTCTTTCCAGTTTTGAACGGAAGATATTTCCTTTTTCACCATAGCCCTCTATGGGCTTCCAAATATCCCTTTGCCAATTTCACAAGAACAGCCTTAGCGAAAGGCTTCTTGAAGGGAAAGATGTAACTCTGTGAGATGAATTAACAGAACACAGAGCAGTTTCTCAGAAAGCTTCTTTCCAGTTTTGAACGGAAGATATTTCCTTTTTCACCATAGCCGTCTAAGGGCTTCCAAATATCCTTTTGCCAATTCCACAAGAACAGCCTTAGCAAAAGGCTTCTTGAAGGGAAAGATGTAACTCTGTGAGATGAATTAACAGAACACAGAGCAGTTTCTCAGAAAGCTTCTTTCCAGTTTTGAACGGAAGATATTTCCTTTTTCACCATAGCCCTCTATGGGCTTCCAAATATCCCTTTTCCAATTAAACAAGAAAAGCCTTAGCGAAAGGCTTCTTGAAGGGAAAGATGTAACTCTGTGAGATGAATTCACAGAACACAGAGCAGTTTCTCAGAAAGCTTCTTTCCAGTTTTGAACGGAAGATATTTCCTTTTGCACCATAGCCGTCTATGGGCTAGCAAATATCCCTTTGCCAATTCCTCAAGAACAGCCTTAGCGAAAGGCTTCTTGAAGGGAAAGATGTAACTCTGTGAGATGAATTAAGAGAACACAGAGCAGTTTCTCAGAAAGCTTCTTTCCAGTTTTGAACGGAAGATATTTCCTTTTTCACCATAGCCCTCTATGGGCTTCCAAATATCCCTTTGCCAATTCCACAAGAACAGCCTTAGCGAAAGGCTTCTTGAAGGGAAAGATGTAACTCTGTGAGATGAATTCACAGAACACAGATTAGTTTCTCAGAAAGCTTCTTTCCTGTTTTGAACGGAAGATATTTCCTTTTTCACCATAGCCCTCTATGGGCTTCCAAATATCCCTTTGCCAATTCCACAAGGACAGCCTTAGCGAAAGGCTTCTTGAAGGGAAATATGTAACTCTGTGAGATGAATTAACAGAACACAGAGCAGTTTCTCAGAAAGCTTCTTTCCATGTTTGAACGGAAGATATTTACTTTTTCACCATAGCCCTCTATGGGCTTCCAAATATCCCTTTGCCAATTCCACAAGAACAGCCTTAGCGAAAGGCTTCTTGAAGGGAAAGATGTAACTCTGTGAGTTGAATTAACAGAACACAGAGCAGTTTCTCAGAAAGCTTCTTTCCAGTTTTGAACATAAGATATTTCCTTTTTCACCATAGCCCTCTATGGGCTTCCAAATATCCCTTTGCCAATTCCACAAGAACAGCCGTAGCGAAAGGCTTCTTGAAGGGAGAGATGTAACTCTGTGAGATGAATTAACAGAACACAGAGCAGTTTCTCAGAAAGCTTCTTTCCAGTTTTGAACGGAAGATATTTCCTTTTTCACCATAGCCCTCTATGGGCTTCCAAATATCGCTTTGCCAATTCCACAAGAACAGTCTTAGCGAAAGGCTTCTTGAAGGGAAAGATGTCACTCTGTGAGATGAATTAACAGAACACAGAGCAGTTTCTCAGAAAGCTTCTTTCCAGTTTTGAACGGAAGATATTTCCTTTTTCACCATAGCCCTCTATGTGCTCCAAATATCCCTTTGCCAATTCCACAAGAACAGCCTTAGCGAAAGGCTTCTTGAAGGGAAAGATGTAACTCTGTGAGATGAATTGACAGAACACAGAGCAGTTTCTCAGAAAGCTTCTTTCCAGTTTTCAACGGAAGATATTTCCTTTTTCACCATATCCCTCTATGGGCTTCCAAATATCCCTTTGCCAATTCCACAAGAACAGCCTTAGCAAAAGGCTTCTTGAAGGGAATGATGTAACTCTGTGAGATGAATTCACAGAACACAGAGCAGTTTCTCAGAAAGCTTCTTTCCAGTTTTGAACGGAAGATATTTCCTTTTTCGCCATAGGCCTCTAAGGGCTTCCAAATATCCCTTTGCCAATTCCACAAGAACAGCCTTAGCGAAAGGCTTCTTGAACGGAAAGATGTAACTCTGTGAGATGAATTCACAGAACACAGAGCAGTTTCTCAGAAAGCTTCTTTCCAGTTTTGAACGGAAGATATTTACTTTTTACCATAGCCGTCTATGGGCTTCCAAATATCCCTTTGCCAATTCCACAAGAACAGCCTTAGCGAAAGGCTTCTTGAAAGGAAAGATGTAACTCTGTGAGATGAATTGACAGAACACAGAGCAGTTTCTCAGACAGCTTCTTTCCAGTTTTGAACGGAAGATATTTCCTTTTTCACCATAGCCCTCTAAGGACTTCCATATATCCCTTTGCCAATTCCACAAGAACAGCCTTAGCGAAAGGCTTCTTGAAGGGAAAGATGTAACTCTGTGAGATGAATTAACAGAACACAGAGCAGTTTCTCAGAAAGCTTCTTTCCAGTTTTGAACGGAAGATATTTCCTTTTTCACCATAGGCCTCTATGGGCTTACAAATATCCCTTTGCCAATTCCACAAGAACAGCCTTAGCGTAAGGCTTCCTGAAGGGAAAGGTGTAACTCTGTGAGATGAATTAAGAGAACACAGAGCAGATTCTCAGAAAGCTTCTTTCCAGTTTCGAACGGAAGATATTTCCTTTTTCACCATAGCCCTCTATGGCCTTCCAAATATCCCTTTGCCAATTCCACAAGAACAGCCTTAGCGAAAGGCTTCTTGAAGGGAAAGATGTAACTCTGTGAGATGAATTCACAGAACACAGAGCAGTTTCTCAGAAAGCTTCTTTCAAGTTTTGAACGGAAGATATTTCCTTTTTCACCATAAACCTCTATGGGTTTCCAAATATCCCTTTGCCAATTCCACAAGAACAGCCTTAGCGAAAGGCTTCTTGAAGGGAAAGATGTAACTCTGTGAGATGAATTAAGAGAACACAGTGCAGTTTCTGAGAAAGCTTCTTTCCAGTTTTGAACGGAAGATATTTCCTTTTTCACCATAGCCCTCTATGGGCTTCCAAATATCGCTTTGCCAATTCCACAAGAACAGCCTTAGAGAAAGGCTTCTTGAAGAGAAAGATGTAACCCTGTGAAATGAATTCACAGAACACAGAGCAGTTTCTCAGAAAGCTTCTTTCCAGTTTTGAACGGAAGATATTTCCTTTTTCACCATAGCCGTCTATGGGCTTCCAAATATCCCTTTGCCAATTCCACAAGAACAGCCTTAGCGAAAGGCTTCTTGAAGGGAAAGATGTAACTCTGTGAGATGAATTGACAGAACACAGAGCAGTTTCTCAGAAAGCTTCTTTCCAGTTTTGAACGGAAGATATTTCCTTTTTCACCATATCCCTCTATGGGCTTCCAAATATCCCTTTGCCAATTCCACAAGAACAGCCTTAGCGAAAGGCTTCTGGAAGGGAATGATGTAACTCTGTGAGATGAATTCACAGAACACAGAGCAGTTTCTCAGAAAGCTTCTTTCCAGTTTTGAACGGAAGATATTTTCTTTTTCACCATAGGCCTCTATGGGCTTCCAAATATCCCTTTGCCAATTCCACAAGAACAGCCTTAGCGTAAGGCTTCCTAAAGGGAAAGATGTAACTCTGTGAGATGAATTAAGAGAACACAGAGCAGTTTCTCAGAAAGCTTCTTTCCAGTTTTGAACGGAAGATATTTCCTTTTTCACCATAGCCCTCTATGGCCTTCCAAATATCCCTTTGCCAATTCCACAAGAACAGCCTTAGCGAAAGGCTTCTTGAAGGGAAAGATGTAACTCTGTGAGATGAATTAACAGAACACAGAGCAGTGTCTCAGAAAGCTTCTTTCCAGTTTTGAACGGAAGATATTTCCTTTTTCACCATAGCCCTCTATGGGCTTCCAAATATCCCTTTGCCAATTTCACAAGAACAGCCTTAGCGAAAGGCTTCTTGAAGGGAAAGATGTAACTCTGTGAGATGAATTAACAGAACACAGAGCAGTTTCTCAGAAAGCTTCTTTCCAGTTTTGAACGGAAGATATTTCCTTTTTCACCATAGCCGTCTAAGGGCTTCCAAATATCCTTTTGCCAATTCCACAAGAACAGCCTTAGCAAAAGGCTTCTTGAAGGGAAAGATGTAACTCTGTGAGATGAATTAACAGAACACAGAGCAGTTTCTCAGAAAGCTTCTTTCCAGTTTTGAACGGAAGATATTTCCTTTTTCACCATAGCCCTCTATGGGCTTCCAAATATCCCTTTGCCAATTAAACAAGAAAAGCCTTAGCGAAAGGCTTCTTGAAGGGAAAGATGTAACTCTGTGAGATGAATTCACAGAACACAGAGCAGTTTCTCAGAAAGCTTCTTTCCAGTTTTGAACGGAAGATATTTCCTTTTGCACCATAGCCGTCTATGGGCTAGCAAATATCCCTTTGCCAATTCCTCAAGAACAGCCTTAGCGAAAGGCTTCTTGAAGGGAAAGATGTAACTCTGTGAGATGAATTAAGAGAACACAGAGCAGTTTCTCAGAAAGCTTCTTTCCAGTTTTGAACGGAAGATATTTCCTTTTTCACCATAGCCCTCTATGGGCTTCCAAATATCCCTTTGCCAATTCCACAAGAACAGCCTTAGCGAAAGGCTTCTTGAAGGGAAAGATGTAACTCTGTGAGATGAATTCACAGAACACAGATTAGTTTCTCAGAAAGCTTCTTTCCTGTTTTGAACGGAAGATATTTCCTTTTTCACCATAGCCCTCTATGGGCTTCCAAATATCCCTTTGCCAATTCCACAAGGACAGCCTTAGCGAAAGGCTTCTTGAAGGGAAATATGTAACTCTGTGAGATGAATTAACAGAACACAGAGCAGTTTCTCAGAAAGCTTCTTTCCATGTTTGAACGGAAGATATTTACTTTTTCACCATAGCCCTCTATGGGCTTCCAAATATCCCTTTGCCAATTCCACAAGAACAGCCTTAGCGAAAGGCTTCTTGAAGGGAAAGATGTAACTCTGTGAGTTGAATTAACAGAACACAGAGCAGTTTCTCAGAAAGCTTCTTTCCAGTTTTGAACATAAGATATTTCCTTTTTCACCATAGCCCTCTATGGGCTTCCAAATATCCCTTTGTCAATTCCACAAGAACAGCCTTAGCGAAAGGCTTCTTGAAGGGAGAGATGTAACTCTGTGAGATGAATTAACAGAACACAGAGCAGTTTCTCAGAAAGCTTCTTTCCAGTTTTGAACGGAAGATATTTCCTTTTTCACCATAGCCCTCTATGGGCTTCCAAATATCGCTTTGCCAATTCCACAAGAACAGTCTTAGCGAAAGGCTTCTTGAAGGGAAAGATGTCACTCTGTGAGATGAATTAACAGAACACAGAGCAGTTTCTCAGAAAGCTTCTTTCCAGTTTTGAACGGAAGATATTTCCTTTTTCACCATAGCCCTCTATGTGCTCCAAATATCCCTTTGCCAATTCCACAAGAACAGCCTTAGCGAAAGGCTTCTTGAAGGGAAAGATGTAACTCTGTGAGATGAATTGACAGAACACAGAGCAGTTTCTCAGAAAGCTTCTTTCCAGTTTTCAACGGAAGATATTTCCTTTTTCACCATATCCCTCTATGGGCTTCCAAATATCCCTTTGCCAATTCCACAAGAACAGCCTTAGCGAAAGGCTTCTTGAAGGGAATGATGTAACTCTGTGAGATGAATTCACAGAACACAGAGCAGTTTCTCAGAAAGCTTCTTTCCAGTTTTGAACGGAAGATATTTCCTTTTTCGCCATAGGCCTCTGAGGGCTTCCAAATATCCCTTTGCAAATTCCACAAGAACAGCCTTAGCGAAAGGCTTCTTGAACGGAAAGATGTAACTCTGTGAGATGAATTCACAGAACACAGAGCAGTTTCTCAGAAAGCTTCTTTCCAGTTTTGAACGGAAGATATTTCCTTTTTACCATAGCCGTCTATGGGCTTCCAAATATCCCTTTGCCAATTCCACAAGAACAGCCTTAGCGAAAGGCTTCTTGAAAGGAAAGATGTAACTCTGTGAGATGAATTGACAGAACACAGAGCAGTTTCTCAGACAGCTTCTTTCCAGTTTTGAACGGAAGATATTTCCTTTTTCACCATAGCCCTCTAAGGACTTCCATATATCCCTTTGCCAATTCCACAAGAACAGCCTTAGCGAAAGGCTTCTTGAAGGGAAAGATGTAACTCTGTGAGATGAATTAACAGAACACAGAGCAGTTTCTCAGAAAGCTTCTTTCCAGTTTTGAACGGAAGATATTTCCTTTTTCACCATAGGCCTCTATGGGCTTACAAATATCCCTTTGCCAATTCCACAAGAACAGCCTTAGCGTAAGGCTTCCTGAAGGGAAAGGTGTAACTCTGTGAGATGAATTAAGAGAACACAGAGCAGATTCTCAGAAAGCTTCTTTCCAGTTTTGAACGGAAGATATTTCCTTTTTCACCATAGCCCTCTATGGCCTTCCAAATATCCCTTTGCCAATTCCACAAGAACAGCCTTAGCAAAAGGCTTCTTGAAGGGAAAGATGTAACTCTGTGAGATGAATTAACAGAACACAGAGCCGTTTCTCAGAAAGCTTCTTTCCAGTTTTGAACGGAAGATATTTCCTTTTTCACCATAGCCCTCTATGGGCTTCCAAATATCGCTTTGCCAATTCCACAAGAACAGCCTTAGCGAAAGGCTTCTTGAAGGGAAAGATGTAACTCTGTGAGATGAATTCACAGAACACAGAGCAGTGTCTCAGAAAGCTTCTTTCCAGTTTTGAACGGAAGATATTTCCTTTTTCACCATAGCCCTCTATGGGCTTCCAAATATCGCTTTGCCAATTCCACAAGAACAGCCTTAGCGAAAGGCTTCTTGAAGGGAAAGATGTCACTCCGTGAGATGAATTCACAGAACACAGAGCAGTTTCTCAGAAAGCTTCTCTCCAGTTTTGAACGGAAGATATTTCCTTTTTCACCATAGGCCTCTATGGGATTCCAAATATCCCTTTGCCAATTCCACAAGAACAGCCTTAGCGAAAGGCTTCTTGAAGAGAAAGATGTAACTCTGTGAGATGAATTGACAGAACACAGAGCAGTTTCTCAGAAAGCTTCTTTCCAGTTTTGAACGGAAGATAATTTCTTTTTCACCGTATCCCTCTATGGGCTTCCAAATATCCCTTTGCCAATTCCACAAGAAAAGCCTTAGCGAAAGGCTTCTTGAAGGGAATCATGTAACTCTGTGAGATGAATTCACAGAACACAGAGCAGTGTCTCAGAAAGCTTCTTTCCAGTTTTGAACGGAAGATATTTCCTTTTTCACCATAGGCCTCTATGGGCTTCCAAATATCTCTTTGCCAATTCCACAAGAACAGCCTTAGCGTAAGGCTTCCTGAAGGGAAAGATGTAACTCTGTGAGATGAATTCACAGAACACAGAGCAGTTTCTCAGAAAGCTTCTTTCCATTTTTTAACGGAAGATATTTCCTTTTTCACCATAGCCCTCTTTGGGCTTCCAAATATCCCTTTGCCAATTCCACAAGAACAGCCTTAGCGAAAGGCTTCTTGAAGGGAAAGATGTAACTCTGTGAGATGAATTAACAGAACACAGAGCAGTTTCTCAGAAAGCTTCTCTCCAGTTTTGAACGGAAGATATTTCCTTTTTCACCATAGGCCTCTATGGGATTCCAAATATCCCTTTGCCAATTCCACAAGAACAGCCTTAGCGAAAGGCTTCTTGAAGGGAAAGATGTAACTCTGTGAGATGAATTGACAGAACACAGAGCAGTTTCTCAGAAAGCTTCTTTCCAGTTTTGAACGGAAGATATTTCCTTTTTCACCATAGCCCTCTATGGGCTTCCAAATATCGCTTTGCCAATACCACAAGAACAGCCTTAGGGAAAGGCTTCTTGAAGGGAAAGATGTAACTCTGTGAGATGAATTCACAGAACACAGAGCAGTTTCTCAGAAAGCTTCTTTGTAGTTTTGAACGGAAGATATTCCCTTTTTCACCATAGCCCTCTATGGGCTTCCAAATATCCCTTTGCCAATTCCACAAGAACAGCCTTAGCGAAAGGCTTCTTGAAGGGAAAGATGTAACTCTGTGAGATGAATTAACAGAACACAGAGCAGTTTCTCAGAAAGCTTCTTTCCAGTTTTGAACGGAAGATATTTCCTTTTTCACCATAGCCCTCTAAGGACTTCCATATATCCCTTTGCCAATTCCAGAAGAACAGCCTTAGCGATAGGCTTCTTGAAGGGAAAGATGTAACACTGTGAGATGAATTCACAGAACACAGAGCAGTTTCTCAGAAAGCTTCTTTCCAGTTTTGAACGGAAGATATTTCCTTTTTCACCATAGCCGTCTAGGGGTTCCAAATATCCCTTTGCCAATTCCACAAGAACAGACTTAGCGAAAGGCTTCTTGAAGGGAAAGATGTAACTCTCTGAGATGAATTCACAGAACACAGAGCAGTTTCTCAGAAAGCTTCTTTCCAGTTTTGAACGGAAGATATTTCCTTTTTCACCATAGGCCTCTATGGGCTTACAAATATCCCTTTGCCAATTCCACAAGAACAGCCTTAGCGTAAGGCTTCCTGAAGGGAAAGATGTAACTCTGTGAGATGAATTAAGAGAACACAGAGCAGATTCTCAGAAAGCTTCTTTCCAGCTTTGTACGGAAGATATTTCCTTTTTCACCATAGCCCTCTATGGCCTTCCAAATATCCCTTTGCCAATTCCACAAGAACAGCCTTAGCAAAGGCTTCTTGAAGGGAAAGATGTCACTCTGTGAGATGAATTAACAGAACACAGAGCAGTTTGTCAGAAAGCTTCTTTCCAGTTTTGAACGGAAGATATTTCCTTTTTCACCATAGCCGTCTATGGGCTTCCAAATATCCCTTTGCCAATTCCACAAGAACAGCCTTAGCGAAAGGCTTCTTGAACGGAAAGATGTAACTCTGTGAGATGAATTCACAGAACACAGAGCAGTTTCTCAGAAAGCTTCTTTCCAGTTTTGAACGAAAGATATTTCCTTTTTCACCATACCCGTCTATGGGATTGCAAATATCCCTTTGCCAATTCCACAAGAACAGCCTTAGCGAAAGGCTTCTTGAAGGGAAAGATGTAACTCTGTGAGATGAATTCACAGAAAACAGAGCAGTTTCTCAGAAAGCTTCTTTCGAGTTTTGAACGGAAGATATTTCCTTCTTCACCATAGTCATCTATGGGCTTGCAAATATCCCTTTGCCAATTCCACAAGAACAGCCTTAGCGAAAGGCTTCTTGAAGGGAAAGATGTAACTCTGTGAGATGAATTCACAGAACACAGAGCAGTTTCTCAGAAAGCTTCTTTCCAGTTTTGAACGGAAGATATTTACTTTTCCACCATAACCCTCTATGGGCTTCCAAATATCGCTTTGCGAATTCCACAAGAACAGCCTTAGCGAAAGGCTTCCTGAAGGGAAAGATGTAACTCTGTGAGATGAATTAAGAGAACACAGAGCAGTTTCTCAGAAAGCTTCTTTCCAGTTTTGAACGGAAGATATTTCCTTTTTCACCATAGCCCTCTATGGGCTTCCAAATATCCCTTTGCCAATTCCACAAGAACAGCCTTAGCAAAAGGCTTCTTGAAGGGAAAGATGTAACTCTGTGAGATGAATTAACAGAACACAGAGCCGTTTCTCAGAAAGCTTCTTTGCAGTTTTGAACGGAAGATATTTCCTTTTTCACCATAGCCCTCTATGGGCTTCCAAATATCGCTTTGCCAGTTCCACAAGAACAGCCTTAGCGAAAGGATTCTTGAAGGGAAAGATGTAACTCTGTGAGATGAATTCACAGAACACAGAGCAGTTTCTCAGAAAGCTTCTTTCCAGTTTTGAACGGAAGATATTTCCATTTCACCATAGCCCTCTAAGGGCTTCCAAATATCGCTTTGCCAATTCCACAAGAACAGCCTTAGCGAAAGGCTTCTTGAAGGGAAAGATGTAACTCTGTGAGGTGAATTAACAGAACACAGAGCAGTTTCTCAGAAAGCTTCTTTCCAGTTTTGAACGGAAGATATTTCCTTTTTCACCATAGCCCTCTATGGGCTTCCAAATATCCCTTTGCAAATTCCACATGAAAAGCCTTAGCGAAAGGCTTCTTGAAGGGAAAGATGTAACTCTGTGAGATGAATTCACAGAACACAGAGCAGTTTCTCAGAAAGCTTCTTTCCAGTTTTGAACGGAAGATATTTCCTTTTTCACCATAGCCCTCTATGGGCTTCCAAATATCCCTTTGCCAATTCCACAAGAACAGCCTTAGCGAAAGGCTTCTCGAAGGGAAAGATGTAACTCTGTGAGATGAATTCACAGAACACAGAGCAGTTTCTCAGAAAGCTTCTTTCCAGTTTGGAACGGAAGATATTTCCTTTTTCACCATAGGCCTCTATGGGATTCCAAATATCCCTTTGCCAATTCCACAAGAACAGCCTTAGCGAAAGGCTTCTTGAAGGGAAAGATGTAACTCTGTGAGATGAATTAACAGAACACAGAGCAGTTTCTCAGAAAGCTTCTTTCCACTTTTGAACGGAAGATATTTACTTTTCCACCATAGCCCTCTATGGGCTTCCAAATATCCCTTTCCCAATTCCACAAGAACAGCCTTAGCGAAAGGCTTCTTGAAGGGAAAGATGTAACTTTGTGAGATGAATTAACAGTACACAGAGCAGTTTCTCAGAAACCTTCTTTCCAGTTTTGAACGGAAGATATTTCCTTTTTCACCATAGCCTTCTATGGGCTTCCAAATATCGCTTTGCCAATTCCACAAGAACAGCCTTAGCGAAAGGCTTCTTGAAGGGAAAGATGTAACTCTGTGAGATGAATTGACAGAACACAGAGCAGTTTCTCAGAAAGCTTCTTTCCAGTTTTGAACGGAAGATATTTCCTTTTTCACCATATCCCTCTATGGGCTTCCAAATATCCCTTTGCAAATTCCACAAGAACAGCCTTAGCGAAAGGCTTCTTGAAGGGAATGATGTAACTCTGTGAGATGAATTCACAGAACACAGAGCAGTGTCTCAGAAAGCTTCTTTCCAGTTTTGAACGGAAGATATTTCCTTTTTCACCATAGGCCTCTATGGGCTTCCAAATATCGCTTTGCCAATACCACAAGAACAGCCTTAGGGAAAGGCTTCTTGAAGGGAAAGATGTAACTCTGTGAGATGAATTCACAGAACACAGAGCAGTTTCTCAGAAAGCTTCTTTGTAGTTTTGAACGGAAGATATTCCCTTTTTCACCATAGCCCTCTATGGGCTTCCAAATATCCCTTTGCCAATTCCACAAGAACAGCCTTAGCGAAAGGCTTCTTGAAGGGAAAGATGTAACTCTGTGAGATGAATTCACAGAACACAGAGCAGTTTCTCAGAAAGCTTCTTTCCAGTTTTGAACGGAAGATATTTCCTTTTTCACCATAGCCCTCTAAGGACTTCCATATATCCCTTTGCCAATTCCACAAGAACAGCCTTAGCGAAAGGCTTCTTGAAGGGAAAGATGTAACACTGTGAGATGAATTCACAGAACACAGAGCAGTTTCTCAGAAAGCTTCTTTCCAGTTTTGAACGGAAGATATTTCCTTTTTCACCATAGCCGTCTAGGTGTTCCAAATGTCCCTTTGCCAATTCCACAAGAACAGCCTTAGCGAAAGGCTTCTTGAAGGGAAAGATATAACTCTCTGAGGTGAATTCACAGAACACAGAGCAGTTTCTCAGAAAGCTTCTTTCCAGTTTTGAACGGAAGATATTTCCTTTTTCACCATACCCGTCTATGGGATTGCAAATATCCCTTTGCCAATTCCACAAGAACAGCCTTAGCGAAAGGCTTCTTGAAGGGAAAGATGTAACTCTGTGAGATGAATTCACAGAAAACAGAGCAGTGTCTCAGAAAGCTTCTTTCCAGTTTTGAACGGAAGATATTTCCTTCTTCACCATAGCCGTCTATGGGCTTGCAAATATCCCTTTGCCAATTCCACAAGAACAGCCTTAGCGAAAGGCTTCTTGAAGGGAAAGATGTAACTCTGTGAGATGAATTCACAGAACACAGAGCAGTTTCTCAGAAAGCTTCTTTCCAGTTTTGAACGGAAGATATTTACTTTTCAACCATAACCCTCTATGGGCTTCCAAATATCGCTTTGCGAATTCCACAAGAACAGCCTTAGCGAAAGGCTTCTTGAAGGGAAAGATGTAACTCTGTGAGATGAATTAACAGAACACAGAGCAGTTTCTCAGAAAGCTTCTTTCCAGTTTTGAACGGAAGATATTTCCTTTTTCACCATAGCCCTCTATGGGCTTCCAAATATCCCTTTGCCAATTCCACAAGAACAGCCTTAGCGAAAGGCTTCTTGAAGGGAAAGATGTAACTCTGTGAGATGAATTCACAGAACACAGAGCAGTGTCTCAGAAAGCTTCTTTCCAGTTTTGAACGGAAGATATTTCCTTTTTCACCATAGCCCTCTATGGGCTTCCAAATATCCCTTTGCCAATTTCACAAGAACAGCCTTAGCGAAAGGCTTCTTGAAGGGAAAGATGTAACTCTGTGAGATGAATTAACAGAACACAGAGCAGTTTCTCAGAAAGCTTCTTTCCAGTTTTGAACGGTAGATATTTCCTTTTGCACCATAGCCGTCTACGGGCTTGCAAATATCCCTTTGCCAATTCCTCAAGAACAGCCTTAGCGAAAGGCTTCTTGAAGGGAAAGATGTAACTCTGTGAGATGAATTAAGAGAACACAGAGCAGTTTCTCAGAAAGCTTCTTTCCAGTTTTGAACGGAAGATATTTCCTTTTTCACCATAGCCCTCCATGGGCTTCCAAATATCCCTTTGCCAATTCCACAAGAACAGCCTTAGCGAAAGGCTTCTTGAAGAGAAAGATGTAACTCTGTGAGATGAATTGACAGAACACAGAGCAGTTTCTCAGAAAGCTTCTTTCCAGTTTTGAACGGAAGATAATTTCTTTTTCACCGTATCCCTCTATGGGCTTCCAAATATCCCTTTGCCAATTCCACAAGAAAAGCCTTAGCGAAAGGCTTCTTGAAGGGAATCATGTAACTCTGTGAGATGAATTCACAGAACACAGAGCAGTGTCTCAGAAAGCTTCTTTCCAGTTTTGAACGGAAGATATTTCCTTTTTCACCATAGGCCTCTATGGGCTTCCAAATATCTCTTTGCCAATTCCACAAGAACAGCCTTAGCGTAAGGCTTCCTGAAGGGAAAGATGTAACTCTGTGAGATGAATTCACAGAACACAGAGCAGTTTCTCAGAAAGCTTCTTTCCATTTTTTAACGGAAGATATTTCCTTTTTCACCATAGCCCTCTTTGGGCTTCCAAATATCCCTTTGCCAATTCCACAAGAACAGCCTTAGCGAAAGGCTTCTTGAAGGGAAAGATGTAACTCTGTGAGATGAATTAACAGAACACAGAGCAGTTTCTCAGAAAGCTTCTCTCCAGTTTTGAACGGAAGATATTTCCTTTTTCACCATAGGCCTCTATGGGATTCCAAATATCCCTTTGCCAATTCCACAAGAACAGCCTTAGCGAAAGGCTTCTTGAAGGGAAAGATGTAACTCTGTGAGATGAATTGACAGAACACAGAGCAGTTTCTCAGAAAGCTTCTTTCCAGTTTTGAACGGAAGATATTTCCTTTTTCACCATAGCCCTCTATGGGCTTCCAAATATCGCTTTGCCAATACCACAAGAACAGCCTTAGGGAAAGGCTTCTTGAAGGGAAAGATGTAACTCTGTGAGATGAATTCACAGAACACAGAGCAGTTTCTCAGAAAGCTTCTTTGTAGTTTTGAACGGAAGATATTCCCTTTTTCACCATAGCCCTCTATGGGCTTCCAAATATCCCTTTGCCAATTCCACAAGAACAGCCTTAGCGAAAGGCTTCTTGAAGGGAAAGATGTAACTCTGTGAGATGAATTAACAGAACACAGAGCAGTTTCTCAGAAAGCTTCTTTCCAGTTTTGAACGGAAGATATTTCCTTTTTCACCATAGCCCTCTAAGGACTTCCATATATCCCTTTGCCAATTCCAGAAGAACAGCCTTAGCGAAAGGCTTCTTGAAGGGAAAGATGTAACACTGTGAGATGAATTCACAGAACACAGAGCAGTTTCTCAGAAAGCTTCTTTCCAGTTTTGAACGGAAGATATTTCCTTTTTCACCATAGCCGTCTAGGGGTTCCAAATATCCCTTTGCCAATTCCACAAGAACAGACTTAGCGAAAGGCTTCTTGAAGGGAAAGATGTAACTCTCTGAG
Organism: Chlorocebus sabaeus; assembly: GCF_047675955.1. Classification (NCBI taxonomy): domain Eukaryota; kingdom Metazoa; phylum Chordata; class Mammalia; order Primates; family Cercopithecidae; genus Chlorocebus; species Chlorocebus sabaeus. The sequence continues at coordinate 1,438,587 of NW_027327570.1, forward strand.
ATGAATTCACAGAACACAGAGCAGTTTCTCAGAAAGCTTCTTTCCAGTTTTGAACGGAAGATATTTCCTTTTTCACCATAGGCCTCTATGGGCTTACAAATATCCCTTTGCCAATTCCACAAGAACAGCCTTAGCGTAAGGCTTCCTGAAGGGAAAGATGTAACTCTGTGAGATGAATTAAGAGAACACAGAGCAGATTCTCAGAAAGCTTCTTTCCAGCTTTGTACGGAAGATATTTCCTTTTTCACCATAGCCCTCTATGGCCTTCCAAATATCCCTTTGCCAATTCCACAAGAACAGCCTTAGCAAAGGCTTCTTGAAGGGAAAGATGTCACTCTGTGAGATGAATTAACAGAACACAGAGCAGTTTGTCAGAAAGCTTCTTTCCAGTTTTGAACGGAAGATATTTCCTTTTTCACCATAGCCGTCTATGGGCTTCCAAATATCCCTTTGCCAATTCCACAAGAACAGCCTTAGCGAAAGGCTTCTTGAACGGAAAGATGTAACTCTGTGAGATGAATTCACAGAACACAGAGCAGTTTCTCAGAAAGCTTCTTTCCAGTTTTGAACGAAAGATATTTCCTTTTTCACCATACCCGTCTATGGGATTGCAAATATCCCTTTGCCAATTCCACAAGAACAGCCTTAGCGAAAGGCTTCTTGAAGGGAAAGATGTAACTCTGTGAGATGAATTCACAGAAAACAGAGCAGTTTCTCAGAAAGCTTCTTTCGAGTTTTGAACGGAAGATATTTCCTTCTTCACCATAGTCATCTATGGGCTTGCAAATATCCCTTTGCCAATTCCACAAGAACAGCCTTAGCGAAAGGCTTCTTGAAGGGAAAGATGTAACTCTGTGAGATGAATTCACAGAACACAGAGCAGTTTCTCAGAAAGCTTCTTTCCAGTTTTGAACGGAAGATATTTACTTTTCCACCATAACCCTCTATGGGCTTCCAAATATCGCTTTGCGAATTCCACAAGAACAGCCTTAGCGAAAGGCTTCCTGAAGGGAAAGATGTAACTCTGTGAGATGAATTAAGAGAACACAGAGCAGTTTCTCAGAAAGCTTCTTTCCAGTTTTGAACGGAAGATATTTCCTTTTTCACCATAGCCCTCTATGGGCTTCCAAATATCCCTTTGCCAATTCCACAAGAACAGCCTTAGCAAAAGGCTTCTTGAAGGGAAAGATGTAACTCTGTGAGATGAATTAACAGAACACAGAGCCGTTTCTCAGAAAGCTTCTTTGCAGTTTTGAACGGAAGATATTTCCTTTTTCACCATAGCCCTCTATGGGCTTCCAAATATCGCTTTGCCAGTTCCACAAGAACAGCCTTAGCGAAAGGATTCTTGAAGGGAAAGATGTAACTCTGTGAGATGAATTCACAGAACACAGAGCAGTTTCTCAGAAAGCTTCTTTCCAGTTTTGAACGGAAGATATTTCCATTTCACCATAGCCCTCTAAGGGCTTCCAAATATCGCTTTGCCAATTCCACAAGAACAGCCTTAGCGAAAGGCTTCTTGAAGGGAAAGATGTAACTCTGTGAGGTGAATTAACAGAACACAGAGCAGTTTCTCAGAAAGCTTCTTTCCAGTTTTGAACGGAAGATATTTCCTTTTTCACCATAGCCCTCTATGGGCTTCCAAATATCCCTTTGCAAATTCCACATGAAAAGCCTTAGCGAAAGGCTTCTTGAAGGGAAAGATGTAACTCTGTGAGATGAATTCACAGAACACAGAACAGTTTCTCAGAAAGCTTCTTTCCAGTTTTGAACGGAAGATATTTCCTTTTTCACCATAGCCCTCTATGGGCTTCCAAATATCCCTTTGCCAATTCCACAAGAACAGCCTTAGCGAAAGGCTTCTCGAAGGGAAAGATGTAACTCTGTGAGATGAATTCACAGAACACAGAGCAGTTTCTCAGAAAGCTTCTTTCCAGTTTGGAACGGAAGATATTTCCTTTTTCACCATAGGCCTCTATGGGATTCCAAATATCCCTTTGCCAATTCCACAAGAACAGCCTTAGCGAAAGGCTTCTTGAAGGGAAAGATGTAACTCTGTGAGATGAATTAACAGAACACAGAGCAGTTTCTCAGAAAGCTTCTTTCCACTTTTGAACGGAAGATATTTACTTTTCCACCATAGCCCTCTATGGGCTTCCAAATATCCCTTTCCCAATTCCACAAGAACAGCCTTAGCGAAAGGCTTCTTGAAGGGAAAGATGTAACTTTGTGAGATGAATTAACAGTACACAGAGCAGTTTCTCAGAAACCTTCTTTCCAGTTTTGAACGGAAGATATTTCCTTTTTCACCATAGCCTTCTATGGGCTTCCAAATATCGCTTTGCCAATTCCACAAGAACAGCCTTAGCGAAAGGCTTCTTGAAGGGAAAGATGTAACTCTGTGAGATGAATTGACAGAACACAGAGCAGTTTCTCAGAAAGCTTCTTTCCAGTTTTGAACGGAAGATATTTCCTTTTTCACCATATCCCTCTATGGGCTTCCAAATATCCCTTTGCAAATTCCACAAGAACAGCCTTAGCGAAAGGCTTCTTGAAGGGAATGATGTAACTCTGTGAGATGAATTCACAGAACACAGAGCAGTGTCTCAGAAAGCTTCTTTCCAGTTTTGAACGGAAGATATTTCCTTTTTCACCATAGGCCTCTATGGGCTTCCAAATATCGCTTTGCCAATACCACAAGAACAGCCTTAGGGAAAGGCTTCTTGAAGGGAAAGATGTAACTCTGTGAGATGAATTCACAGAACACAGAGCAGTTTCTCAGAAAGCTTCTTTGTAGTTTTGAACGGAAGATATTCCCTTTTTCACCATAGCCCTCTATGGGCTTCCAAATATCCCTTTGCCAATTCCACAAGAACAGCCTTAGCGAAAGGCTTCTTGAAGGGAAAGATGTAACTCTGTGAGATGAATTCACAGAACACAGAGCAGTTTCTCAGAAAGCTTCTTTCCAGTTTTGAACGGAAGATATTTCCTTTTTCACCATAGCCCTCTAAGGACTTCCATATATCCCTTTGCCAATTCCACAAGAACAGCCTTAGCGAAAGGCTTCTTGAAGGGAAAGATGTAACACTGTGAGATGAATTCACAGAACACAGAGCAGTTTCTCAGAAAGCTTCTTTCCAGTTTTGAACGGAAGATATTTCCTTTTTCACCATAGCCGTCTAGGTGTTCCAAATGTCCCTTTGCCAATTCCACAAGAACAGCCTTAGCGAAAGGCTTCTTGAAGGGAAAGATATAACTCTCTGAGGTGAATTCACAGAACACAGAGCAGTTTCTCAGAAAGCTTCTTTCCAGTTTTGAACGGAAGATATTTCCTTTTTCACCATACCCGTCTATGGGATTGCAAATATCCCTTTGCCAATTCCACAAGAACAGCCTTAGCGAAAGGCTTCTTGAAGGGAAAGATGTAACTCTGTGAGATGAATTCACAGAAAACAGAGCAGTGTCTCAGAAAGCTTCTTTCCAGTTTTGAACGGAAGATATTTCCTTCTTCACCATAGCCGTCTATGGGCTTGCAAATATCCCTTTGCCAATTCCACAAGAACAGCCTTAGCGAAAGGCTTCTTGAAGGGAAAGATGTAACTCTGTGAGATGAATTCACAGAACACAGAGCAGTTTCTCAGAAAGCTTCTTTCCAGTTTTGAACGGAAGATATTTACTTTTCAACCATAACCCTCTATGGGCTTCCAAATATCGCTTTGCGAATTCCACAAGAACAGCCTTAGCGAAAGGCTTCTTGAAGGGAAAGATGTAACTCTGTGAGATGAATTAACAGAACACAGAGCAGTTTCTCAGAAAGCTTCTTTCCAGTTTTGAACGGAAGATATTTCCTTTTTCACCATAGCCCTCTATGGGCTTCCAAATATCCCTTTGCCAATTCCACAAGAACAGCCTTAGCGAAAGGCTTCTTGAAGGGAAAGATGTAACTCTGTGAGATGAATTCACAGAACACAGAGCAGTGTCTCAGAAAGCTTCTTTCCAGTTTTGAACGGAAGATATTTCCTTTTTCACCATAGCCCTCTATGGGCTTCCAAATATCCCTTTGCCAATTTCACAAGAACAACCTTAGCGAAAGGCTTCTTGAAGGGAAAGATGTAACTCTGTGAGATGAATTAACAGAACACAGAGCAGTTTCTCAGAAAGCTTCTTTCCAGTTTTGAACGGTAGATATTTCCTTTTGCACCATAGCCGTCTATGGGCTTGCAAATATCCCTTTGCCAATTCCTCAAGAACAGCCTTAGCGAAAGGCTTCTTGAAGGGAAAGATGTAACTCTGTGAGATGAATTAAGAGAACACAGAGCAGTTTCTCAGAAAGCTTCTTTCCAGTTTTGAACGGAAGATATTTCCTTTTTCACCATAGCCCTCCATGGGCTTCCAAATATCCCTTTGCCAATTCCACAAGAACAGCCTTAGCGAAAGGCTTCTTGAAGGGAAAGATGTAACTCTGTGAGATGAATTAAAAGAACACAGAGCCGTTTCTCAGAAAGCTTCTTTCCAGTTTTGAACGGAAGATATTTCCTTTTTCACCATAGCCCTCTATGGGCTTCCAAATATCCCTTTGCCAATTCCACAAGGACAGCCTTAGCGAAAGGCTTCTTGAAGGGAAATATGTAACTCTGAGAGATGAATTAACAGAACACAGAGCAGTTTCTCAGAAAGCTTCTTTCCAGGTTTGAACGGAAGATATTTACTTTTTCACCATAGCCCTCTATGGGCTTCCAAATATCCCTTTGCCAATTCCACAAGAACAGCCTTAGCGAAAGGCTTCTTGAAGGGAAAGATGTAACTCTGTGAGATGAATTCACAGAACACAGAGCAGTTTCTCAGAAAGCTTCTTTCCAGTTTTGAACGGAAGATATTTCCTTTTTCACCATAGCCCTCTATGGGCTTCCAAATATCGCTTTGCCAATTCCACAAGAACAGCCTTAGCGAAAGGCTTCTTGAAGGGAAAGATGTAACTCTGTGAGATGAATTGACAGAACACAGAGCAGTTTCTCAGAAAGCTTCTTTCCAGTTTTGAACGGAAGATATTTCCTTTTTCACCATATCCCTCTATGGGCTTCCAAATATCCCTTTGCAAATTCCACAAGAACAGCCTTAGCGAAAGGCTTCTTGAAGGGTATGATGTAACTCTGTGAGGTGAATTCACAGAACACAGAGCAATGTCTCAGAAAGCTTCTTTCCAGTTTAGAACGGAAGATATTTCCTTTTTCACCATAGCCCTCTATGTGCTTCCAAATATCCCTTTGCCAATTCCACAAGAACAGCCTTAGCGAAAGGCTTCTTGAAGGGAAAGATGTAACTCTGTGAGATGAATTGACAGAACACAGAGCAGTTTCTCAGAAAGCTTCTTTCCAGTTTTGAACGGAAGATATTTCCTTTTTCACCATATCCCTCTATGGGCTTCCAAATATCCCTTTGCAAATTCCACAAGAACAGCCTTAGCGAAAGGCTTCTTGAAGGGAATGATGTAACTCTGTGAGGTGAATTCACAGAACACAGAGCAATGTCTCAGAAAGCTTCTTTCCAGTTTTGAACGGAAGATATTTCCTTTTTCACCATAGGCCTCTATGGGCTTCCAAATATCCCTTTGCCAATTCCACAAGAACAGCCTTAGCGTAAGGCTTCCTGAAGGGAAAGATGTAACTCTGTGAGATGAATTCACAGAACACAGAGCAGTTTCTCAGAGAGCTTCTTTCCATTTTTTAACGGAAGATATTTCCTTTTTCACCATAGCCCTCTTTGGGCTTCCAAATATCCCTTTGCCAATTCCACAAGAACAGCCTTAGCGAAAGGCTTCTTGAAGGGAAAGATGTAACTCTGTGAGATGAATTGACAGAACACAGAGCAGTTTCTCAGAAAGCTTCTTTCCAGTTTTGAACGGAAGATATTTCCTTTTTCACCATTGCGCTCTATGGGCTTCCAAATATCGCTTTGCCAATACCACAAGAACAGCCTTAGGGAAAGGCTTCTTGAAGGGAAAGATGTAACTTTGTGAGATGAATTCACAGAACACAGAGCAGTTTCTCAGAAAGCTTCTTTGTAGTTTTGAACGGAAGATATTCCCTTTTTCACCATAGCCCTCTATGGGCTTCCAAATATCCCTTTGCCAATTCCACAAGAACAGCCTTAGCGAAAGGCTTCTTGAAGGGAAAGATGTAACTCTGTGAGATGAATTAACAGAACACAGAGCAGTTTCTCAGAAAGCTTCTTTCCAGTTTTGAACGGAAGATATTTCCTTTTTCACCATAGCCCTCTAAGGACTTCCATATATCCCTTTGCCAATTCCACAAGAACAGCCTTAGCGAAAGGCTTCTTGAAGGGAAAGATGTAACACTGTGAGATGAATTCACAGAACACAGAGCAGTTTCTCAGAAAGCTTCTTTCCAGTTTTGAACGGAAGATATTTCCTTTTTCACCATAGCCGTCTAGGGGTTCCAAATATCCCTTTGCCAATTCCACAAGAACAGCCTTAGCGAAAGGCTTCTTTAAGGGAAAGATGTAACTCTCTGAGGTGAATTCACAGAACACAGAGCAGTTTCTCAGAAAGCTTCTTTCCAGTTTTGAACGGAAGATATTTCCTTTTTCACCATACCCGTCTATGGGATTGCAAATATCCCTTTGCCAATTCCACAAGAACAGCCTTAGCGAAAGGCTTCTTGAAGGGAAAGATGTAACTCTGTGAGATAAATTCACAGAACACAGAGCAGTTTCTCAGAAAGCTTCTTTCAAGTTTTGAACGGAAGATATTTCCTTCTTCACCATAGCCGTCTATGGGCTTGCAAATATCCCTTTGCCAATTCCACAAGAACAGCCTTAGCGAAAGGCTTCTTGAAGGGAAAGATGTAACTCTGTGAGATGAATTCACAGAACACAGAGCAGTTTCTCAGAAAGCTTCTTTCCAGTTTTGAACGGAAGATATTTCCTTTTGCACCATAGCCGTCTAAGGGCTAGGAAATATCCCTTTGCCAATTCCTCAAGAACAGCCTTAGCGAAAGGCTTCTTGAAGGGAAAGATGTAACTCTGTGAGATGAATTAAGAGAACACAGAGCAGTTTCTCAGAAAGCTTCTTTCCAGTTTTGAACGGAAGATATTTCCTTTTTCACCATAGCCCTCTATGGGCTTCCAAATATCCCTTTGCCAATTCCACAAGAACAGCCTTAGCGAAAGGCTTCTTGAAGGGAAAGATGTAACTCTGTGAGATGAATTAAAAGAACACAGAGAAGTTTCTCCGAAAGCTTCTTTCCAGTTTTGAACGGAAGATATTTCCTTTTTCACCATAGCCCTCTAAGGGATTCCAAATATCCCTTTGCCAATTCCACAAGGACAGCCTTAGCGAAAGGCTTCTTGAAGGGAAATATGTAACTCTGTGAGATGAATTAACAGAACACAGAGCAGTTTCTCAGAAAGCTTCTTTCCAGGTTTGAACGGAAGATATTTACTTTTTCACCATAGCCCTCTATGGGCTTCCAAATATCCCTTTGCCAATTCCACAAGAACAGCCTTAGCGAAAGGCTTCTTGAAGGGAAAGATGTAACTCTGTGAGTTGAATTAACAAAACACAGAGCAGTTTCTCAGAAAGCTTCTTTCCAGTTTTGAACGGAAGATATTTCCTTTTTCACCATAGCCCTCTATGGGCTTCCAAATATCCCTTTGCCAATTCCACAAGAACAGCCTTAGCGAAAGGCTTCTTGAAGGGAAAGATGTAACTCTGTGAGATGAATTAACAGAACACAGAGCAGTTTCTCAGAAAGCTTCTTTCCAGTTTTGAACGGAAGATATTTCCTTTTTCACCATAGCCCTCTATGGGCTTCCAAATATCGCTTTGCCAATTCCACAAGAACAGTCTTAGCGAAAGGCTTCTTGAAGGGAAAGACGTCACTCTGTGAGATGAATTAACAGAACACAGAGCAGTTTCTCAGAAAGCTTCTTTCCAGTATTGAACGGAAGATATTTCCTTTTTCGCCATAGCCCTCTAAGGGCTTCCAAATATCCCTTTGCCAATTCCACAAGAACAGCCTTAGCGAAAGGCTTCTTGAACGGAAAGATGTAACTCTGTGAGATGAATTCACAGAACACAGAGCAGTTTCTCAGAAAGCTTCTTTCCAGTTTTGAACGGAAGATATTTCCTTTTTCACCATAGCCGTCTATGGGCTTCCAAATATCACTTTGCCAATTCCACAAGAACAGCATTAGCGAAAGGCTTCTTGAAGGGAAAGATGTAACTCTGTGAGATGAATTGACAGAAGACAGAGCAGTTTCTCAGACAGCTTCTTTCCAGTTTTGAACGGAAGATATTTCCTTTTTCACCATAGCCCTCTAAGGACTTCCATATATCCCTTTGCCAATTCCACAAGAACAGCCTTAGCGAAAGGCTTCTTGAAGGGAAAGATGTAACTCTGTGAGATGAATTAACAGAACACAGAGCAGTTTCTCAGAAAGCTTCTTTCCAGTTTTGAACGGAAGATATTTCCTTTTTCACCATAGGCCTCTATGGGCTTCCAAATATCCCTTTGCCAATTCCACAAGAACAGCCTTAGCGTAAGGCTTCCTGAAGGGAAAGATGTAACTCTGTGAGATGAATTAAGAGAACACAGAGCAGATTCTCAGAAAGCTTCTTTCCAGTTTTGAACGGAAGATATTTCCTTTTTCACCATAGCACTCTATGGGCTTCCAAATATCGCTTTGCCAATTCCAGAAGAACAGCCTTAGCGAAAGGCTTCTTGAAGGGAAAGATGTAACTCTGTGAGATGAATTCACAGAACACAGAGCAGTGTCTCAGAAAGCTTCTTTCCAGTTTTGAACGGAAGATATTTCCTTTTTCACCATAGCATTCTATGGGCTTCCAAATATCGCTTTGCCAATTCCACAAGAACAGCCTTAGCGAAAGGCTTCTTGAAGGGAAAGATGTCACTCCGTGAGATGAATTAACAGAACACAGAGCAGTTTCTCAGAAAGCTTCTCTCCAGTTTTGAACGGAAGATATTTCCTTTTTCACCATAGGCCTCTATGGGATTCCAAATATCCCTTTGCCAATTCCACAAGAACAGCCTTAGCGAAAGGCTTCTTGAAGAGAAAGATGTAACTCTGTGAGATGAATTGACAGAACACAGAGCAGTTTCTCAGAAAGCTTCTTTCCAGTTTTGAACGGAAGATAATTCCTTTTTCACCGTATCCCTCTATGGGCTTCCAAATATCCCTTTGCCAATTCCACAAGAAAAGCCTTAGCGAAAGGCTTCTTGAAGGGAATCATGTAACTCTGTGAGATGAATTAACAGAACACAGAGCAGTGTCTCAGAAAGCTTCTTTCCAGTTTTGAACGGAAGATATTTCCTTTTTCACCATAGGCCTCTATGGGCTTCCAAATATCTCTTTGCCAATTCCACAAGAACAGCCTTAGCGTAAGGCTTCCTGAAGGGAAAGATGTAACTCTGTGAGATGAATTCACAGAACACAGAGCAGTTTCTCAGAAAGCTTCTTTCCATTTTTTAACGGAAGATATTTCCTTTTTCACCATAGCCCTCTTTGGGCTTCCAAATATCCCTTTGCCAATTCCACAAGAACAGCCTTAGCGAAAGGCTTCTTGAAGGGAAAGATGTAACTCTGTGAGATGAATTAACAGAACACAGAGCAGTTTCTCAGAAAGCTTCTTTCCAGTTTTGAACGGAAGATATTTCCTTTTTCACCATAGGCCTCTATGGGATTCCAAATATCCCTTTGCCAATTCCACAAGAACAGCCTTAGCGAAAGGCTTCTTGAAGGGAAAGATGTAACTCTGTGAGATGAATTGACAGAACACAGAGCAGTTTCTCAGAAAGCTTCTTTCCAGTTTTGAACGGAAGATATTTCCTTTTTCACCATAACCCTCTATGGGCTTCCAAATATCGCTTTGCCAATACCACAAGAACAGCCTTAGGGAAAGGCTTCTTGAAGGGAAAGATGTAACTCTGTGAGATGAATTCACAGAACACAGAGCAGTTTCTCAGAAAGCTTCTTTGTAGTTTTGAACGGAAGATATTCCCTTTTTCACCATACCCCTCTATGGGCTTCCAAATATCCCTTTGCCAATTCCACAAGAAAAGCCTTAGCGAAAGGCTTCTTGAAGGGAAAGATGTAACTCTGTGAGATGAATTAACAGAACACAGAGCAGTTTCTCAGAAAGCTTCTTTCCAGTTTTGAACGGAAGATATTTCCTTTTTCACCATAGCCCTCTAAGGACTTCCATATATCCCTTTGCCAATTCCAGAAGAACAGCCTTAGCGAAAGGCTTCTTGAAGGGAAAGATGTAACTCTCTGAGATGAATTCACAGAACACAGAGCAGTTTCCCAGAAGGCTTCTTTCCAGTTTTGAACGAAAGATATTTCCTTTTTCACCATACCCGTCTATGGGATTGCAAATATCCCTTTGCCAATTCCACAAGAACAGCCTTAGCGAAAGGCTTCTTGAAGGGAAAGATGTAACTCTGTGAGATGAATTCACAGAAAACAGAGCAGTTTCTCAGTAAGCTTCTTTCCAGTTTTGAACGGAAGATATTTCCTTCTTCACCATAGCCGTCTATAGGCTTGCAAATATCCCTTTGCCAATTCCACAAGAACAGCCTTAGCGAAAGGCTTCTTGAAGGGAAAGATGTAACTCTGTGAGATGAATTCACAGAACACAGAGCAGTTTCTCAGAAAGCTTCTTTCCAGTTTTGAACGGAAGATATTTACTTTTCCACCATAACCCTCTATGGGCTTCCAAATATCGCTTTGCGAATTCCACAAGAACAGCCTTAGCGAAAGGCTTCTTGAAGGGAAAGATGTAACTCTGTGAGATGAATTAACAGAACACAGAGCAGTTTCTCAGAAAGCTTCTTTCCAGTATTGAACGGAAGATATTTCCTTTTTCACCATAGCCCTCTAATGGCTTCCAAATATCCCTTTGCCAATTCCACAAGAACAGCCTTAGCGAAAGGCTTCTTGAACGGAAAGATGTAACTCTGTGAGATGAATTAACAGAACACAGAGCAGTTTCTCAGAAAGCTTCTTTCCAGTTTTGAACGGAAGATATTTCCTTTTTCACCATAGGCCTCTATGGGCTTCCAAATATCCCTTTGCCAATTCCACAAGAACAGCCTTAGCGTAAGGCTTCCTGAAGGGAAAGATGTAACTCTGTGAGATGAATTAAGAGAACACAGAGCAGATTCTCAGAAAGCTTCTTTCCAGTTTTGAACTTAAGATATTTCCTTTTTCACAATAGCCCTCTATGGGCTTCCAAATATCCCTTTGCCAATTCCACAAGAACAGCCTTAGCGAAAGGCTTCTTGAAGGGAAAGATGTAACTCTGTGAGATGAATTCACAGAACACAGAGCAGTTTCTCAGAAAGCTTCTTTCCAGTTTTGAACGGAAGATATTTCCTTTTTCACCATAGCCCTCTATGGGCTTCCAAATATCGCTTTGCCAATTCCACAAGAACAGCCTTAGCGAAAGGCTTCTTGAAGAGAAAGATGTAACTCTGTGAGATGAATTGACAGAACACAGAGCAGTTTCTCAGAAAGCTTCTTTCCAGTTTTGAACGGAAGATAATTCCTTTTTCACCGTATCCCTCTATGGGCTTCCAAATATCCCTTTGCCAATTCCACAAGAACAGCCTTAGCGAAAGGCTTCTTGAAGGGAATCATGTAACTCTGTGAGATGAATTCACAGAACACAGAGCAATGTCTCAGAAAGCTTCTTTCCAGTTTTGAACGGAAGATATTTCCTTTTTCACCATAGGCCTCTATGGGCTTCCAAATATCTCTTTGCCAATTCCACAAGAACAGCCTTAGCGTAAGGCTTCCTGAAGGGAAAGATGTAACTCTGTGAGATGAATTAAGAGAACACAGAGCAGTTTCTCAGAAAGCTTCTTTCCAGTTTTGAACGGAAGATATTTCCTTTTTCACCATAGCCCTCTATGGGCTTCCAAATATCCCTTTGCCAATTCCACAAGAACAGCCTTAGCAAAAGGCTTCTTGAAGGGAAAGATGTAACTCTGTGAGATGAATTAACAGAACACAGAGCCGTTTCTCAGAAAGCTTCTTTGCAGTTTTGAACGGAAGATATTTCCTTTTTCACCATAGCCCTCTATGGGCTTCCAAATATCGCTTTGCCAGTTCCACAAGAACAGCCTTAGCGAAAGGATTCTTGAAGGGAAAGATGTAACTCTGTGAGATGAATTCACAGAACACAGAGCAGTTTCTCAGAAAGCTTCTTTCCAGTTTTGAACGGAAGATATTTCCATTTCACCATAGCCCTCTAAGGGCTTCCAAATATCGCTTTGCCAATTCCACAAGAACAGCCTAGCGAAAGGCTTCTTGAAGGGAAAGATGTAACTCTGTGAGGTGAATTAATAGAACACAGAGCAGTTTCTCAGAAAGCTTCTTTCCAGTTTTGAACGGAAGATATTTCCTTTTTCACCATAGCCCTCTATGGGCTTCCAAATATCCCTTTGCAAATTCCACATGAAGAGCCTTAGCGAAAGGCTTCTTGAAGGGAAAGATGTAACTCTGTGAGATGAATTCACAGAACACAGAGCAGTTTCTCAGAAAGCTTCTTTCCAGTTTTGAACGGAAGATATTTCCTTTTTCACCATAGCCCTCTATGGGCTTCCAAATATCCCTTTGCCAATTCCACAAGAACAGCCTTAGCGAAAGGCTTCTTGAAGGGAAAGATGTAACTCTGTGAGATGAATTCACAGAACACAGAGCAGTGTCTCAGAAAGCTTCTTTCCAGTTTTGAACGGAAGATATTTCCTTTTTCACCATAGCCCTCTATGGGCTTCCAAATATCCCTTTGCCAATTCCATAAGAACAGCCTTAGCGAAAGGCTTCTCGAAGGGAAAGATGTAACTCTGTGAGATGAATTCACAGAACACAGAGCAGTTTCTCAGAAAGCTTCTTTCCAGTTTGGAACGGAAGATATTTCCTTTTTCACCATAGGCCTCTATGGGATTCCAAATATCCCTTTGCCAATTCCACAAGAACAGCCTTAGCGAAAGGCTTCTTGAAGGGAAAGATGTAACTCTGTGAGATGAATTAACAGAACACAGAGCAGTTTCTCAGAAAGCTTCTTTCCAGTTTTGAACGGAAGATATTTACTTTTCCACCATAGCCCTCTATGGGCTTCCAAATATCCCTTTCCCAATTCCACAAGAACAGCCTTAGCGAAAGGCTTCTTGAAGGGAAAGATGTAACTTTGTGAGATGAATTAACAGTACACAGAGCAGTTTCTCAGAAACCTTCTTTCCAGTTTTGAACGGAAGATATTTCCTTTTTCACCATAGCCTTCTATGGGCTTCCAAATATCGCTTTGCCAATTCCACAAGAACAGCCTTAGCGAAAGGCTTCTTGAAGAGAAAGATGTAACTCTGTGAAATGAATTCACAGAACACAGAGTAGTTTCTCAGAAAGCTTCTTTCCAGTTTTGAACGGAAGATATTTCCTTTTTCACCATAGCCGTCTATGGGCTTCCAAATATCCCTTTGCCAATTCCACAAGAACAGCCTTAGCGAAAGGCTTCTTGAACGGAAAGATGTAACTCTGTGAGATGAATTCACAGAACACAGAGCAGTTTCTCAGAAAGCTTCTTTCCAGTTTTGAACGGAAGATATTTCCTTTTTCACCATAGCCGTCTATGGGCTTCCAAATACCCCTTGGCATTTCCACAAGAACAACCTTAGCGAAAGGCTTCTTGAAAGGAAAGATGTAACTCTGTGAGATGAATTGACAGAACACAGAGCAGTTTCTCAGACAGCTTCTTTCCAGTTTTGAACGGAAGATATTTCCTTTTTCACCATAGCCCTCTAAGGACTTCCATATATCCCTTTGCCAATTCCACAAGAACAGCCTTAGCGAAAGGCTTCTTGAAGGGAAAGATGTAACTCTGTGAGATGAATTAACAGAACACAGAGCAGTTTCTCAGAAAGCTTCTTTCCAGTTTTGAACGCAAGATATTTCCTTTTTCACCATAGGCCTCTATGGGCTTCCAAATATCCCTTTGCCAATTCCACAAGAACAGCCTTAGCGTAAGGCTTCCTGAAGGGAAAGATGTAACTCTGTGAGATGAATTAAGAGAACACAGAGCAGATTCTCAGAAAGCTTCTTTCCAGTTTTGAACGGAAGATATTTCCTTTTTCACCATAGCCCTCTATGGCCTTCCAAATATCCCTTTGCCAATTCCACAAGAACAGCCTTAGCAAAAGGCATCTTGAAGGGAAAGATGTAACTCTGTGAGATGAATTCACAGAACACAGAGCAGTGTCTCAGAAAGCTTCTTTCCAGTTTTGAACGGAAGATATTTCCTTTTTCACCATAGCCCTCTATGGGCTTCCAAATATCGCTTTGCCAATTCCACAAGAACAGCCTTAGCGTAAGGCTTCCTGAAGGGAAAGATGTAACTCTGTGAGATGAATTCACAGAACACAGAGCAGTTTCTCAGAAAGCTTCTTTCCATTTTTTAACGGAAGATATTTCCTTTTTCACCATAGCCCTCTTTGGGCTTCCAAATATCCCTTTGCCAATTCCACAAGAACAGCCTTAGCGAAAGGCTTCTTGAAGGGAAAGATGTAACTCTGTGAGATGAATTAACAGAACACAGAGCAGTTTCTCAGAAAGCTTCTCTCCAGTTTTGAACGGAAGATATTTCCTTTTTCACCATCGGGCTCTATGGGCTTCCAAATATCCCTTTGCCAATTCCACAAGAACAGCCTTAGCGAAAGGCTTCTTGAAGGGAAAGATGTAACTCTGTGAGATGAATTGACAGAACACAGAGCAGTTTCTCAGAAAGCTTCTTTCCAGTTTTGAACGGAAGATATTTCCTTTTTCACCATAGCCCTCTATGGGCTTCCAAATATCGCTTTGCCAGTTCCACAAGAACAGCCTTAGCGAAAGGATTCTTGAAGGGAAAGATGTAACTCTGTGAGATGAATTGACAGAACACAGAGCAGTTTCTCAGAAAGCTTCTTTCCAGTTTTGAACGGAAGATATTTCCATTTCACCATAGCCCTCTAAGGGCTTCCAAATATCGCTTTGCCAATTCCACAAGAACAGCCTTAGCGAAAGGCTTCTTGAAGGGAAAGATGTAACTCTGTGAGGTGAATTAACAGAACACAGAGCAGTTTCTCAGAAAGCTTCTTTCCAGTTTTGAACGGAAGTTATTTCCTTTTTCACCATAGCCCTCTATGGTCTTCCAAATATCCCTTTGCAAATTCCACATGAAGAGCCTTAGCGAAAGGCTTCTTGAAGGGAAAGATGTAACTCTGTGAGATGAATTCACAGAACACAGAGCAGTTTCTCAGAAAGCTTCTTTCCAGTTTTGAACGGAAGATATTTCCTTTTTCACCATAGCCCTCTATGGGCTTCCAAATATCCCTTTGCCAATTCCACAAGAACAGCCTTAGCGAAAGGCTTCTTGAAGGGAAAGATGTAACTCTGTGAGATGAATTCACAGAACACAGAGCAGTTTCTCAGAAAGCTTCTTTCCAGTTTTGAACGGAAGATATTTCCTTTTTCACCATAGCCCTCTATGGGCTTCCAAATATCCCTTTGCCAATTCCATAAGAACAGCCTTAGCGAAAGGCTTCTCGAAGGGAAAGATGTAACTCTGTGAGATGAATTCACAGAACACAGAGCAGTTTCTCAGAAAGCTTCTTTCCAGTTTGGAACGGAAGATATTTCCTTTTTCACCATAGGCCTCTATGGGATTCCAAATATCCCTTTGCCAATTCCACAAGAACAGCCTTAGCGAAAGGCTTCTTGAAGGGAAAGATGTAACTCTGTGAGATGAATTAACAGAACACAGAGCAGTTTCTCAGAAAGCTTCTTTCCAGTTTTGAACGGAAGATATTTACTTTTCCACCATAGCCCTCTATGGGCTTCCAAATATCCCTTTCCCAATTCCACAAGAACAGCCTTAGCGAAAGGCTTCTTGAAGGGAAAGATGTAACCTTGTGAGATGAATTAACAGTACACAGAGCAGTTTCTCAGAAACCTTCTTTCCAGTTTTGAACGGAAGATATTTCCTTTTTCACCATAGCCTTCTATGGGCTTCCAAATATCGCTTTCCAATTCCACAAGAACAGCCTTAGCGAAAGGCTTCTTGAAGAGAAAGATGTAACTCTGTGAAATGAATTCACAGAACACAGAGTAGTTTCTCAGAAAGCTTCTTTCCAGTTTTGAACGGAAGATATTTCCTTTTTCACCATAGCCGTCTAAGGGCTTCCAAATATCCCTTTGCCAATTCCACAAGAACAGCCTTAGCGAAAGGCTTCTTGAAGGGAAAGATGTAACTCTGTGAGATGAATTGACAGAACACTGAGCAGTTTCTCAGAAAGCTTCTTTCCAGTTTTGAACGGAAGATATTTCCTTTTTCACCATATCCCTCTATGGGCTTCCAAATATCCCTTTGCCAATTCCACAAGAACAGCCTTAGCGAAAGGCTTCTTGAAGGGAATGATGTAACTCTGTGAGATGAATTCACAGAAAACAGAGCAGTGTCTCAGAAAGCTTCTTTCCAGTTTTGAACGGAAGATATTTCCTTTTTCACCATAGGCCTCTATGGGCTTCCAAATATCCCTTTGCCAATTCCACAAGAACAGCCTTAGCGTAAGGCTTCCTGAAGGGAAAGATGTAACTCTGTGAGATGAATTCACAGAACACAGAGCAGTTTCTCAGAAAGCTTCTTTCCAGTTTTTAACGGAAGATATTTCCTTTTTCACCATAGCCCTCTTTGGGCTTCCAAATATCCCTTTTCCAATTCCACAAGAACAGCCTTAGCGAAAGGCTTCTTGAAGGGAAAGATGTAACTCTGTGAGATGAATTCACAGAACACAGAGCAGTGTCTCAGAAAGCTTCTTTCCAGTTTTGAACGGAAGATATTTCCTTTTTCACCATAGCCCTCTATGGGCTTCCAAATATCGCTTTGCCAATTCCACAAGAACAGCCTTAGCGAAAGGCTTCTTGAAGGGAAAGATGTCACTCTGTGAGATGAATTAACAGAACACAGAGCAGTTTCTCAGAAAGCTTCTTTCCAGTTTTGAACGGAAGATATTTCCTTTTTCACCATAGCCCTCTATGGGCTTCCAAATATCCCTTTGCCAATTCCACAAGAACAGCCTTAGCGAATGGCTTCTTGAAGGGAAAGATGTAACTCTGTGAGATGAATTGACAGAACACAGAGCAGTTTCTCAGAAAGCTTCTTTCCAATTTTGAACGGATGATATTTCCTTTTTCACCATATCCCTCTATGGGTTTCCAAATATCCCTTTGCCAATTCCACAAGAACAGCCTTAGCGAAAGGCTTCTTGAAGGGAAAGATGTAACTCTGTGAGATGAATTCACAGAACACAGAGCGGTTTCTCAGAAAGCTTCTTTCCAGTTTTGAACGGAAGATATTTCCTTTTTCACCATAGCCGTCTATGGGATTCCAAATATCCCTTTGCCAATTCCACAAGAACAGCCTTAGCGAAAGGCTTCTTGAAGGGAAAGATGTAATTCCGTGAGATGAATTCACAGAACACAGAGCAGTTTCTCAGAAAGCTTCTTTCCAGTTTTGAACGGAAGATAATTCCTTCTTCACCATAGCCGTCTTTGGGCTTGCAAATATCCCTTTGCCAATTCCACAGGAACAGCCTTAGCGAAAGGCTTCTTGAAGGGAAAGATGTAACTCTGTGAGATGAATTCACAGAACACAGAGCAGTTTCTCAGAAAGCTTCTTTCCAGTTTTGAACGGAAAATATTTGCTTTTTCACCAGAGCCCTCTATGGGCTTCCAAATATCCCTTTGCCAATTCCACAAAAACAGCCTTAGCGAAAGGCTTCTTGAAGGGAAAGATGTAACTCTGTGAGATGAATTCACAGAACACAGAGCCGTTTCTCAGAAAGCTTCTTTCCAGTTTTGAACGGAAGATATTTCCTTTTTCACCATAGCCGTCTATGGGCTTGCAAATATCCCTTTGTCAATTCCACAAGAACAGCCTTAGCGACAGGCTTCTTGAAGGGAAAGATGTAACTCTGTGAGATGAATTCACAGAACACAGAGCAGTTTCTCAGAAAGCTTCTTTCCAGTTTTGAACGGAAGATATTTCCTTTTTCACCATAGCCCTCTATGGGCTTCGAAATATCCCTTTCCCAATTCCACAAGAACAGCCTTAGCGAAAGGCTTCTTGAAGGGAAAGATGTAACTCTGTGAGGTGAATTCACAGAACACAGAGCAGTTTCTCAGAAAGCTTCTTTCCAGTTTTGAACGGAAAATATTTCCTTTTTCACCATAGCCCTCTATGGGCTTCCAAATATCCCTTTGCAAATTCCACATGAAGAGCCTTGGCGAAAGACTTCTTGAAGGGAAAGATGTAACTCTGTGAGATGAATTAACAGAACACAGAGCAGTTTCTCAGAAAGCTTCTTTCCACTTTTGAACGGAAGATATTTCCTTTTTCACCATAGCCCTCTATGGGCTTCCAAATATCCCTTTGCCAATTCCACAGGAACAGCCTTAGCGAAAGGCTTCTTGAAGGGAAAGATGTAACTCTGTGAGATGAATTAACAGAACACAGAGCCGTTTCTCAGAAAGCTTCTTTCCACTTTTGAAAGGAAGATATTTCCTTTTTCACCATAGCCCTCTATGGGCTTCCAAATATCCCTTTGCCAATTCCACAAGAACAGCCTTAGCGAAAGGCTTCTTGAAGGGAAAGATGTAACTCTGTGAGATGAATTCACAGAACACAGAGCAGTTTCTCAGAAAGCTTCTTTCCAGTTTTGAACGGAAGATATTTCCTTTTTCACCATAGCCCTCTTTGGGCTTCCAAATATCCCTTTACCAATTCCTCAAGAACAGCCTTAGCGAAAGGCGTCTTGAAGGGAAAGATGTAACTCTGTGAGATGAATTCACAGAACACAGAGCAGTTTCTCAGAAAGCTTCTTTCCAGTTTTGAACGGAAGATATTTCCTTTTTCACCATAGCCCTCTATGAGCTTCCAAATATCCCTTTGCCAATTCCAAAAGAACAGCCTTAGCGAAAGGCTTCTTGAAGGGAAAGATGTAACTCTGTGAGATGAATTAACAGAACACAGAGCAGTTTGTCAAAAAGCTTCTTTCCAGTTTTGAACGGAAGATATTTCCTTTTTCACCATAGCCCTCTATGGGCTTCCCAATATCCCTTTGTCAATTCCACAAGAACAGCCGTAGCGAAAGGCTTCTTGAAGGGAAAGATGTAACTCTGTGAGATGAATTCACAGAACACAGAGCAGTTTCTCAGAAAGCTTCTTTCCAGTTTTAAACGGAAGATATTTCCTTTTTCACCATAGCCCTCTATGGGCTTCCAAATATCCCTTTGCCAATTCCACAAGAACAGCCTTAGCGAAACGATTCTTCAAGCGAAAGATGTAACTCTGTGAGATGAATTCACAGAACACAGAGAAGTTTCTCAGAAAGCTTCTTTCCAGTTTTGAACGGAAGATATTTCCTTTTTCACCATAGCCCTCTATGGGCTTCCAAATATCCCTTTGCCAATTCCACAAGAACAGCCTTAGCGAAAGGCTTCTTGAAGGGAAAGATGTAACTCTGTGAGATGAATTAACAGAACACAGAGCAGTTTCTCAGAAAGCTTCTTTCCAGTTTTGAACCGAAGATATTTCCTTTTTCACCATAGCCCTCTATGAGCTTCCAAATATCGATTTCCAATTCCACAAGAACAGCCTTAGCGAAAGGCTTCTTGAAGGGAAAGATGTAACTCTGTGAGATGAATTAACAGAACACAGAGCAGTTTCTCAGAAAGCTTCTTTCCAGTTTTGAACGGACGATATTTCCTTTTTCACCATAGCCCTCTATGGGCTTCCAAATATCCCTTTGCCAATTCCACAAGAACAGCCTTAGCGAAAGGCTTCTTGAAGGGAAAGATGTAACTCTGTGAGATGAATTAACAGAACACAGAGCAGTTTCTCAGAAAGCTTCTTTCCAGTTTTGAACGGAAGATATTTCCTTTTTCACCATACCCGTCTATGGGATTGCAAATATCCCTTTGCCAATTCCACAAGAACAGCCTTAGCGAAAGGCTTCTTGAAGGGAAAGATGTAACTCTGTGAGATGAATTCACAGAACACAGAGCAGTTTCTCAGAAAGCTTCTTTCCAGTTTTGAACGGAAGATATTTCCTTCTTCACCATAGCCCTCTATGGGCTTCCCAATATCCCTTTGTCAATTCCACAAGAACAGCCTTAGCGAAAGGCTTCTTGAAGGGAAAGATGTAACTCTGTGAGATGAATTCACAGAACACAGAGCAGTTTCTCAGAAAGCTTCTTTCCAGTTTTAAACGGAAGATATTTCCTTTTTCACCATAGCCCTCTATGGGCTTCCAAATATCCCTTTGCCAATTCCACAAGAACAGCCTTAGCGAAAGGCTTCTTGAAGGGAAAGATGTAACTCTGTGAGATGAATTCACAGAACACAGAGCAGTTTCTCAGAAAGCTTCTTTCCAGTTTTGAACGGAAGATATTTCCTTTTTCACCATAGCCCTCTATGGGCTTCCAAATATCCCTTTGCCAATTCCACAAGAACAGCCTTAGCGAAAGGATTCTTCAAGCGAAAGATGTAACTCTGTGAGATGAATTCACAGAACACAGAGCAGTTTCTCAGAAAGCTTCTTTCCAGTTTTGAACGGAAGATATTTCCTTTTTCACCATAGCCCTCTATGGGCTTCCAAATATCCCTTTGCCAATTCCACAAGAACAGCCTTAGCGAAAGGCTTCTTGAAGGGAAAGATGTAACTCTGTGAGATGAATTAACAGAACACAGAGCAGTTTCTCAGAAAGCTTCTTTCCAGTTTTGAACCGAAGATATTTACTTTTTCACCATAGCCCTCTATGAGCTTCCAAATATCGATTTCCAATTCCACAAGAACAGCCTTAGCGAAAGGCTTCTTGAAGGGAAAGATGTAACTCTGTGAGATGAATTAACAGAACACAGAGCAGTTTCTCAGAAAGCTTCTTTCCAGTTTTGAACGGAAGATATTTCCTTTTTCACCATAGCCGTCTATGGGCTTTCAAATATCCCTATGCCAATTCCACAAGAACAGCCTTAGCGAAAGGCTTCTTGAAGGGAAAGGTGTAACTCTGAGAGATGATTTCACAGAACACAGAGCAGTTTCTCAGAAAGCTTCTTTCCAGTTTTGAACGGAAGATATTTCCTTTTTCACCATAGCCCTCTATGGGCTTCCAAATATCCCTTTGCCAATTCCACAAGAACAGCCTTAGCGAAAGGCTTCTTGAAGGGAAAGATGTAACTCTGAGAGATGAATTAACAGAACACAGAGCAGTTTCTCAGAAAGCTTCTTTCCAGTTTTGAACGGAAGATATTTCCTTTTTCACCATACCCGTCTATGGGATTGCAAATATCCCTTTGCCAATTCCACAAGAACAGCCTTAGCGAAAGGCTTCTTGAAGGGAAAGATGTAACTCTGTGAGATGAATTCAGAGAAAACAGAGCCGTTTCTCAGAAAGCTTCTTTCCAGTTTTGAACGGAAGATATTTCCTTCTTCACCATAGCCGTCTATGGGCTTGCAAATATCCCTTTGCCAATTCCACAAGAACAGCCTTAGCGAAAGGCTTCTTGAAGGGAAAGATGTAACTCTGTGAGATGAATTCACAGAACACAGAGCAGTTTCTCAGAAAGCTTCTTTCCAGTTTTGAACGGAAGATATTTACTTTTCCACCATAACCCTCTATGGGCTTCCAAATATCGCTTTGCGAATTCCACAAGAACAGCCTTAGCGAAAGGCTTCTTGAAGGGAAAGATGTAACTCTGTGAGATGAATTAACAGAACACAGAGCAGTTTCTCAGAAAGCTTCTTTCCAGTTTTGAACGGAAGATATTTCCTTTTTCACCATAGCCCTCTAAGGGCTTCCAAATATCCCTTTGCCAATTCCACAAGAACAGCCTTAGCGAAAGGCTTCTTGAACGGAAAGATGTAACTCTGTGAGATGAATTCACAGAACACAGAGCAGTTTCTCAGAAAGCTTCTTTCCAGTTTTGAACGGAAGATATTTCTTTTTTCACTATAGCCGTCTATGGGCTTCCAAATATCCCTTTGCCAATTCCACAAGAACAGCCTTAGCGAAAGGCTTCTTGAAAGGAAAGATGTAACTCTGTGAGATGAATTGACAGAACACAGAGCAGTTTCTCAGACAGCTTCTTTCCAGTTTTGAACGGAAGATATTTCCTTTTTCACCATAGCCCTCTAAGGACTTCCATATATCCCTTTGCCAATTCCACAAGAACAGCCTTAGCGAAAGGCTTCTTGAAGGGAAAGATGTATCTCTGTGAGATGAATTAACAGAACACAGAGCAGTTTCTCAGAAAGCTTCTTTCCAGTTTTGAACGGAAGATATTGCCTTTTTCACCATAGGCCTCTGTGGGCTTACAAATATCCCTTTGCCAATTCCACAAGAACAGCCTTAGCGTAAGGCTTCCTGAAGGGAAAGATGTAACTCTGTGAGATGAATTAAGAGAACACAGAGCAGATTCTCAGAAAGCTTCTTTCCAGTTTTGAACGGAAGATATTTCCTTTTTCACCATAGCCCTCTATGGCCTTCCAAATATCCCTTTGCCAATTCCACAAGAACAGCCTTAGCAAAAGGCTTCTTGAAGGGAAAGATGTAACTCTGTGAGATGAATTAACAGAACACAGAGCCGTTTCTCAGAAAGCTTCTTTCCAGTTTTGAACGGAAGATATTTCCTTTTTCACCATAGCCCTCTATGGGCTTCCAAATATCGCTTTGCCAATTCCACAAGAACAGCCTTAGCGAAAGGCTTCTTGAAGGGAAAGATGTAACTCTGTGAGATGAATTCACAGAACACAGAGCAGTGTCTCAGAAAGCTTCTTTCCAGTTTTGAACGGAAGATATTTCCTTTTTCACCATAGCCCTCTATGGGCTTCCAAATATCGCTTTGCCAATTCCACAAGAACAGCCGTAGCGAAAGGCTTCTTGAAGAAAAGATGTCACTCTGTGAGATGAATTAACAGAACACAGAGCAGTTTGTCAGAAAGCTTCTTTCCAGTTTTGAACTTAAGATATTTCCTTTTTCACCATAGCCCTCTATGGGCTTCCAAATATCCCTTTGCCAATTCCACAAGAACAGCCTTAGCGAAAGGCTTCTTGAAGGGAAAGATGTAACTCTGTGAGATGAATTCACAGAACACAGAGCAGTTTCTCAGAAAGCTTCTTTCCAGTTTTGAACGGAAGATATTTCCTTTTTCACCATAGCCCTCTATGGGCTTCCAAATATCGCTTTGCCAATTCCACAAGAACAGCCTTAGCGAAAGGCTTCTTGAAGAGAAAGATGTAACTCTGTGAGATGAATTGACAGAACACAGAGCAGTTTCTCAGAAAGCTTCTTTCCAGTTTTGAACGGAAGATAATTCCTTTTTCACCGTATCCCTCTATGGGCTTCCAAATATCCCTTTGCCAATTCCACAAGAACAGCCTTAGCGAAAGGCTTCTTGAAGGGAATCATGTAACTCTGTGAGATGAATTCACAGAACACAGAGCAGTGTCTCAGAAAGCTTCTTTCCAGTTTTGAACGGAAGATATTTCCTTTTTCACCATAGGCCTCTATGGGCTTCCAAATATCTCTTTGCCAATTCCACAAGAACAGCCTTAGCGTAAGGCTTCCTGAAGGGAAAGATGTAACACTGTGAGATGAATTAAGAGAACACAGAGCAGTTTCTCAGAAAGCTTCTTTCCAGTTTTGAACGGAAGATATTTCCTTTTTCACCATAGCCCTCTATGGGCTTCCAAATATCCCTTTGCCAATTCCACAAGAACAGCCTTAGCAAAAGGCTTCTTGAAGGGAAAGATGTAACTCTGTGAGATGAATTAACAGAACACAGAGCCGTTTCTCAGAAAGCTTCTTTCCAGTTTTGAACGGAAGATATTTCCTTTTTCACCATAGCCCTCTATGGGCTTCCAAATATCGCTTTGCCAGTTCCACAAGAACAGCCTTAGCGAAAGGATTCTTGAAGGGAAAGATGTCACTCTGTGAGATGAATTCACAGAACACAGAGCAGTTTCTCAGAAAGCTTCTTTCCAGTTTTGAACGGAAGATATTTCCATTTCACCATAGCCCTCTAAGGGCTTCCAAATATCGCTTTGCCAATTCCACAAGAACAGCCTTAGCGAAAGGCTTCTTGAAGGGAAAGATGTAACTCTGTGAGGTGAATTCACAGAACACAGAGCAGTTTCTCAGAAAGCTTCTTTCCAGTTTTGAACGGAAGATATTTCCTTTTTCACCATAGCCCTCTATGGGCTTCCAAATATCCCTTTGCAAATTCCACATGAAGAGCCTTAGCGAAAGGCTTCTTGAAGGGAAAGATGTAACTCTGTGAGATGAATTCACAGAACACAGAGCAGTTTCTCAGAAAGCTTCTTTCCAGTTTTAAACGGAAGATATTTCCTTTTTCACCATAGCCCTCTATGGGCTTCCAAATATCCCTTTGCCAATTCCACAAGAACAGCCTTAGCGAAAGGCTTCTTGAAGGGAAAGATGTAACTCTGTGAGATGAATTCACAGAACACAGAGCAGTTTCTCAGAAAGCTTCTTTCCAGTTTTGAACGGAAGATATTTCCTTTTTCACCATAGCCCTCTATGGGCTTCCAAATATCCCTTTGCCAATTCCACAAGAACAGCCTTAGCGAAAGGATTCTTCAAGCGAAAGATGTAACTCTGTGAGATGAATTCACAGAACACAGAGCAGTTTCTCAGAAAGCTTCTTTCCAGTTTTGAACGGAAGATATTTCCTTTTTCACCATAGCCCTCTATGGGCTTCCAAATATCCCTTTGCCAATTCCACAAGAACAGCCTTAGCGAAAGGCTTCTTGAAGGGAAAGATGTAACTCTGTGAGATGAATTAACAGAACACAGAGCAGTTTCTCAGAAAGCTTCTTTCCAGTTTTGAACCGAAGATATTTACTTTTTCACCATAGCCCTCTATGAGCTTCCAAATATCGATTTCCAATTCCACAAGAACAGCCTTAGCGAAAGGCTTCTTGAAGGGAAAGATGTAACTCTGTGAGATGAATTAACAGAACACAGAGCAGTTTCTCAGAAAGCTTCTTTCCAGTTTTGAACGGAAGATATTTCCTTTTTCACCATAGCCGTCTATGGGCTTTCAAATATCCCTATGCCAATTCCACAAGAACAGCCTTAGCGAAAGGCTTCTTGAAGGGAAAGGTGTAACTCTGAGAGATGATTTCACAGAACACAGAGCAGTTTCTCAGAAAGCTTCTTTCCAGTTTTGAACGGAAGATATTTCCTTTTTCACCATAGCCCTCTATGGGCTTCCAAATATCCCTTTGCCAATTCCACAAGAACAGCCTTAGCGAAAGGCTTCTTGAAGGGAAAGATGTAACTCTGTGAGATGAATTCAGAGAAAACAGAGCCGTTTCTCAGAAAGCTTCTTTCCAGTTTTGAACGGAAGATATTTCCTTCTTCACCATAGCCGTCTATGGGCTTGCAAATATCCCTTTGCCAATTCCACAAGAACAGCCTTAGCGAAAGGCTTCTTGAAGGGAAAGATGTAACTCTGTGAGATGAATTCACAGAACACAGAGCAGTTTCTCAGAAAGCTTCTTTCCAGTTTTGAACGGAAGATATTTACTTTTCCACCATAATCCTCTATGGGCTTCCAAATATCGCTTTGCGAATTCCACAAGAACAGCCTTAGCGAAAGGCTTCTTGAAGGGAAAGATGTAACTCTGTGAGATGAATTAACAGAACACAGAGCAGTTTCTCAGAAAGCTTCTTTCCAGTTTTGAACGGAAGATATTTCCTTTTTCACCATAGCCCTCTAAGGGCTTCCAAATATCCCTTTGCCAATTCCACAAGAACAGCCTTAGCGAAAGGCTTCTTGAACGGAAAGATGTAACTCTGTGAGATGAATTCACAGAACACAGAGCAGTTTCTCAGAAAGCTTCTTTCCAGTTTTGAACGGAAGATATTTCTTTTTTCACTATAGCCGTCTATGGGCTTCCAAATATCCCTTTGCCAATTCCACAAGAACAGCCTTAGCGAAAGGCTTCTTGAAAGGAAAGATGTAACTCTGTGAGATGAATTGACAGAACACAGAGCAGTTTCTCAGACAGCTTCTTTCCAGTTTTGAACGGAAGATATTTCCTTTTTCACCATAGCCCTCTAAGGACTTCCATATATCCCTTTGCCAATTCCACAAGAACAGCCTTAGCGAAAGGCTTCTTGAAGGGAAAGATGTAACTCTGTGAGATGAATTAACAGAACACAGAGCAGTTTCTCAGAAAGCTTCTTTCCAGTTTTGAACGGAAGATATTGCCTTTTTCACCATAGGCCTCTGTGGGCTTACAAATATCCCTTTGCCAATTCCACAAGAACAGCCTTAGCGTAAGGCTTCCTGAAGGGAAAGATGTAACTCTGTGAGATGAATTAAGAGAACACAGAGCAGATTCTCAGAAAGCTTCTTTCCAGTTTTGAACGGAAGATATTTCCTTTTTCACCATAGCCCTCTATGGCCTTCCAAATATCCCTTTGCCAATTCCACAAGAACAGCCTTAGCAAAAGGCTTCTTGAAGGGAAAGATGTAACTCTGTGAGATGAATTAACAGAACACAGAGCCGTTTCTCAGAAAGCTTCTTTCCAGTTTTGAACGGAAGATATTTCCTTTTTCACCATAGCCCTCTATGGGCTTCCAAATATCGCTTTGCCAATTCCACAAGAACAGCCTTAGCGAAAGGCTTCTTGAAGGGAAAGATGTAACTCTGTGAGATGAATTCACAGAACACAGAGCAGTGTCTCAGAAAGCTTCTTTCCA
Organism: Chlorocebus sabaeus; assembly: GCF_047675955.1. Classification (NCBI taxonomy): domain Eukaryota; kingdom Metazoa; phylum Chordata; class Mammalia; order Primates; family Cercopithecidae; genus Chlorocebus; species Chlorocebus sabaeus. The sequence continues at coordinate 1,465,451 of NW_027327570.1, forward strand.
GTTTTGAACGGAAGATATTTCCTTTTTCACCATAGCCCTCTATGGGCTTCCAAATATCGCTTTGCCAATTCCACAAGAACAGCCGTAGCGAAAGGCTTCTTGAAGAAAAGATGTCACTCTGTGAGATGAATTAACAGAACACAGAGCAGTTTGTCAGAAAGCTTCTTTCCAGTTTTGAACTTAAGATATTTCCTTTTTCACCATAGCCCTCTATGGGCTTCCAAATATCCCTTTGCCAATTCCACAAGAACAGCCTTAGCGAAAGGCTTCTTGAAGGGAAAGATGTAACTCTGTGAGATGAATTCACAGAACACAGAGCAGTTTCTCAGAAAGCTTCTTTCCAGTTTTGAACGGAAGATATTTCCTTTTTCACCATAGCCCTCTATGGGCTTCCAAATATCGCTTTGCCAATTCCACAAGAACAGCCTTAGCGAAAGGCTTCTTGAAGAGAAAGATGTAACTCTGTGAGATGAATTGACAGAACACAGAGCAGTTTCTCAGAAAGCTTCTTTCCAGTTTTGAACGGAAGATAATTCCTTTTTCACCGTATCCCTCTATGGGCTTCCAAATATCCCTTTGCCAATTCCACAAGAACAGCCTTAGCGAAAGGCTTCTTGAAGGGAATCATGTAACTCTGTGAGATGAATTCACAGAACACAGAGCAGTGTCTCAGAAAGCTTCTTTCCAGTTTTGAACGGAAGATATTTCCTTTTTCACCATAGGCCTCTATGGGCTTCCAAATATCTCTTTGCCAATTCCACAAGAACAGCCTTAGCGTAAGGCTTCCTGAAGGGAAAGATGTAACACTGTGAGATGAATTAAGAGAACACAGAGCAGTTTCTCAGAAAGCTTCTTTCCAGTTTTGAACGGAAGATATTTCCTTTTTCACCATAGCCCTCTATGGGCTTCCAAATATCCCTTTGCCAATTCCACAAGAACAGCCTTAGCAAAAGGCTTCTTGAAGGGAAAGATGTAACTCTGTGAGATGAATTAACAGAACACAGAGCCGTTTCTCAGAAAGCTTCTTTCCAGTTTTGAACGGAAGATATTTCCTTTTTCACCATAGCCCTCTATGGGCTTCCAAATATCGCTTTGCCAGTTCCACAAGAACAGCCTTAGCGAAAGGATTCTTGAAGGGAAAGATGTCACTCTGTGAGATGAATTCACAGAACACAGAGCAGTTTCTCAGAAAGCTTCTTTCCAGTTTTGAACGGAAGATATTTCCATTTCACCATAGCCCTCTAAGGGCTTCCAAATATCGCTTTGCCAATTCCACAAGAACAGCCTTAGCGAAAGGCTTCTTGAAGGGAAAGATGTAACTCTGTGAGGTGAATTCACAGAACACAGAGCAGTTTCTCAGAAAGCTTCTTTCCAGTTTTGAACGGAAGATATTTCCTTTTTCACCATAGCCCTCTATGGGCTTCCAAATATCCCTTTGCAAATTCCACATGAAGAGCCTTAGCGAAAGGCTTCTTGAAGGGAAAGATGTAACTCTGTGAGATGAATTCACAGAACACAGAGCAGTTTCTCAGAAAGCTTCTTTCCAGTTTTGAACGGAAGATATTTCCTTTTTCACCATAGCCCTCTATGGGCTTCCAAATATCCCTTTGCCAATTCCACAAGAACAGCCTTAGCGAAAGGCTTCTCGAAGGGAAAGATGTAACTCTGTGAGATGAATTCACAGAACACAGAGCAGTTTCTCAGAAAGCTTCTTTCCAGTTTGGAACGGAAGATATTTCCTTTTTCACCATAGGCCTCTATGGGATTCCAAATATCCCTTTGCCAATTCCACAAGAACAGCCTTAGCGAAAGGCTTCTTGAAGGGAAAGATGTAACTCTGTGAGATGAATTCACAGAACACAGAGCAGTGTCTCAGAAAGCTTCTTTCCAGTTTTGAACGGAAGATATTTACTTTTCCACCATAGCCCACTATGGGCTTCCAAATATCCCTTTCCCAATTCCACAAGAACAGCCTTAGCGAAAGGCTTCTTGAAGGGAAAGATGTAACCTTGTGAGATGAATTAACAGTACACAGAGCAGTTTCTCAGAAACCTTCTTTCCAGTTTTGAACGGAAGATATTTCCTTTTTCACCATAGCCTTCTATGGGCTTCCAAATATCGCTTTGCCAATTCCACAAGAACAGCCTTAGCGAAAGGCTTCTTGAAGAGAAAGATGTAACTCTGTGAAATGAATTCACAGAACACAGAGTAGTTTCTCAGAAAGCTTCTTTCCAGTTTTGAACGGAAGATATTTCCTTTTTCACCATAGCCGTCTATGGGCTTCCAAATATCCCTTTGCCAATTCCACAAGAACAGCCTTAGCGAAAGGCTTCTTGAAGGGAAAGATGTAACTCTGTGAGATGAATTCACAGAACACAGAGCAGTGTCTCAGAAAGCTTCTTTCCAGTTTTGAACGGAAGATATTTCCTTTTTCACCATAGGCCTCTATGGGCTTCCAAATATCTCTTTGCCAATTCCACAAGAACAGCCTTAGCGTAAGGCTTCCTGAAGGGAAAGATGTAACTCTGTGAGATGAATTAAGAGAACACAGAGCAGTTTCTCAGAAAGCTTCTTTCCAGTTTTGAACGGAAGATATTTCCTTTTTCACCATAGCCCTCTATGGGCTTCCAAATATCCCTTTGCCAATTCCACAAGAACAGCCTTAGCAAAAGGCTTCTTGAAGGGAAAGATGTAACTCTGTGAGATGAATTAACAGAACACAGAGCCGTTTCTCAGAAAGCTTCTTTCCAGTTTTGAACGGAAGATATTTCCTTTTTCACCATAGCCCTCTATGGGCTTCCAAATATCGCTTTGCCAGTTCCACAAGAACAGCCTTAGCGAAAGGATTCTTGAAGGGAAAGATGTCACTCTGTGAGATGAATTCACAGAACACAGAGCAGTTTCTCAGAAAGCTTCTTTCCAGTTTTGAACGGAAGATATTTCCATTTCACCATAGCCCTCTAAGGGCTTCCAAATATCGCTTTGCCAATTCCACAAGAACAGCCTTAGCGAAAGGCTTCTTGAAGGGAAAGATGTAACTCTGTGAGGTGAATTCACAGAACACAGAGCAGTTTCTCAGAAAGCTTCTTTCCAGTTTTGAACGGAAGATATTTCCTTTTTCACCATAGCCCTCTATGGGCTTCCAAATATCCCTTTGCAAATTCCACATGAAGAGCCTTAGCGAAAGGCTTCTTGAAGGGAAAGATGTAACTCTGTGAGATGAATTCACAGAACACAGAGCAGTTTCTCAGAAAGCTTCTTTCCAGTTTTGAACGGAAGATATTTCCTTTTTCACCATAGCCCTCTATGGGCTTCCAAATATCCCTTTGCCAATTCCACAAGAACAGCCTTAGCGAAAGGCTTCTCGAAGGGAAAGATGTAACTCTGTGAGATGAATTCACAGAACACAGAGCAGTTTCTCAGAAAGCTTCTTTCCAGTTTGGAACGGAAGATATTTCCTTTTTCACCATAGGCCTCTATGGGATTCCAAATATCCCTTTGCCAATTCCACAAGAACAGCCTTAGCGAAAGGCTTCTTGAAGGGAAAGATGTAACTCTGTGAGATGAATTAACAGAACACAGAGCAGTTTCTCAGAAAGCTTCTTTCCAGTTTTGAACGGAAGATATTTACTTTTCCACCATAGCCCACTATGGGCTTCCAAATATCCCTTTCCCAATTCCACAAGAACAGCCTTAGCGAAAGGCTTCTTGAAGGGAAAGATGTAACCTTGTGAGATGAATTAACAGTACACAGAGCAGTTTCTCAGAAACCTTCTTTCCAGTTTTGAACGGAAGATATTTCCTTTTTCACCATAGCCTTCTATGGGCTTCCAAATATCGCTTTGCCAATTCCACAAGAACAGCCTTAGCGAAAGGCTTCTTGAAGAGAAAGATGTAACTCTGTGAAATGAATTCACAGAACACAGAGTAGTTTCTCAGAAAGCTTCTTTCCAGTTTTGAACGGAAGATATTTCCTTTTTCACCATAGCCGTCTATGGGCTTCCAAATATCCCTTTGCCAATTCCACAAGAACAGCCTTAGCGAAAGGCTTCTTGAAGGGAAAGATGTAACTCTGTGAGATGAATTGACAGAACACTGAGCAGTTTCTCAGAAAGCTTCCTTCCAGTTTTGAACGGAAGATATTTCCTTTTTCACCATATCCCTCTATGGGCTTCCAAATATCCCTTTGCCAATTCCACAAGAACAGCCTTAGCGAAAGGCTTCTTGAAGGGAAAGATGTAACTCTGTGAGATGAATTCACAGAACACAGAGCAGTTTCTCAGAAAGCTTCTTTCCAGTTTTGAACGGAAAATATTTGCTTTTTCACCATAGCCCTCTATGGGCTTCCAAATATCCCTTTGCCAATTCCACAAAAACAGCCTTAGCGAAAGGCTTCTTGAAGGGAAAGATGTAACTCTGTGAGATGAATTAACAGAACACAGAGCAGTTTCTCAGAAAGCTTCTTTCCAGTTTTGAACGGAAAATATTTGCTTTTTCACCATAGCCCTCTATGGGCTTCCAAATATCCCTTTGCCAATTCCACAAAAACAGCCTTAGCGAAAGGCTTCTTGAAGGGAAAGATGTAACTCTGTGAGATGAATTAACAGAACACAGAGCAGTTTCTCAGAAAGCTTCTTTCCAGTTTTGAACGGAAGATATTTCCTTTTTCACCATAGCCCTCTATGGGCTTCCAAATATCCCTTTGCCAATTCCACAAGAACAGCCTTAGCGAAACGATTCTTCAAGCGAAAGATGTAACTCTGTGAGATGAATTCACAGAACACAGAGCAGTTTCTCAGAAAGCTTCTTTCCAGTTTTGAACGGAAGATATTTCCTTTTTCACCATAGCCCTCTATGGGCTTCCAAATATCCCATTGCCAATTCCACAAGAACAGCCTTAGCGAAAGGCTTCTTGAAGGGAAAGATGTAACTCTGTGAGATGAATTAACAGAACACAGAGCAGTTTCTCAGAAAGCTTCTTTCCAGTTTTGAACCGAAGATATTTCCTTTTTCACCATAGCCCTCTATGAGCTTCCAAATATCGATTTCCAATTCCACAAGAACAGCCTTAGCGAAAGGCTTCTTGTAGGGAAAGATGTAACTCTGTGAGATGAATTAACAGAACACAGAGCAGTTTCTCAGAAAGCTTCTTTCCAGTTTTGAACGGAAGATATTTCCTTTTTCACCATAGCCGTCTATGGGCTTTCAAATATCCCTTTGCCAATTCCACAAGAACAGCTTTAGCGAAAGGCTTCTTGAAGGGAAAGATGTAACTCTGTGAGATGAATTAACAGAACACAGAGCAGTTTCTCAGAAAGCTTCTTTCCAGTTTTGAACGGAAGATATTTCCTTTTTCACCATAGCCCTCTATGGGCTTCCAAATATCCCTTTGCCAATTCCACAAGAACAGCCTTAGCGAAAGGCTTCTTGAAGGGAAAGATGTAACTCTGTGAGATGAATTAACAGAACACAGAGCAGTTTCTCAGAAAGCTTCTTTCCAGTTTTGAACCGAAGATATTTCCTTTTTCACCATAGCCCTCTATGAGCTTCCAAATATGGATTTCCAATTCCACAAGAACAGCCTTAGCGAAAGGCTTCTTGAAGGGAAAGATGTAACTCTGTGAGATGAATTAACAGAACACAGAGCAGTTTCTCAGAAAGCTTCTTTCCAGTTTTGAACGGAAGATATTTCCTTTTTCACCATAGCCGTCTATGGGCTTTCAAATATCCCTTTGCCAATTCCACAAGAACAGCCTTAGCGAAAGGCTTCTTGAAGGGAAAGATGTAACTCTGTGAGATGATTTCACAGAACACAGAGCAGTTTCTCAGAAAGCTTCTTTCCACTTTTGAACGGAAGATATTTCCTTTTTCACCATAGCCCTCTATGGGCTTCCAAATATCCCTTTGCCAATTCCACAAGAACAGCCTTAGCGAAAGGCTTCTTGAAGGGAAAGATGTAACTCTGTGAGATGAATTCACAGAACACAGAGCAGTTTCTCAGAAAGCTTCTTTCCAGTTTTGAACGGAAGATATTTCCTTTTTCACCATAGCCCTCTATGGGCTTCCATATATCCCTTTGCCAATTCCACAAGAACAGCCTTAGCGAAACGATTCTTCAAGCGAAAGATGTAACTCTGTGAGATGAATTCACAGAACACAGAGCAGTTTCTCAGAAAGCTTCTTTCCAGTTTTGAACGGAAGATATTTCCTTTTTCACCATAGCCGTCTATGGGCTTTCAAATATCCCTTTGCCAATTCCACAAGAACAGCCTTAGCGAAAGGCTTCTTGAAGGGAAAGATGTAACTCTGTGAGATGATTTCACAGAACACAGAGCAGTTTCTCAGAAAGCTTCTTTCCAGTTTTGAACGGAAGATATTTCCTTTTTCACCATAGCCCTCTATGGGCTTCCAAATATCCCTTTGCCAATTCCACAAGAACAGCCTTAGCGAAACGATTCTTAAAGCGAAAGATGTAACTCTGTGAGATGAATTCACAGAACACAGAGCAGTTTCTCAGAAAGCTTCTTTCCAGTTTTGAACGGAAGATATTTCCTTTTTCACCATAGCCCTCTATGGGCTTCCAAATATCCCTTTGCCAATTCCACAAGAACAGCCTTAGCGAAAGGCTTCTTGAAGGGAAAGATGTAACTCTGTGAGATGAATTAACAGAACACAGAGCAGTTTCTCAGAAAGCTTCTTTCCAGTTTTGAACGGAAGATATTTCCTTTTTCACCATAGCCCTCTATGAGCTTCCAAATATCGCTTTGCCAATTCCACAAGAACAGCCTTAGAGAAAGGCTTCTTGAAGGGAAAGATGTAACTCTGTGAGATGAATTCACAGAACACAGAGCAGTTTCTCAGAAAGCTTCTTTCCAGTTTTGAACGGAAGATATTTCCTTTTTCACCATAGCCGTCTATGGGCTTGCAAATATCCCTTTGCCAATTCCACAAGAACAGCCTTAGCGAAAGGCTTCTTGAAGGGAAAGATGTAACTCTGTGAGATGAATTCACAGAACACAGAGCAGTTTCTCAGAAAGTTTCTTTCCAGTTTTGAACGGAAGATATTTCCTTTTTCACCATAGCCCTCTACGGGCTTCCAAATATCCCTTTGCCAATTCCACAAGAACAGCCTTAGCGAAAGGCTTCTTGAAGGGAAGATGTAACTCTGTGGGATGAATTCACAGAACACAGAGCAGTTTCTCAGAAAGCTTCTTTCCAGTTTTGAACGGAAGATATTTCCTTTTTCACCATAGCCCTCTATGGGCTTCCAAATATCCCTTTGCCAATTCCACAAGAACAGCCTTAGCGAAAGGCTTCTTGAAGGGAAAGATGTAACTCTGTGAGATGAATTCACAGAACACAGAGCAGTTTCTCAGAAAACTTCTTTCCAGTTTTGAACGGAAGATATTTCCTTTTTCACCATATCCCTCTATGGGCTTCCAAATATCCCTTTGCCAATTCCACAAGAACAGCCTTAATGAAAGGCTTCTTGAAGGGAAAGATGTAACTCTGTGAGATGAAATAACAGAACACAGAGCAGTTTCTCAGAAAGCTTCTTTCCAGTTTTGAACGGAAGATATTTCCTTTTTCACCATAGCCCTCTATGGGCTTCCAAATATCCCTTTGCCAATTCCACAAGAACAGCCTTAGCGAAAGGCTTCTTGAAGGGAAAGATGTAACTCTGTGAGATGAATTCACAGAACACAGAGCAGTTTCTCAGAAAGCTTCTTTCCAGTTTTGAACGGAAGATATTTCCTTTTTCACCATAGCCCTCTATGGGCTTCCAAATATCCCTTTGCCAATTCCACAAGAACAGCCTTAGCGAAAGGCTTCTTGAAGGGAAAGATGTAACTCTGTGAGATGAATTAACAGAACACAGAGCCGTTTCTCAGAAAGCTTCTTTCCAGTTTTCAACGGAAGATATTTCCTTTTTCACCATAGCCCTCTAAGGGCTTCCAAATATCCCTTTGCCAATTCCACAAGAACAGCCTTAGCGAAAGGCGTCTTGAAGTGAAAGATGTAACTCTGTGAGATGAACTCACAGAACACAGAGCAGTTTCTCAGAAAGATTCTTTCCAGTTTGGAACGGAAGATATTTCCTTTTTCACCATAGCCCTCTATGGGCTTCCAAATATCCCTTTGCCAATTCCACAAGAACAGCCTTAGCGAAAGGCGTCTTGAAGGGAAAGATGTAACTCTGTGAGATGAATTAACAGAACACAGAGCCGTTTCTCAGAAAGCTTCTTTCCAGTTTTGAACGGAAGATATTTCCTTTTTCACCATAGCCCTCTATGGGCTTCCAAATATCCCTTTGCCAATTCCACAAGAACAGCCTTAGCGAAAGGCTTCTTGAAGGGAAAGATGTAACTCTGTGATATGAATTCACAGAACACAGAGCAGTTTCTCAGAAAGCTTCTTTCCAGTTTTGAACGGAAGATATTTCCTTTTTCACCATAGCCCTCTATGGGCTTCGAAATATCCCTTTCCCAATTCCACAAGAACAGCCTTAGCGAAAGGCTTCTTGAAGGGAAAGATGTAACTCTGTGAGGTGAATTCACAGAACACAGAGCAGTTTCTCAGAAAGCTTCTTTACAGTTTTGAACGGAAAATATTTCCTTTTTCACCATAGCCCTCTATGGGCTTCCAAATATCCCTTTTCAAATTCCACATGAAGAGCCTTAGCGAAAGGCTTCTTGAAGGGAAAGATGTAACTCTGTGAGATGAATTAACAGAACACAGAGCAGTTTCTCAGAAAGCTTCTTTCCAGTTTTGAACGGAAGATATTTCCTTTTTCACCATAGCCCTCTATGGGCTTCCAAATATCCCTTTGCCAATTCCACAAGAACAGCCTTAGCGAAAGGCTTCTTGAAGGGAAAGATGTAACACTGTGAGATGAATTAACAGAACACAGAGCCGTTTCTCAGAAAGCTTCTTTCCACTTTTGAACGGAAGATATTTCCTTTTTCACCATAGGCCTCTAGGGGCTTCCAAATATCCCTTTGCCAATTCCACAAGAACAGCCTTAGCGAAAGGCTTCTTGAAGGGAAAGATGTAACTCTGTGAGATGAATTAACAGAACACAGAGCAGTTTCTCAGAAAGCTTCTTTCCAGTTTTGAACGGAAGATATTTCCTTTTTCACCATAGCCCTCTATGGGCTTCCAAATATCCCTTTGCCAATTCCTCAACAACAGCCTTAGCGAAAGGCGTCTTGAAGGGAAAGATGTAACTCTGTGAGATGAATTCACAGAACACAGAGCAGTTTCTCAGAAAGCTTCTTTCCAGTTTTGAACGGAAGATATTTCCTTTTTCACCATAGCCCTCTATGGGCTTCCAAATATCCCTTTGCCTATTCCACAAGAACAGCCTTAGCGAAAGGCTTCTTGAAGGGAAAGATGTAACTCTGTGAGATGAATTCACAGAACACAGAGCAGTTTCTCAGAAAGCTTCTTTCCAGTTTTGAACGGAAGATATTTCCTTTTTCACCATAGCCCTCTATGGGCTTCCAAATATCCCTTTGCCAATTCCACAAGAACAGCCTTAGCGAAAGGCTTCTTGAAGGGAAAGATGTAACTCTGTGAGATGAATTCACAGAACACAGAGCAGTTTCTCAGAAAGCTTCTTTCCAGTTTTGAACCGAAGATATTTCCTTTTTCACCATAGCCCTCTATGAGCTTCCAAATATGGATTTCCAATTCCACAAGAACAGCCTTAGCGAAAGGCTTCTTGAAGGGAAAGATGTAACTCTGTGAGATGAATTAACAGAACACAGAGCAGTTTCTCAGAAAGCTTCTTTCCAGTTTTGAACGGAAGATATTTCCTTTTTCACCATAGCCGTCTATGGGCTTTCAAATATCCCTTTGCCAATTCCACAAGAACAGCCTTAGCGAAAGGCTTCTTGAAGGGAAAGATGTAACTCTGTGAGATGATTTCACAGAACACAGAGCAGTTTCTCAGAAAGCTTCTTTCCAGTTTTGAACGGAAGATATTTCCTTTTTCACCATAGCCCTCTATGGGCTTCCAAATATCCCTTTGCCAATTCCACAAGAACAGCCTTAGCGAAAGGCTTCTTGAAGGGAAAGATGTAACTCTGTGAGATGAATTCACAGAACACAGAGCAGTTTCTCAGAAAGCTTCTTTCCAGTTTTGAACGGAAGATATTTCCTTTTTCACCATAGCCCTCTATGGGCTTCCATATATCCCTTTGCCAATTCCACAAGAACAGCCTTAGCGAAACGATTCTTCAAGCGAAAGATGTAACTCTGTGAGATGAATTCACAGAACACAGAGCAGTTTCTCAGAAAGCTTCTTTCCAGTTTTGAACGGAAGATATTTCCTTTTTCACCATAGCCGTCTATGGGCTTTCAAATATCCCTTTGCCAATTCCACAAGAACAGCCTTAGCGAAAGGCTTCTTGAAGGGAAAGATGTAACTCTGTGAGATGATTTCACAGAACACAGAGCAGTTTCTCAGAAAGCTTCTTTCCAGTTTTGAACGGAAGATATTTCCTTTTTCACCATAGCCCTCTATGGGCTTCCAAATATCCCTTTGCCAATTCCACAAGAACAGCCTTAGCGAAACGATTCTTAAAGCGAAAGATGTAACTCTGTGAGATGAATTCACAGAACACAGAGCAGTTTCTCAGAAAGCTTCTTTCCAGTTTTGAACGGAAGATATTTCCTTTTTCACCATAGCCCTCTATGGGCTTCCAAATATCCCTTTGCCAATTCCACAAGAACAGCCTTAGCGAAAGGCTTCTTGAAGGGAAAGATGTAACTCTGTGAGATGAATTAACAGAACACAGAGCAGTTTCTCAGAAAGCTTCTTTCCAGTTTTGAACGGAAGATATTTCCTTTTTCACCATAGCCCTCTATGAGCTTCCAAATATCGCTTTGCCAATTCCACAAGAACAGCCTTAGAGAAAGGCTTCTTGAAGGGAAAGATGTAACTCTGTGAGATGAATTCACAGAACACAGAGCAGTTTCTCAGAAAGCTTCTTTCCAGTTTTGAACGGAAGATATTTCCTTTTTCACCATAGCCGTCTATGGGCTTGCAAATATCCCTTTGCCAATTCCACAACAACAGCCTTAGCGAAAGGCTTCTTGAAGGGAAAGATGTAACTCTGTGAGATGAATTCACAGAACACAGAGCAGTTTCTCAGAAAGTTTCTTTCCAGTTTTGAACGGAAGATATTTCCTTTTTCACCATAGCCCTCTACGGGCTTCCAAATATCCCTTTGCCAATTCCACAAGAACAGCCTTAGCGAAAGGCTTCTTGAAGGGAAAGATGTAACTCTGTGGGATGAATTCACAGAACACAGAGCAGTTTCTCAGAAAGCTTCTTTCCAGTTTTGAACGGAAGATATTTCCTTTTTCACCATAGCCCTCTATGGGCTTCCAAATATCCCTTTGCCAATTCCACAAGAACAGCCTTAGCGAAAGGCTTCTTGAAGGGAAAGATGTAACTCTGTGAGATGAATTCACAGAACACAGAGCAGTTTCTCAGAAAGCTTCTTTCCAGTTTTGAACGGAAGATATTTCCTTTTTCACCATATCCCTCTATGGGCTTCCAAATATCCCTTTGCCAATTCCACAAGAACAGCCTTAATGAAAGGCTTCTTGAAGGGAAAGATGTAACTCTGTGAGATGAAATAACAGAACACAGAGCAGTTTCTCAGAAAGCTTCTTTCCAGTTTTGAACGGAAGATATTTCCTTTTTCACCATAGCCCTCTATGGGCTTCCAAATATCCCTTTGCCAATTCCACAAGAACAGCCTTAGCGAAAGGCTTCTTGAAGGGAAAGATGTAACTCTGTGAGATGAATTAACAGAACACAGAGCAGTTTCTCAGAAAGCTTCTTTCCACTTTTGAACGGAAGATATTTCCTTTTTCACCATAGCCCTCTATGGGCTTCCAAATATCGCTTGGCCAATTCCACAAGAACAGCCTTAGCGAAAGGCTTCTTAAAGGGAAAGATGTAACTCTGTGAGATGAATTAACAGAACACAGAGCAGTTTCTCAGAAAGCTTCTTTCCAGTTTTTAACGGAAGATATTTGCTTTTACACCATAGCCCTCTATGGGCTTCCGAATATCATTTTGCCAATTCCACAAGAACAGCCTTAGCGAAAGGCTTCTTGAAGGGAAAGATGTAACTCTGTGAGATGAATTCACAGAACACAGAGCAGTTTCTCAGAAAGCTTCTTTCCAGTTTTGAACGGAAGATATTTCCTTTTTCACCATAGCCCTCTATGGGCTTCCAAATATCCCTTTGCCAATTCCACAAGAACAGCCTTAGCGAAAGGCGTCTTTAAGGGAAAGATGTAACTCTATGAGATGAATACACAGAACGCAGAACAGTTTCTCAGAAAGCTTCTTTCCAGTTTTGAACGGAAGATATTTCCTTTTTCAACATAACCGTTTATGGGCTTCCAAATATCCCTTTGCCAACTCCTCAGGAACAGCCTTAGCGAAAGGCTTCTTGAAGGGAAAGATGTAACTCTGTGAGATGAATTAACAGAACACAGAGCAGTTTTTCAGAAAGCTTCTTTCCAGTTTTGAACGGAAGATATTTCCTTTTTCACCATAGCCCTCTATGGGCTTCCAAATATCCCTTTGCCAATTCCACAAGAACAGCCTTAGCGAAAGGCTTCTTGAAGGGAAAGATGTAACTCTGTGAGATGAATTAACAGAACACAGAGCCGTTTCTCAGAAAGCTTCTTTCCAGTTTTCAACGGAAGATATTTCCTTTTTCACCATAGCCCTCTAAGGGCTTCCAAATATCCCTTTGCCAATTCCACAAGAACAGCCTTAGCGAAAGGCGTCTTGAAGTGAAAGATGTAACTCTGTGAGATGAACTCACAGAACACAGAGCAGTTTCTCAGAAAGATTCTTTCCAGTTTGGAACGAAAGATATTTCCTTTTTCACCATAGCCCTCTATGGGCTTCCAAATATCCCTTTGCCAATTCCACAAGAACAGCCTTAGCGAAAGGCTTCTTGAAGGGAAAGATGTAACTCTGTGAGATGAATTAACAGAACACAGAGCCGTTTCTCAGAAAGCTTCTTTCCAGTTTTGAACGGAAGATATTTCCTTTTTCACCATAGCCCTCTATGGGCTTCCAAATATCCCTTTGCCAATTCCACAAGAACAGCCTTAGCGAAAGGCTTCTTGAAGGGAAAGATGTAACTCTGTGAGATGAATTCACAGAACACAGAGCAGTTTCTCAGAAAGCTTCTTTCCAGTTTTGAACGGAAGATATTTCCTTTTTCACCATAGCCCTCTATGGGCTTCGAAATATCCCTTTCCCAATTCCACAAGAACAGCCTTAGCGAAAGGCTTCTTGAAGGGAAAGATGTAACTCTGTGAGGTGAATTCACAGAACACAGAGCAGTTTCTCAGAAAGCTTCTTTACAGTTTTGAACGGAAAATATTTCCTTTTTCACCATAGCCCTCTATGGGCTTCCAAATATCCCTTTTCAAATTCCACATGAAGAGCCTTAGCGAAAGGCTTCTTGAAGGGAAAGATGTAACTCTGTGAGATGAATTAACAGAACACAGAGCAGTTTCTCAGAAAGCTTCTTTCCAGTTTTGAACGGAAGATATTTCCTTTTTCACCATAGCCCTCTATGGGCTTCCAAATATCCCTTTGCCAATTCCACAAGAACAGCCTTAGCGAAAGGCTTCTTGAAGGGAAAGATGTAACTCTGTGAGATGAATTAACAGAACACAGAGCCGTTTCTCAGAAAGCTTCTTTCCACTTTTGAACGGAAGATATTTCCTTTTTCACCATAGGCCTCTATGGGCTTCCAAATATCCCTTTGCCAATTCCACAAGAACAGCCTTAGCGAAAGGCTTCTTGAAGGGAAAGATGTAACTCTGTGAGATGAATTAACAGAACACAGAGCAGTTTCTCAGAAAGCTTCTTTCCAGTTTTGAACGGAAGATATTTCCTTTTTCACCATAGCCCTCTATGGGCTTCCAAATATCCCTTTGCCAATTCCTCAACAACAGCCTTAGCGAAAGGCGTCTTGAAGGGAAAGATGTAACTCTGTGAGATGAATTCACAGAACACAGAGCAGTTTCTCAGAAAGCTTCTTTCCAGTTTTTAACGGAAGATATTTGCTTTTACACCATAGCCCTCTATGGGCTTCCGAATATCATTTTGCCAATTCCACAAGAACAGCCTTAGCGAAAGGCTTCTTGAAGGGAAAGATGTAACTCTGTGAGATGAATTCACAGAACACAGAGCAGTTTCTCAGAAAGCTTCTTTCCAGTTTTGAACGGAAGATATTTCCTTTTTCACCATAGCCCTCTATGGGCTTCCAAATATCCCTTTGCCAATTCCACAAGAACAGCCTTAGCGAAAGGCGTCTTTAAGGGAAAGATGTAACTCTATGAGATGAATACACAGAACGCAGAACAGTTTCTCAGAAAGCTTCTTTCCAGTTTTGAACGGAAGATATTTCCTTTTTCAACATAACCGTTTATGGGCTTCCAAATATCCCTTTGCCAACTCCTCAGGAACAGCCTTAGCGAAAGGCTTCTTGAAGGGAAAGATGTAACTCTGTGAGATGAATTAACAGAACACAGAGCAGTTTTTCAGAAAGCTTCTTTCCAGTTTTGAACGGAAGATATTTCCTTTTTCACCATAGCCCTCTATGGGCTTCCAAATATCCCTTTGCCAATTCCACAAGAACAGCCTTAGCGAAAGGCTTCTTGAAGGGAAAGATGTAACTCTGTGAGATGAATTAACAGAACACAGAGCCGTTTCTCAGAAAGCTTCTTTCCAGTTTTCAACGGAAGATATTTCCTTTTTCACCATAGCCCTCTAAGGGCTTCCAAATATCCCTTTGCCAATTCCACAAGAACAGCCTTAGCGAAAGGCGTCTTGAAGTGAAAGATGTAACTCTGTGAGATGAACTCACAGAACACAGAGCAGTTTCTCAGAAAGATTCTTTCCAGTTTGGAACGAAAGATATTTCCTTTTTCACCATAGCCCTCTATGGGCTTCCAAATATCCCTTTGCCAATTCCACAAGAACAGCCTTAGCGAAAGGCTTCTTGAAGGGAAAGATGTAACTCTGTGAGATGAATTAACAGAACACAGAGCCGTTTCTCAGAAAGCTTCTTTCCAGTTTTGAACGGAAGATATTTCCTTTTTCACCATAGCCCTCTATGGGCTTCCAAATATCCCTTTGCCAATTCCACAAGAACAGCCTTAGCGAAAGGCTTCTTGAAGGGAAAGATGTAACTCTGTGAGATGAATTCACAGAACACAGAGCAGTTTCTCAGAAAGCTTCTTTCCAGTTTTGAACGGAAGATATTTCCTTTTTCACCATAGCCCTCTATGGGCTTCGAAATATCCCTTTCCCAATTCCACAAGAACAGCCTTAGCGAAAGGCTTCTTGAAGGGAAAGATGTAACTCTGTGAGGTGAATTCACAGAACACAGAGCAGTTTCTCAGAAAGCTTCTTTACAGTTTTGAACGGAAAATATTTCCTTTTTCACCATAGCCCTCTATGGGCTTCCAAATATCCCTTTTCAAATTCCACATGAAGAGCCTTAGCGAAAGGCTTCTTGAAGGGAAAGATGTAACTCTGTGAGATGAATTAACAGAACACAGAGCAGTTTCTCAGAAAGCTTCTTTCCAGTTTTGAACGGAAGATATTTCCTTTTTCACCATAGCCCTCTATGGGCTTCCAAATATCCCTTTGCCAATTCCACAAGAACAGCCTTAGCGAAAGGCTTCTTGAAGGGAAAGATGTAACTCTGTGAGATGAATTAACAGAACACAGAGCCGTTTCTCAGAAAGCTTCTTTCCACTTTTGAACGGAAGATATTTCCTTTTTCACCATAGGCCTCTATGGGCTTCCAAATATCCCTTTGCCAATTCCACAAGAACAGCCTTAGCGAAAGGCTTCTTGAAGGGAAAGATGTAACTCTGTGAGATGAATTAACAGAACACAGAGCAGTTTCTCAGAAAGCTTCTTTCCAGTTTTGAACGGAAGATATTTCCTTTTTCACCATAGCCCTCTATGGGCTTCCAAATATCCCTTTGCCAATTCCTCAACAACAGCCTTAGCGAAAGGCGTCTTGAAGGGAAAGATGTAACTCTGTGAGATGAATTCACAGAACACAGAGCAGTTTCTCAGAAAGCTTCTTTCCAGTTTTGAACGGAAGATATTTCCTTTTTCACCATAGCCCTCTATGGGCTTCCAAATATCCCTTTGCCAATTCCACAAGAACAGCCTTAGCGAAAGGCTTCTTGAAGGGAAAGATGTAACTCTGTGAGATGAATTCACAGAACACAGAGCAGTTTCTCAGAAAGCTTCTTTCCAGTTTTGAACGGAAGATATTTCCTTTTTCACCATAGCCCTCTATGGGCTTCCAAATATCCCTTTGTCAATTCCACAAGAACAGCCTTAGCGAAAGGCTTCTTGAAGGGAAAGATGTAACTCTGTGAGATGAATTAACAGAACACAGAGCAGTTTCTCAGAAAGCTTCTTTCCAGTTTTGAACGGAAGATATTTCCTTTTTCACCATAGCCCTCTATGGGCTTCCAAATATCCCTTTGCCAATTCCACAAGAACAGCCTTAGCGAAAGGCTTCTTGAAGGGAAAGATGTAACTCTGTGAGATGAATTAACAGAACACAGAGCAGTTTCTCAGAAAGCTTCTTTCCAGTTTTGAACGGAAGATATTTCCTTTTTCACCATAGCCCTCTATGGGCTTCCAAATATCCCTTTGCCAATTCCACAAGAACAGCCTTAGCGAAACGATTCTTCAAGCGAAAGATGTAACTCTGTGAGATGAATTCACAGAACACAGAGCAGTTTCTCAGAAAGCTTCTTTCCAGTTTTGAACGGAAGATATTTCCTTTTTCACCATAGCCCTCTATGGGCTTCCAAATATCCCTTTGCCAATTCCACAAGAACAGCCTTAGCGAAAGGCTTCTTGAAGGGAAAGATGTAACTCTGTGAGATGAATTAGCAGAACACAGAGCAGTTTCTCAGAAAGCTTCTTTCCAGTTTTGAACGGAAGATATTTCCTTTTTCACCATAGGCCTCTATGAGCTTCAAAATATCGCTTTCCAATTCCACAAGAACAGCCTTAGCGAAAGGCTTCTTGAAGGGAAAGATGTAACTCTGTGAGATGAATTCACAGAACACAGAGCAGTTTCTCAGAAAGCTTCTCTCAAGTTTTGAACGGAAGATATTTCCTTTTTCACCATAGCCGTCTATGGGCTTCCAAATATCCCTTTGCCAATTCCACAAGAACAGCCTTAGCGAAAGGCTTCTTGAAGGGAAAGATGTAACTCTGTGAGATGAATTCACAGAACACAGAGCAGTTTCTCAGAAAGCTTCTTTCCAGTTTTGAACGGAAGATATTTCCTTTTTCACCATAGCCGTCTATGGGCTTCCAAATATCCCTTTGCCAATTCCACAAGAACAGCCTTAGCGAAAGGCTTCTTGAAGGGAAAGATGTAACTCTGTGAGATGAATTCACAGAACACAGAGCAGTTTCTCAGAAAGCTTCTTTCCAGTTTTTAACGGAAGATATTTCGTTTTTCACCTTAGCCGTCTAAGGGCTTCCAAATATCCCTTTGCCAATTCCTCAAGAACAGCCTTAGCGAAAGGCTTCTTGAAGGGAAAGATGTAACTCTGTGAGATGAATTAACAGAACACAGACCAGTTTCTCAGAAATCTTCTTTCCAGTTTTGAACGGAAGATATTTCCTTTTTCACCATAGCCGTCTAAGGGCTTCAAAATATCCCTTTGCCAATTCCACAAGAACAGCCTTAGCGAAAGGCTTCTTGAAGGGAAAGATGTAACTCTGTGAGATGAATTAACAGAACACAGAGCAGTTTCTCAGAAAGCTTCTTTCCAGTTTTGAACCGAAGATATTTCCTTTTTCACCATAGCCCTCTATGAGCTTCCAAATATCGATTTCCAATTCCACAAGAACAGCCTTAGCGAAAGGCTTCTTGAAGGGAAAGATGTAACTCTGTGAGATGAATTAACAGAACACAGAGCAGTTTCTCAGAAAGCTTCTTTCCAGTTTTGAACGGAAGATATTTCCTTTTTCACCATAGCCGTCTATGGGCTTTCAAATATCCCTTTGCCAATTCCTCAAGAACAGCCTTAGCGAAAGGCTTCTTGAAGGGAAAGATGTAACTCTGTGAGATGATTTCACAGAACACAGAGCAGTTTCTCAGAAAGCTTCTTTCCAGTTTTGAACGGAAGATATTTCCTTTTTCACCATAGCCCTCTATGGGCTTCCAAATATCCCTTTGCCAATTCCACAAGAACAGCCTTAGCGAAAGGCTTCTTGAAGGGAAAGATGTAACTCTGTGAGATGAATTCACAGAACACAGAGCAGTTTCTCAGAAAGCTTCTTTCCAGTTTTGAACGGAAGATATTTCCTTTTTCACCATAGCCCTCTATGGGCTTCCATATATCCCTTTGCCAATTCCACAAGAACAGCCTTAGCGAAACGATTCTTCAAGCGAAAGATGTAACTCTGTGAGATGAATTCACAGAACACAGAGCAGTTTCTCAGAAAGCTTCTTTCCAGTTTTGAACGGAAGATATTTCCTTTTTCACCATAGCCGTCTATGGGCTTTCAAATATCCCTTTGCCAATTCCACAAGAACAGCCTTAGCGAAAGGCTTCTTGAAGGGAAAGATGTAACTCTGTGAGATGATTTCACAGAACACAGAGCAGTTTCTCAGAAAGCTTCTTTCCAGTTTTGAACGGAAGATATTTCCTTTTTCACCATAGCCCTCTATGGGCTTCCAAATATCCCTTTGCCAATTCCACAAGAACAGCCTTAGCGAAACGATTCTTAAAGCGAAAGATGTAACTCTGTGAGATGAATTCACAGAACACAGAGCAGTTTCTCAGAAAGCTTCTTTCCAGTTTTCAACGGAAGATATTTCCTTTTTCACCATAGCCCTCTATGGGCTTCCAAATATCCCTTTGCCAATTCCACAAGAACAGCCTTAGCGAAAGGCTTCTTGAAGGGAAAGATGTAACTCTGTGAGATGAATTAACAGAACACAGAGCAGTTTCTCAGAAAGCTTCTTTCCAGTTTTGAACGGAAGATATTTCCTTTTTCACCATAGCCCTCTATGAGCTTCCAAATATCGCTTTGCCAATTCCACAAGAACAGCCTTAGAGAAAGGCTTCTTGAAGGGAAAGATGTAACTCTGTGAGATGAATTCACAGAACACAGAGCAGTTTCTCAGAAAGCTTCTTTCCAGTTTTGAACGGAAGATATTTCCTTTTTCACCATAGCCGTCTATGGGCTTGCAAATATCCCTTTGCCAATTCCACAAGAACAGCCTTAGCGAAAGGCTTCTTGAAGGGAAAGATGTAACTCTGTGAGATGAATTCACAGAACACAGAGCAGTTTCTCAGAAAGTTTCTTTCCAGTTTTGAACGGAAGATATTTCCTTTTTCACCATAGCCCTCTACGGGCTTCCAAATATCCCTTTGCCAATTCCACAAGAACAGCCTTAGCGAAAGGCTTCTTGAAGGGAAAGATGTAACTCTGTGGGATGAATTCACAGAACACAGAGCAGTTTCTCAGAAAGCTTCTTTCCAGTTTTGAACGGAAGATATTTCCTTTTTCACCATAGCCCTCTATGGGCTTCCAAATATCCCTTTGCCAATTCCACAAGAACAGCCTTAGCGAAAGGCTTCTTGAAGGGAAAGATGTAACTCTGTGAGATGAATTCACAGAACACAGAGCAGTTTCTCAGAAAGCTTCTTTCCAGTTTTGAACGGAAGATATTTCCTTTTTCACCATATCCCTCTATGGGCTTCCAAATATCCCTTTGCCAATTCCACAAGAACAGCCTTAATGAAAGGCTTCTTGAAGGGAAAGATGTAACTCTGTGAGATGAAATAACAGAACACAGAGCAGTTTCTCAGAAAGCTTCTTTCCAGTTTTGAACGGAAGATATTTCCTTTTTCACCATAGCCCTCTATGGGCTTCCAAATATCCCTTTGCCAATTCCACAAGAACAGCCTTAGCGAAAGGCTTCTTGAAGGGAAAGATGTAACTCTGTGAGATGAATTAACAGAACACAGAGCAGTTTCTCAGAAAGCTTCTTTCCACTTTTGAACGGAAGATATTTCCTTTTTCACCATAGCCCTCTATGGGCTTCCAAATATCGCTTGGCCAATTCCACAAGAACAGCCTTAGCGAAAGGCTTCTTAAAGGGAAAGATGTAACTCTGTGAGATGAATTAACAGAACACAGAGCAGTTTCTCAGAAAGCTTCTTTCCAGTTTTTAACGGAAGATATTTGCTTTTACACCATAGCCCTCTATGGGCTTCCGAATATCATTTTGCCAATTCCACAAGAACAGCCTTAGCGAAAGGCTTCTTGAAGGGAAAGATGTAACTCTGTGAGATGAATTCACAGAACACAGAGCAGTTTCTCAGAAAGCTTCTTTCCAGTTTTGAACGGAAGATATTTCCTTTTTCACCATAGCCCTCTATGGGCTTCCAAATATCCCTTTGCCAATTCCACAAGAACAGCCTTAGCGAAAGGCGTCTTTAAGGGAAAGATGTAACTCTGTGAGATGAATACACAGAACGCAGAACAGTTTCTCAGAAAGCTTCTTTCCAGTTTTGAACGGAAGATATTTCCTTTTTCAACATAACCGTTTATGGGCTTCCAAATATCCCTTTGCCAACTCCTCAGGAACAGCCTTAGCGAAAGGCTTCTTGAAGGGAAAGATGTAACTCTGTGAGATGAATTAACAGAACACAGAGCAGTTTTTCAGAAAGCTTCTTTCCAGTTTTGAACGGAAGATATTTCCTTTTTCACCATAGCCCTCTATGGGCTTCCAAATATCCCTTTGCCAATTCCACAAGAACAGCCTTAGCGAAAGGCTTCTTGAAGGGAAAGATGTAACTCTGTGAGATGAATTAACAGAACACAGAGCCGTTTCTCAGAAAGCTTCTTTCCAGTTTTCAACGGAAGATATTTCCTTTTTCACCATAGCCCTCTAAGGGCTTCCAAATATCCCTTTGCCAATTCCACAAGAACAGCCTTAGCGAAAGGCGTCTTGAAGTGAAAGATGTAACTCTGTGAGATGAACTCACAGAACACAGAGCAGTTTCTCAGAAAGATTCTTTCCAGTTTGGAACGGAAGATATTTCCTTTTTCACCATAGCCCTCTATGGGCTTCCAAATATCCCTTTGCCAATTCCACAAGAACAGCCTTAGCGAAAGGCTTCTTGAAGGGAAAGATGTATCTCTGTGAGATGAATTAACAGAACACAGAGCCGTTTCTCAGAAAGCTTCTTTCCAGTTTTGAACGGAAGATATTTCCTTTTTCACCATAGCCCTCTATGGGCTTCCAAATATCCCTTTGCCAATTCCACAAGAACAGCCTTAGCGAAAGGCTTCTTGAAGGGAAAGATGTAACTCTGTGAGATGAATTCACAGAACACAGAGCAGTTTCTCAGAAAGCTTCTTTCCAGTTTTGAACGGAAGATATTTCCTTTTTCACCATAGCCCTCTATGGGCTTCGAAATATCCCTTTCCCAATTCCACAAGAACAGCCTTAGCGAAAGGCTTCTTGAAGGGAAAGATGTAACTCTGTGAGGTGAATTCACAGAACACAGAGCAGTTTCTCAGAAAGCTTCTTTACAGTTTTGAACGGAAAATATTTCCTTTTTCACCATAGCCCTCTATGGGCTTCCAAATATCCCTTTTCAAATTCCACATGAAGAGCCTTAGCGAAAGGCTTCTTGAAGGGAAAGATGTAACTCTGTGAGATGAATTAACAGAACACAGAGCAGTTTCTCAGAAAGCTTCTTTCCAGTTTTGAACGGAAGATATTTCCTTTTTCACCATAGCCCTCTATGGGCTTCCAAATATCCCTTTGCCAATTCCAAAAGAACAGCCTTAGCGAAAGGCTTCTTGAAGGGAAAGATGTAACTCTGTGAGATGAATTAACAGAACACAGAGCCGTTTCTCAGAAAGCTTCTTTCCACTTTTGAACGGAAGATATTTCCTTTTTCACCATAGGCCTCTATGGGCTTCCAAATATCCCTTTGCCAATTCCACAAGAACAGCCTTAGCGAAAGGCTTCTTGAAGGGAAAGATGTAACTCTGTGAGATGAATTAACAGAACACAGAGCAGTTTCTCAGAAAGCTTCTTTCCAGTTTTGAACGGAAGATATTTCCTTTTTCACCATAGCCCTCTATGGGCTTCCAAATATCCCTTTGCCAATTCCTCAACAACAGCCTTAGCGAAAGGCGTCTTGAAGGGAAAGATGTAACTCTGTGAGATGAATTCACAGAACACAGAGCAGTTTCTCAGAAAGCTTCTTTCCAGTTTTGAACGGAAGATATTTCCTTTTTCACCATAGCCCTCTATGGGCTTCCAAATATCCCTTTGCCAATTCCACAAGAACAGCCTTAGCGAAAGGCTTCTTGAAGGGAAAGATGTAACTCTGTGAGATGAATTCACAGAACACAGAGCAGTTTCTCAGAAAGCTTCTTTCCAGTTTTGAACGGAAGATATTTCCTTTTTCACCATAGCCCTCTATGGGCTTCCAAATATCCCTTTGTCAATTCCACAAGAACAGCCTTAGCGAAAGGCTTCTTGAAGGGAAAGATGTAACTCTGTGAGATGAATTAACAGAACACAGAGCAGTTTCTCAGAAAGCTTCTTTCCAGTTTTGAACGGAAGATATTTCCTTTTTCACCATAGCCCTCTATGGGCTTCCAAATATCCCTTTGCCAATTCCACAAGAACAGCCTTAGCGAAAGGCTTCTTGAAGGGAAAGATGTAACTCTGTGAGATGAATTAACAGAACACAGAGCAGTTTCTCAGAAAGCTTCTTTCCAGTTTTGAACGGAAGATATTTCCTTTTTCACCATAGCCCTCTATGGGCTTCCAAATATCCCTTTGCCAATTCCACAAGAACAGCCTTAGCGAAACGATTCTTCAAGCGAAAGATGTAACTCTGTGAGATGAATTCACAGAACACAGAGCAGTTTCTCAGAAAGCTTCTTTCCAGTTTTGAACGGAAGATATTTCCTTTTTCACCAGAGCCCTCTATGGGCTTCCAAATATCCCTTTGCCAATTCCACAAGAACAGCCTTAGCGAAAGGCTTCTTGAAGGGAAAGATGTAACTCTGTGAGATGAATTAGCAGAACACAGAGCAGTTTCTCAGAAAGCTTCTTTCCAGTTTTGAACGGAAGATATTTCCTTTTTCACCATAGGCCTCTATGAGCTTCAAAATATCGCTTTCCAATTCCACAAGAACAGCCTTAGCGAAAGGCTTCTTGAAGGGAAAGATGTAACTCTGTGAGATGAATTCACAGAACACAGAGCAGTTTCTCAGAAAGCTTCTCTCAAGTTTTGAACGGAAGATATTTCCTTTTTCACCATAGCCGTCTATGGGCTTCCAAATATCCCTTTGCCAATTCCACAAGAACAGCCTTAGCGAAAGGCTTCTTGAAGGGAAAGATGTAACTCTGTGAGATGAATTCACAGAACACAGAGCAGTTTCTCAGAAAGCTTCTTTCCAGTTTTGAACGGAAGATATTTCCTTTTTCACCATAGCCGTCTATGGGCTTCCAAATATCCCTTTGCCAATTCCACAAGAACAGCCTTAGCGAAAGGCTTCTTGAAGGGAAAGATGTAACTCTGTGAGATGAATTCACAGAACACAGAGCAGTTTCTCAGAAAGCTTCTTTCCAGTTTTTAACGGAAGATATTTCGTTTTTCACCTTAGCCGTCTAAGGGCTTCCAAATATCCCTTTGCCAATTCCTCAAGAACAGCCTTAGCGAAAGGCTTCTTGAAGGGAAAGATGTAACTCTGTGAGATGAATTAACAGAACACAGACCAGTTTCTCAGAAATCTTCTTTCCAGTTTTGAACGGAAGATATTTCCTTTTTCACCATAGCCGTCTAAGGGCTTCAAAATATCCCTTTGCCAATTCCACAAGAACAGCCTTAGCGAAAGGCTTCTTGAAGGGAAAGATGTAACTCTGTGAGATGAATTAACAGAACACAGAGCAGTTTCTCAGAAAGCTTCTTTCCAGTTTTGAACCGAAGATATTTCCTTTTTCACCATAGCCCTCTATGAGCTTCCAAATATCGATTTCCAATTCCACAAGAACAGCCTTAGCGAAAGGCTTCTTGAAGGGAAAGATGTAACTCTGTGAGATGAATTAACAGAACACAGAGCAGTTTCTCAGAAAGCTTCTTTCCAGTTTTGAACGGAAGATATTTCCTTTTTCACCATAGCCCTCTATGGGCTTCCAAATATCGCTTTGCCAATTCCACAAGAACAGCCTTAGCGAAAGGCTTCTTGAAGGGAAAGATGTCACTCTGTGAGATGAATTAACAGAACACAGAGCAGTTTCTCCGAAAGCTTCTTTCCAGTTTTGAACGGAAGATATTTCCTTTTTCACCATAGCCCTCTATGTGCTTCCAAATATCCCTTTGCCAATTCCACAAGAACAGCCTTAGCGAAAGGCTTCTTGAAGGGAAAGATGTAACTCTGTGAGATGAATTGACAGAACACAGAGCAGTTTCTCAGAAAGCTTCTTTCCAGTTTTGAACGGAAGATATTTCCTTTTTCACCATATCCCTCTATGGGCTTCCAAATATCCCTTTGCAAATTCCACAAGAACAGCCTTAGCGAAAGGCTTCTTGAAGGGAATGATGTAACTCTGTGAGATGAATTCACAGAACACAGAGCAGTGTCTCAGAAAGCTTCTTTCCAGTTTTGAACGGAAGATATTTCCTTTTTCACCATAGGCCTCTATGGGCTTCCAAATATCCCTTTGCCAATTCCACAAGAACAGCCTTAGCGTAAGGCTTCCTGAAGGGAAAGATGTAACTCTGTGAGATGAATTCACAGAACACAGAGCAGTTTCTCAGAAAGCTTCTTTCCATTTTTTAACGGAAGATATTTCCTTTTTCACCATAGCCCTCTTTGGGCTTCCCAATATCCCTTTGCCAATTCCACAAGAACAGCCTTAGCGAAAGGCTTCTTGAAGGGAAAGATGTAACTCTGTGAGATGAATTCACAGAACACAGAGCAGTTTCTCAGAAAGCTTCTTTCCAGTTTTGAACGGAAGATATTTCCTTTTTCACCATAGCCCTCTATGGGCTTCCAAATATCGCTTTGCCAATACCACAAGAACAGCCTTAGGGAAAGGCTTCTTGAAGGGAAAGATGTAACTCTGTGAGATGAATTCACAGAACACAGAGCAGTTTCTCAGAAAGCTTCTTTGTAGTTTTGAACGGAAGATATTCCCTTTTTCACCATAGCCCTCTATGGGCTTCCAAATATCCCTTTGCCAATTCCACAAGAACAGCCTTAGCGAAAGGCTTCTTGAAGGGAAAGATGTAACTCTGTGAGATGAATTAACAGAACACAGAGCAGTTTCTCAGAAAGCTTCTTTCCAGTTTTGAACGGAAGATATTTCCTTTTTCACCATAGCCCTCTAAGGACTTCCATATATCCCTTTGCCAATTCCACAAGAACAGCCTTAGCGAAAGGCTTCTTGAAGGGAAAGATGTAACACTGTGAGATGAATTCACAGAACACAGAGCAGTTTCTCAGAAAGCTTCTTTCCAGTTTTGAACGGAAGATATTTCCTTTTTCACCATAGCCGTCTAGGGGTTCCAAATATCCCTTTGCCAATTCCACAAGAACAGCCTTAGCGAAAGGCTTCTTGAAGGGAAAGATGTAACTCTCTGAGATGAATTCACAGAACACAGAGCAGTTTCTCAGAAAGCTTCTTTCCAGTTTTGAACGGAAGATATTTCCTTTTTCACCATACCCGTCTATGGGATTGCAAATATCCCTTTGCCAATTCCACAAGAACAGCCTTAGCGAAAGGCTTCTTGAAGGGAAAGATGTAACTCTGTGAGATGAATTCACAGAAAACAGAGCAGTTTCTCAGAAAGCTTCTTTCCAGTTTTGAACGGAAGATATTTCCTTCTTCACCATAGCCGTCTATGGGCTTGCAAATATCCCTTTGCCAATTCCACAAGAACAGCCTTAGCGAAAGGCTTCTTGAAGGGAAAGATGTAACTCTGTGAGATGAATTCACAGAACACAGAGCAGTTTCTCAGAAAGCTTCTTTCCAGTTTTGAACGGAAGATATTTACTTTTCCACCATAACCCTCTATGGGCTTCCAAATATCGCTTTGCGAATTCCACAAGAACAGCCTTAGCGAAAGGCTTCTTGAAGGGAAAGATGTAACTCTGTGAGATGAATTAACAGAACACAGAGCAGTTTCTCAGAAAGCTTCTTTCCAGTTTTGAACGGAAGATATTTCCTTTTTCACCATAGCCCTCTAAGGGCTTCCAAATATCCCTTTGCCAATTCTACAAGAACAGCCTTAGCGAAAGGCTTCTTGAACGGAAAGATGTAACTCTGTGAGATGAATTCACAGAACACAGAGCAGTTTCTCAGAAAGCTTCTTTCCAGTTTTGAACGGAAGATATTTCCTTTTTCACCATAGCCGTCTATGGGCTTCCAAATATCCCTTTGCCAATTCCACAAGAACAGCCTTAGCGAAAGGCTTCTTGAAGGGAAAGATGTAACTCTGTGAGATGAATTCACAGAACACAGAGCAGTTTCTCACAAAGCTTCTTTCCAGTTTTTAACGGAAGATATTTCCTTTTTCACCATAGCCCTCTATGGGCTTCCAAATATCCCTTTGCCAATACCACAAGAACAGCCTTAGCGAAAGGCTTCTTGAAGGGAAAGATGTAACTCTGTGAGATGAAATAACAGAACACAGAGCAGTTTCTCAGAAAGCTTCTTTCCAGTTTTCAACGGAAGATATTTCCTTTTTCACCATATCCCTCTAAGGGCTTCCAAATATCCCTTTGCCAATTACACAAGAACAGCCTTAGCGAAAGGCTTCTTGAAGGGAAAGATGTAACTGTGTTAGATGAATTAACAGAAAACAGAGCAGTTTCTCAGAAAGCTTCTTTCCAGTTTTGAACGGAAGATATTTCCTTTTTCACCACAGGCCTCTATGGGCTTCCAAATATCGCTTTGCCAATTCCACAAGAGCAGCCTTAGCGAAAGGCTTCTTGAAGGGAAAGATGTAACTCTGTGAGATGAATTCACAGAACACAGAGCAGTTTCTCAGAAAGCTTCTTTCCAGTTTTGAACGGAAGATATTTACTTTTCCACCATAACCCACTATGGGCTTCCAAATATCGCTTTGCGAATTCCACAAGAACAGCCTTAGCGAAAGGCTTCTTGAAGGGAAAGATGTAACTCTGTGAGATGAATTAACAGAACACAGAGCAGTTTCTCAGAAAGCTTCTTTCCAGTTTTGAACGGAAGATATTTCCTTTTTCACCATAGCCCTCTAAGGGCTTCCAAATATCCCTTTGCCAATTCCACAAGAACAGCCTTAGCGAAAGGCTTCTTGAACGGAAAGATGTAACTCTGTGAGATGAACTCACAGAACACAGAGCAGTTTCTCAGAAAGCTTCTTTCCAGTTTTGAACGGAAGATATTTCCTTTTTCACCATAGCCGTCTATGGGCTTCCAAATATCCCTTTGATAATTCCACAAGAACAGCCTTAGCGAAAGGCTTCTTGAAGGGAAAGATGTAACTCTGTGAGATGAATTCACAGAACACAGAGCAGTTTCTCACAAAGCTTCTTTCCAGTTTTTAACGGAAGATATTTCCTTTTTCACCATAGCCCTCTATGGGCTTCCAAATATCCCTTTGCCAATACCACAAGAACAGCCTTAGCGAAAGGCTTCTTGAAGGGAAAGATGTAACTCTGTGAGATGAAATAACAGAACACAGAGCAGTTTCTCAGAAAGCTTCTTTCCAGTTTTCAACGGAAGATATTTCCTTTTTCACCATAGCCGTCTATGGGCTTCCAAATATCCCTTTGCCAATTACACAAGAACAGCCTTAGCGAAAGGCTTCTTGAAGGGAAAGATGTAACTCTGTTAGATGAATTAACAGAAAACAGAGCAGTTTCTCAGAAAGCTTCTTTCCAGTTTTGAACGGAAGATATTTCCTTTTTCACCATAGGCCTCTATGGGCTTCCAAATATCGCTTTGCCAATTCCAAAAGAGCAGCCTTAGCGAAAGGCTTTTTGAAGGGAAAGATGTAACTCTGTGAGATGAATTCACAGAACACAGAGCAGTTTCTCAGAAAGCTTCTTTCCAGTTTTGAACGGAAGATATTTCCTTTTTCACCATAGCCCTCTTCGGGCTTCCAAATATCCCTTTGCCAATTCCACAAGAACAGCCTTAGCGAAACGCTCTTTGAAGGGAATGATGTAACTCTGTGAGATGAATTAGCAGAACACAGAGTAGTTTCTCAGAAAGCTTCTTTCCAGTTTTGAACGGAAGATATTTCCTTTTTCACCATAGCCCTCTATGGGCTTCCAAATATCCCTTTGCCAATTCCACAAGAACAGCCTTAGCGAAAGGCTTCTTGAAGGGAAAGATGTAACTCTGTGAGATGAATTCACAGAACACAGAGCAGTTTCTCAGAAAGCTTCTTTCCAGTTTTGAACGGAAGATATTTCCTTTTTTACTATAGGCCTCTATGGGCTTCCAAATATCCCTTTGCCAATTCCACAAGAACAGCCTTAGTGAAAGGCTTCTTGAAGGGAAAAATGTAACTCTGTGAGATGAATTCACAGAACACAGAGCAGTTTCTCAGAAAGCTTCTTTCCAGTTTTGAACGGAAGATATTTCCTTTTTCACCATAGCCGTCTATGGGCTTGCAAATATCCCTTTGCCAATTCCACAAGCACAGCCTTGGCGAAAGGCTTCTTGAAGGGAAAGATGTAACTCTGTGAGATGAATTAACAGAACACAGAGCAGTTTCTCAGAAAGCTTCTTTCCAGTTTTGAACGGAAGATATTTCCTTTTTCACCGTAGGCCTCTATGGGCTTCCAAATATCCCTTTGCCAATTCCACAAGAACAGCCTTAGCGAAAGGCTTCTTGAAGGGAAAGATGTAACTCTGTGAGTTGAATTCACAGAACACAGAGCAGTTTCTCAGAAAGCTTCTTTCCAGTTTTGAACGGAAGATATTTCCTTTTTCACCATAGCCCTCTATGGGCTTCCAAATATCCCTTTTCCAATACCACAAGAACAGCCTTAGCGAAAGGCTTCTTGAAGGGAAAGATGTAACTCTGTGAGATGAATTCACAGAACACAGAGCCGTTTCTCAGAAAGCTTCTTTCCAGTTTTGAATGGAAGATATTTCCTTTTTCACCATAGGCCTCTATGGGCTTCCAAATATCCCTTTGCCAATTCCACAAGAACAGCCTTAGCGAAAGGCTTCTTGAAGGGAAAGATGTAACTCTGTGAGATGAATTCACAGAACACAGAGCAGTTTCTCAGAAAGCTTCTTTCCAATTTTGAACGGAAGATATTTCCTTTTTCACGATAGCCCTCTATGGGCTTGCAAATATCCCTTTGCCAATTCCACAAGAACAGCCTTAGCGAAAGGCTTCTTGAAGGGAAAGATGTAACTCTGTGAGATGAATTCACAGAACACAGAGCAGTTTCTCAGAAAGCTTCTTTCCAGTTTTGAACGGAAGATATTTCCTTTTTCACCGTAGCCCTCTATGGGCTTCCAAATATCGCTTTGCCAATTCCACAACAACAGCCTTAGCGAAAGGCTTCTTGAAGGGAAAGATGTAACTCTGTGAGATGAATTCACAGAACACAGAGCAGTTTCTCAGAAAGCTTCTTTCCAGTTTTGAACGGAAGATATTTCCTTTTTCACCATAGCCGTCTATGGGCTTGCAAATATCCCTTTGCCAATTCCACAAGCACAGCCTTAGCGAAAGGCTTCTTGAAGGGAAAGATGTAACTCTGTGAGATGAATTAACAGAACACAGAGCAGTTTCTCAGAAAGCTTCTTTCCAGTTTTGAACGGAAGATATTTCCTTTTTCACCGTAGCCCTCTATGGGCTTCCAAATATCCCTTTGCCAATTCCACAAGAACAGCCTTAGCGAAACGCTTCTTGAAGGGAAAGATGTAATTCTGTGAGATGAATTCACAGAACACAGAGCAGTTTCTCAGAAAGCTTCTTTCCAGTTTTGAACGGAAGATATTTCCTTTTTCACCATAGCCCTCTATGGGCTTCCAAATATCCCTTTGCCAATTCCACAAGAACAGCCTTAGCGAAAGGCGTCTTGAAGGGAAAGATGTAACTCTGTGAGATGAATTCACAGAACACAGAGCAGTTTCTCAGAAAGCTTCTTTCCAGTTTTGAACGGAAGATATTTACTTTTCCACCATAGCCCTCTATGGGCTTCCAAATATCCCTTTGCCAATTCCACAAGAACAGCCTTAGCGAAAGGCTTCTTGAAGGGAAAGATGTAACTCTGTGAGATGAATTAACAGTACACAGAGCTGTTTCTCAGAAAGCTTCTTTCCAGTTTTGAACGGAAGATATTTCCTTTTTCACCATAGCCCTCTATGGGCTTCCAAATATCCCTTTGCGAATTCCACAAGAACAGCCTTAGCGAAAGGCTTCTTGAAGGGAAAGATGTAACTCTGTGAGATGAATTAACAGAACACAGAACAGTTTCTCAGAAAGCTTCTTTCCAGTTTTGAACGGAAGATATTTCCTTTTTCACCATAGCCCTCTATGGGCTTCCAAATATCCCTTTGCCAATTCCACAAGAACAGCCTTAGCGAAAGGCTTTTTGAAGGAAAAGATGTAACTCTGTGAGATGAATTGACAGAACACAGAGCAGTTTCCCAGAAAGCTTCTTTCCAGTTTTTAACGGAAGATATTTCCTTTTTCACCATATCCCTCTATGGGCTTCCAAATATCCCTTTGCCAATACCACAAGAACAGCCTTAGCGAAAGGCTTCTTTAAGGGAAAGATGTAACTCTGTGAGATGAAATAACAGAACACAGAGCAGTTTCTCAGAAAGCTTCTTTCCAGTTTTGAACGGAAGATATTTCCTTTTTCACCATAGCCCTCAATGGGCTTCCAAATATCTCTTTGCCAATTCCACAAGAATAGCCTTAGCGAAAGGCTTCTTGAAGGGAATGATGTAACTCTGTGAGATGAATTCACAGAACACAGAGCAGTTTCTCAGAAAGCTTCTTTCCAGTTTTGAACGGAAGATATTTCCTTTTTCACCATAGCCCTCTATGGGCTTCCAAATATCGCTTTGCCAATTCCACAAGAACAGCCTTAGCGAAAGGCTTCTTGAAGGGAAAGATGGAACTCTGTGAGATGAATTCACAGATCACAGAGCAGTTTCTCAGAAAGCTTCTTTCCAGTTTTGAACGGAAGATATTTCCTTTTTCACCATAGGCCTCTATGGGCTTCCAAATATCCCTTTGCCAATTCCACAAGAACAGCCTTAGCGAAAGGCTTCTTGAAGGGAATGATGTAACTCTGTGAGATGAATTCACAGAACACAGAGCAGTTTCTCAGAAAGCTTCTTTCCAGTTTTGAACGGAAGATATTTCCTTTTTCACCATAGCCCTCTATGGGCTTCCAAATATCCCTTTGCCAATTCCACAAGAACAGCCTTAGCGAAAGGCTTCTTGAAGGGAAAGATGTAACTCTGTGAGATGAATTCACAGAACACAGAGCAGTTTCTCAGAAAGCTTCTTTCCAGTTTTGAACGGAAGATATTTCCTTTTTCACCATAGCCCTCTATGGGCTTCGAAATATCCCTTTCCCAATTCCACAAGAACAGCCTTAGCGAAAGGCTTCTTGAAGGGAAAGATGTAACTCTGTGAGGTGAATTCACAGAACACAGAGCAGTTTCTCAGAAAGCTTCTTTACAGTTTTGAACGGAAAATATTTCCTTTTTCACCATAGCCCTCTATGGGCTTCCAAATATCCCTTTTCAAATTCCACATGAAGAGCCTTAGCGAAAGGCTTCTTGAAGGGAAAGATGTAACTCTGTGAGATGAATTAACAGAACACAGAGCAGTTTCTCAGAAAGCTTCTTTCCAGTTTTGAACGGAAGATATTTCCTTTTTCACCATAGCCCTCTATGGGCTTCCAAATATCCCTTTGCCAATTCCACAAGAACAGCCTTAGCGAAAGGCTTCTTGAAGGGAAAGATGTAACTCTGTGAGATGAATTAACAGAACACAGAGCCGTTTCTCAGAAAGCTTCTTTCCACTTTTGAACGGAAGATATTTCCTTTTTCACCATAGGCCTCTATGGGCTTCCAAATATCCCTTTGCCAATTCCACAAGAACAGCCTTAGCGAAAGGCTTCTTGAAGGGAAAGATGTAACTCTGTGAGATGAATTAACAGAACACAGAGCAGTTTCTCAGAAAGCTTCTTTCCAGTTTTGAACGGAAGATATTTCCTTTTTCACCATAGCCCTCTATGGGCTTCCAAATATCCCTTTGCCAATTCCTCAACAACAGCCTTAGCGAAAGGCGTCTTGAAGGGAAAGATGTAACTCTGTGAGATGAATTCACAGAACACAGAGCAGTTTCTCAGAAAGCTTCTTTCCAGTTTTGAACGGAAGATATTTCCTTTTTCACCATAGCCCTCTATGGGCTTCCAAATATCCCTTTGCCAATTCCACAAGAACAGCCTTAGCGAAAGGCTTCTTGAAGGGAAAGATGTAACTCTGTGAGATGAATTCACAGAACACAGAGCAGTTTCTCAGAAAGCTTCTTTCCAGTTTTGAACGGAAGATATTTCCTTTTTCACCATAGCCCTCTATGGGCTTCCAAATATCCCTTTGTCAATTCCACAAGAACAGCCTTAGCGAAAGGCTTCTTGAAGGGAAAGATGTAACTCTGTGAGATGAATTAACAGAACACAGAGCAGTTTCTCAGAAAGCTTCTTTCCAGTTTTGAACGGAAGATATTTCTTTTTCACCATAGCCCTCTATGGGCTTCCAAATATCCCTTTGCCAATTCCACAAGAACAGCCTTAGCGAAAGGCTTCTTGAAGGGAAAGATGTAACTCTGTGAGATGAATTAACAGAACACAGAGCAGTTTCTCAGAAAGCTTCTTTCCAGTTTTGAACGGAAGATATTTCCTTTTTCACCATAGCCCTCTATGGGCTTCCAAATATCCCTTTGCCAATTCCACAAGAACAGCCTTAGCGAAAGGCTTCTTGAAGGGAATGATGTAACTCTGTGAGTTGAATTCACAGAACACAGAGCAGTGTCTCAGAAAGCTTCTTTCCAGTTTTGAACGGAAGATATTTCCTTTTTCACCATAGGCCTCTATGGGCTTCCAAATATCCCTTTGCCAATTCCACAAGAACAGCCTTAGCGTAAGGCTTCCTGAAGGGAAAGATGTAACTCTGTGAGATGAATTAACAGAACACAGAGCAGTTTCTCAGAAAGCTTCTTTGTAGTTTTGAACGGAAGATATTCCCTTTTTCACCATAGCCCTCTATGGGCTTCCAAATATCCCTTTGCCAATTCCACAAGAACAGCCTTAGCGAAAGGCTTCTTGAAGGGAAAGATGTAACTCTGTGAGATGAATTAACAGAACACAGAGCAGTTTCTCAGAAAGCTTCTTTCCAGTTTTGAACGGAAGATATTTCCTTTTTCACCATAGCCCTCTAAGGACTTCCATATATCCCTTTGCCAATTCCACAAGAACAGCCTTAGCGAAAGGCTTCTTGAAGGGAAAGATGTAACACTGTGAGATGAATTCACAGAACACAGAGCAGTTTCTCAGAAAGCTTCTTTCCAGTTTTGAACGGAAGATATTTCCTTTTTCACCATAGCCGTCTAGGGGTTCCAAATATCCCTTTGCCAATTCCACAAGAACAGCCTTAGCGAAAGGCTTCTTGAAGGGAAAGATGTAACTCTGTGAGATGAATTCACAGAACACAGAGCAGTTTCTCAGAAAGCTTCTTTCCAGTTTTGAACGGAAGATATTTCCTTTTTCACCATACCCGTCTATGGGATTGCAAATATCCCTTTGCCAATTCCACAAGAACAGCCTTAGCGAAAGGCTTCTTGAAGGGAAAGATGTAACTGTGTTAGATGAATTAACAGAAAACAGAGCAGTTTCTCAGAAAGCTTCTTTCCAGTTTTGAACGGAAGATATTTCCTTTTTCACCATAGGCCTCTATGGGCTTCCAAATATCGCTTTGCCAATTCCACAAGAGCAGCCTTAGCGAAAGGCTTCTTGAAGGGAAAGATGTAACTCTGTGAGATGAATTCACAGAACACAGAGCAGTTTCTCAGAAAGCTTCTTTCCAGTTTTGAACGGAAGATATTTACTTTTCCACCATAACCCTCTATGGGCTTCCAAATATCGCTTTGCGAATTCCACAAGAACAGCCTTAGCGAAAGGCTTCTTGAAGGGAAAGATGTAACTCTGTGAGATGAATTAACAGAACACAGAGCAGTTTCTCAGAAAGCTTCTTTCCAGTTTTGAACGGAAGATATTTCCTTTTTCACCATAGCCCTCTAAGGGCTTCCAAATATCCCTTTGCCAATTCCACAAGAACAGCCTTAGCGAAAGGCTTCTTGAACGGAAAGATGTAACTCTGTGAGATGAACTCACAGAACACAGAGCAGTTTCTCAGAAAGCTTCTTTCCAGTTTTGAACGGAAGATATTTCCTTTTTCACCATAGCCGTCTATGGGCTTCCAAATATCCCTTTGATAATTCCACAAGAACAGCCTTAGCGAAAGGCTTCTTGAAGGGAAAGATGTAACTCTGTGAGATGAATTCACAGAACACAGAGCAGTTTCTCACAAAGCTTCTTTCCAGTTTTTAACGGAAGATATTTCCTTTTTCACCATAGCCCTCTATGGGCTTCAAAATATCCCTTTGCCAATACCACAAGAACAGCCTTAGCGAAAGGCTTCTTGAAGGGAAAGATGTAACTCTGTGAGATGAAATAACAGAACACAGAGCAGTTTCTCAGAAAGCTTCTTTCCAGTTTTCAACGGAAGATATTTCCTTTTTCACCATAGCCCTCTATGGGCTTCCAAATATCCCTTTGCCAATTACACAAGAACAGCCTTAGCGAAAGGCTTCTTGAAGGGAAAGATGTAACTCTGTTAGATGAATTAACAGAAAACAGAGCAGTTTCTCAGAAAGCTTCTTTCCAGTTTTGAACGGAAGATATTTCCTTTTTCACCATAGGCCTCTATGGGCTTCCAAATATCGCTTTGCCAATTCCAAAAGAGCAGCCTTAGCGAAAGGCTTTTTGAAGGGAAAGATGTAACTCTGTGAGATGAATTAACAGAACACAGAGCAGTTTTTCAGAAAGCTTCTTTCCAGTTTTGAACGGAAGATATTTCCTTTTTCACCATAGCCCTCTATGGGCTTCCAAATATCCCTTTGCCAATTCCACAAGAACAGCCTTAGCGAAAGGCTTCTTGAAGGGAAAGATGTAACTCTGTGAGATGAATTAACAGAACACAGAGCCGTTTCTCAGAAAGCTTCTTTCCAGTTTTCAACGGAAGATATTTCCTTTTTCACCATAGCCCTCTAAGGGCTTCCAAATATCCCTTTGCCAATTCCACAAGAACAGCCTTAGCGAAAGGCGTCTTGAAGTGAAAGATGTAACTCTGTGAGATGAACTCACAGAACACAGAGCAGTTTCTCAGAAAGATTCTTTCCAGTTTGGAACGGAAGATATTTCCTTTTTCACCATAGCCCTCTATGGGCTTCCAAATATCCCTTTGCCAATTCCACAAGAACAGCCTTAGCGAAAGGCTTCTTGAAGGGAAAGATGTATCTCTGTGAGATGAATTAACAGAACACAGAGCCGTTTCTCAGAAAGCTTCTTTCCAGTTTTGAACGGAAGATATTTCCTTTTTCACCATAGCCCTCTATGGGCTTCCAAATATCCCTTTGCCAATTCCACAAGAACAGCCTTAGCGAAAGGCTTCTTGAAGGGAAAGATGTAACTCTGTGAGATGAATTCACAGAACACAGAGCAGTTTCTCAGAAAGCTTCTTTCCAGTTTTGAACGGAATATATTTCCTTTTTCACCATAGCCCTCTAAGGGCTTCGAAATATCCCTTTCCCAATTCCACAAGAACAGCCTTAGCGAAAGGCTTCTTGAAGGGAAAGATGTAACTCTGTGAGGTGAATTCACAGAACACAGAGCAGTTTCTCAGAAAGCTTCTTTACAGTTTTGAACGGAAAATATTTCCTTTTTCACCATAGCCCTCTATGGGCTTCCAAATATCCCTTTTCAAATTCCACATGAAGAGCCTTAGCGAAAGGCTTCTTGAAGGGAAAGATGTAACTCTGTGAGATGAATTAACAGAACACAGAGCAGTTTCTCAGAAAGCTTCTTTCCAGTTTTGAACGGAAGATATTTCCTTTTTCACCATAGCCCTCTATGGGCTTCCAAATATCCCTTTGCCAATTCCAAAAGAACAGCCTTAGCGAAAGGCTTCTTGAAGGGAAAGATGTAACTCTGTGAGATGACTTAACAGAACACAGAGCCGTTTCTCAGAAAGCTTCTTTCCACTTTTGAACGGAAGATATTTCCTTTTTCACCATAGGCCTCTATGGGCTTCCAAATATCCCTTTGCCAATTCCACAAGAACAGCCTTAGCGAAAGGCTTCTTGAAGGGAAAGATGTAACTCTGTGAGATGAATTAACAGAACACAGAGCAGTTTCTCAGAAAGCTTCTTTCCAGTTTTGAACGGAAGATATTTCCTTTTTCACCATAGCCCTCTATGGGCTTCCAAATATCCCTTTGCCAATTCCTCAACAACAGCCTTAGCGAAAGGCGTCTTGAAGGGAAAGATGTAACTCTGTGAGATGAATTCACAGAACACAGAGCAGTTTCTCAGAAAGCTTCTTTCCAGTTTTGAACGGAAGATATTTCCTTTTTCACCATAGCCCTCTATGGGCTTCCAAATATCCCTTTGCCAATTCCACAAGAACAGCCTTAGCGAAAGGCTTCTTGAAGGGAAAGATGTAACTCTGTGAGATGAATTCACAGAACACAGAGCAGTTTCTCAGAAAGCTTCTTTCCAGTTTTGAACGGAAGATATTTCCTTTTTCACCATAGCCCTCTATGGGCTTCCAAATATCCCTTTGTCAATTCCACAAGAACAGCCTTAGCGAAAGGCTTCTTGAAGGGAAAGATGTAACTCTGTGAGATGAATTAACAGAACACAGAGCAGTTTCTCAGAAAGCTTCTTTCCAGTTTTGAACGGAAGATATTTCCTTTTTCACCATAGCCCTCTATGGGCTTCCAAATATCCCTTTGCCAATTCCACAAGAACAGCCTTAGCGAAAGGCTTCTTGAAGGGAAAGATGTAACTCTGTGAGATGAATTAACAGAACACAGAGCAGTTTCTCAGAAAGCTTCTTTCCAGTTTTGAACGGAAGATATTTCCTTTTTCACCATAGCCCTCTATGGGCTTCCAAATATCCCTTTGCCAATTCCACAAGAACAGCCTTAGCGAAACGATTCTTCAAGCGAAAGATGTAACTCTGTGAGATGAATTCACAGAACACAGAGCAGTTTCTCAGAAAGCTTCTTTCCAGTTTTGAACGGAAGATATTTCCTTTTTCACCAGAGCCCTCTATGGGCTTCCAAATATCCCTTTGCCAATTCCACAAGAACAGCCTTAGCGAAAGGCTTCTTGAAGGGAAAGATGTAACTCTGTGAGATGAATTAGCAGAACACAGAGCAGTTTCTCAGAAAGCTTCTTTCCAGTTTTGAACGGAAGATATTTCCTTTTTCACCATAGGCCTCTATGAGCTTCAAAATATCGCTTTCCAATTCCACAAGAACAGCCTTAGCGAAAGGCTTCTTGAAGGGAAAGATGTAACTCTGTGAGATGAATTAACAGAACACAGAGCAGTTTCTCAGAAAGCTTCTCTCAAGTTTTGAACGGAAGATATTTCCTTTTTCACCATAGCCGTCTATGGGCTTCCAAATATCCCTTTGCCAATTCCACAAGAACAGCCTTAGCGAAAGGCTTCTTGAAGGGAAAGATGTAACTCTGTGAGATGAATTCACAGAACACAGAGCAGTTTCTCAGAAAGCTTCTTTCCAGTTTTGAACGGAAGATATTTCCTTTTTCACCATAGCCGTCTATGGGCTTCCAAATATCCCTTTGCCAATTCCACAAGAACAGCCTTAGCGAAAGGCTTCTTGAAGGGAAAGATGTAACTCTGTGAGATGAATTCACAGAACACAGAGCAGTTTCTCAGAAAGCTTCTTTCCAGTTTTTAACGGAAGATATTTCGTTTTTCACCTTAGCCGTCTAAGGGCTTCCAAATATCCCTTTGCCAATTCCTCAAGAACAGCCTTAGCGAAAGGCTTCTTGAAGGGAAAGATGTAACTCTGTGAGATGAATTAACAGAACACAGACCAGTTTCTCAGAAATCTTCTTTCCAGTTTTGAACGGAAGATATTTCCTTTTTCACCATAGCCGTCTAAGGGCTTCAAAATATCCCTTTGCCAATTCCACAAGAACAGCCTTAGCGAAAGGCTTCTTGAAGGGAAAGATGTAACTCTGTGAGATGAATTAACAGAACACAGAGCAGTTTCTCAGAAAGCTTCTTTCCAGTTTTGAACCGAAGATATTTCCTTTTTCACCATAGCCCTCTATGAGCTTCCAAATATCGATTTCCAATTCCACAAGAACAGCCTTAGCGAAAGGCTTCTTGAAGGGAAAGATGTAACTCTGTGAGATGAATTAACAGAACACAGAGCAGTTTCTCAGAAAGCTTCTTTCCAGTTTTGAACGGAAGATATTTCCTT
The DNA here is from genome assembly GCF_047675955.1 of Chlorocebus sabaeus. NCBI lineage: Eukaryota > Metazoa > Chordata > Mammalia > Primates > Cercopithecidae > Chlorocebus > Chlorocebus sabaeus. The sequence goes on from NW_027327570.1 coordinate 1,504,159, forward strand.
TTTCACCATAGCCCTCTATGGGCTTCCAAATATCGCTTTGCCAATTCCACAAGAACAGCCTTAGCGAAAGGCTTCTTGAAGGGAAAGATGTCACTCTGTGAGATGAATTAACAGAACACAGAGCAGTTTCTCCGAAAGCTTCTTTCCAGTTTTGAACGGAAGATATTTCCTTTTTCACCATAGCCCTCTATGTGCTTCCAAATATCCCTTTGCCAATTCCACAAGAACAGCCTTAGCGAAAGGCTTCTTGAAGGGAAAGATGTAACTCTGTGAGATGAATTGACAGAACACAGAGCAGTTTCTCAGAAAGCTTCTTTCCAGTTTTGAACGGAAGATATTTCCTTTTTCACCATATCCCTCTATGGGCTTCCAAATATCCCTTTGCAAATTCCACAAGAACAGCCTTAGCGAAAGGCTTCTTGAAGGGAATGATGTAACTCTGTGAGATGAATTCACAGAACACAGAGCAGTGTCTCAGAAAGCTTCTTTCCAGTTTTGAACGGAAGATATTTCCTTTTTCACCATAGGCCTCTATGGGCTTCCAAATATCCCTTTGCCAATTCCACAAGAACAGCCTTAGCGTAAGGCTTCCTGAAGGGAAAGATGTAACTCTGTGAGATGAATTCACAGAACACAGAGCAGTTTCTCAGAAAGCTTCTTTCCATTTTTTAACGGAAGATATTTCCTTTTTCACCATAGCCCTCTTTGGGCTTCCCAATATCCCTTTGCCAATTCCACAAGAACAGCCTTAGCGAAAGGCTTCTTGAAGGGAAAGATGTAACTCTGTGAGATGAATTCACAGAACACAGAGCAGTTTCTCAGAAAGCTTCTTTCCAGTTTTGAACGGAAGATATTTCCTTTTTCACCATAGCCCTCTATGGGCTTCCAAATATCGCTTTGCCAATACCACAAGAACAGCCTTAGGGAAAGGCTTCTTGAAGGGAAAGATGTAACTCTGTGAGATGAATTCACAGAACACAGAGCAGTTTCTCAGAAAGCTTCTTTGTAGTTTTGAACGGAAGATATTCCCTTTTTCACCATAGCCCTCTATGGGCTTCCAAATATCCCTTTGCCAATTCCACAAGAACAGCCTTAGCGAAAGGCTTCTTGAAGGGAAAGATGTAACTCTGTGAGATGAATTAACAGAACACAGAGCAGTTTCTCAGAAAGCTTCTTTCCAGTTTTGAACGGAAGATATTTCCTTTTTCACCATAGCCCTCTAAGGACTTCCATATATCCCTTTGCCAATTCCACAAGAACAGCCTTAGCGAAAGGCTTCTTGAAGGGAAAGATGTAACACTGTGAGATGAATTCACAGAACACAGAGCAGTTTCTCAGAAAGCTTCTTTCCAGTTTTGAACGGAAGATATTTCCTTTTTCACCATAGCCGTCTAGGGGTTCCAAATATCCCTTTGCCAATTCCACAAGAACAGCCTTAGCGAAAGGCTTCTTGAAGGGAAAGATGTAACTCTCTGAGATGAATTCACAGAACACAGAGCAGTTTCTCAGAAAGCTTCTTTCCAGTTTTGAACGGAAGATATTTCCTTTTTCACCATACCCGTCTATGGGATTGCAAATATCCCTTTGCCAATTCCACAAGAACAGCCTTAGCGAAAGGCTTCTTGAAGGGAAAGATGTAACTCTGTGAGATGAATTCACAGAAAACAGAGCAGTTTCTCAGAAAGCTTCTTTCCAGTTTTGAACGGAAGATATTTCCTTCTTCACCATAGCCGTCTATGGGCTTGCAAATATCCCTTTGCCAATTCCACAAGAACAGCCTTAGCGAAAGGCTTCTTGAAGGGAAAGATGTAACTCTGTGAGATGAATTCACAGAACACAGAGCAGTTTCTCAGAAAGCTTCTTTCCAGTTTTGAACGGAAGATATTTACTTTTCCACCATAACCCTCTATGGGCTTCCAAATATCGCTTTGCGAATTCCACAAGAACAGCCTTAGCGAAAGGCTTCTTGAAGGGAAAGATGTAACTCTGTGAGATGAATTAACAGAACACAGAGCAGTTTCTCAGAAAGCTTCTTTCCAGTTTTGAACGGAAGATATTTCCTTTTTCACCATAGCCCTCTAAGGGCTTCCAAATATCCCTTTGCCAATTCCACAAGAACAGCCTTAGCGAAAGGCTTCTTGAACGGAAAGATGTAACTCTGTGAGATGAATTCACAGAACACAGAGCAGTTTCTCAGAAAGCTTCTTTCCAGTTTTGAACGGAAGATATTTCCTTTTTCACCATAGCCGTCTATGGGCTTCCAAATATCCCTTTGCCAATTCCACAAGAACAGCCCTAGCGAAAGGCTTCTTGAAGGGAAAGATGTAACTCTGTGAGATGAATTCACAGAACACAGAGCAGTTTCTCACAAAGCTTCTTTCCAGTTTTTAACGGAAGATATTTCCTTTTTCACCATAGCCCTCTATGGGCTTCCAAATATCCCTTTGCCAATACCACAAGAACAGCCTTAGCGAAAGGCTTCTTGAAGGGAAAGATGTAACTCTGTGAGATGAAATAACAGAACACAGAGCAGTTTCTCAGAAAGCTTCTTTCCAGTTTTCAACGGAAGATATTTCCTTTTTCACCATATCCCTCTAAGGGCTTCCAAATATCCCTTTGCCAATTACACAAGAACAGCCTTAGCGAAAGGCTTCTTGAAGGGAAAGATGTAACTGTGTTAGATGAATTAACAGAAAACAGAGCAGTTTCTCAGAAAGCTTCTTTACAGTTTTGAACGGAAGATATTTCCTTTTTCACCACAGGCCTCTATGGGCTTCCAAATATCGCTTTGCCAATTCCACAAGAGCAGCCTTAGCGAAAGGCTTCTTGAAGGGAAAGATGTAACTCTGTGAGATGAATTCACAGAACACAGAGCAGTTTCTCAGAAAGCTTCTTTCCAGTTTTGAACGGAAGATATTTACTTTTCCACCATAACCCACTATGGGCTTCCAAATATCGCTTTGCGAATTCCACAAGAACAGCCTTAGCGAAAGGCTTCTTGAAGGGAAAGATGTAACTCTGTGAGATGAATTAACAGAACACAGAGCAGTTTCTCAGAAAGCTTCTTTCCAGTTTTGAACGGAAGATATTTCCTTTTTCACCATAGCCCTCTAAGGGCTTCCAAATATCCCTTTGCCAATTCCACAAGAACAGCCTTAGCGAAAGGCTTCTTGAACGGAAAGATGTAACTCTGTGAGATGAACTCACAGAACACAGAGCAGTTTCTCAGAAAGCTTCTTTCCAGTTTTGAACGGAAGATATTTCCTTTTTCACCATAGCCGTCTATGGGCTTCCAAATATCCCTTTGATAATTCCACAAGAACAGCCTTAGCGAAAGGCTTCTTGAAGGGAAAGATGTAACTCTGTGAGATGAATTCACAGAACACAGAGCAGTTTCTCACAAAGCTTCTTTCCAGTTTTTAACGGAAGATATTTCCTTTTTCACCATAGCCCTCTATGGGCTTCCAAATATCCCTTTGCCAATACCACAAGAACAGCCTTAGCGAAAGGCTTCTTGAAGGGAAAGATGTAACTCTGTGAGATGAAATAACAGAACACAGAGCAGTTTCTCAGAAAGCTTCTTTCCAGTTTTCAACGGAAGATATTTCCTTTTTCACCATAGCCCTCTATGGGCTTCCAAATATCCCTTTGCCAATTACACAAGAACAGCCTTAGCGAAAGGCTTCTTGAAGGGAAAGATGTAACTCTGTTAGATGAATTAACAGAAAACAGAGCAGTTTCTCAGAAAGCTTCTTTCCAGTTTTGAACGGAAGATATTTCCTTTTTCACCATAGGCCTCTATGGGCTTCCAAATATCGCTTTGCCAATTCCAAAAGAGCAGCCTTAGCGAAAGGCTTTTTGAAGGGAAAGATGTAACTCTGTGAGATGAATTCACAGAACACAGAGCAGTTTCTCAGAAAGCTTCTTTCCAGTTTTGAACGGAAGATATTTCCTTTTTCACCATAGCCCTCTTCGGGCTTCCAAATATCCCTTTGCCAATTCCACAAGAACAGCCTTAGCGAAACGCTCTTTGAAGGGAATGATGTAACTCTGTGAGATGAATTAGCAGAACACAGAGTAGTTTCTCAGAAAGCTTCTTTCCAGTTTTGAACGGAAGATATTTCCTTTTTCACCATAGCCCTCTATGGGCTTCCAAATATCCCTTTGCCAATTCCACAAGAACAGCCTTAGCGAAAGGCTTCTTGAAGGGAAAGATGTAACTCTGTGAGATGAATTCACAGAACACAGAGCAGTTTCTCAGAAAGCTTCTTTCCAGTTTTGAACGGAAGATATTTCCTTTTTTACTATAGGCCTCTATGGGCTTCCAAATATCCCTTTGCCAATTCCACAAGAACAGCCTTAGTGAAAGGCTTCTTGAAGGGAAAAATGTAACTCTGTGAGATGAATTCACAGAACACAGAGCAGTTTCTCAGAAAGCTTCTTTCCAGTTTTGAACGGAAGATATTTCCTTTTTCACCATAGCCGTCTATGGGCTTGCAAATATCCCTTTGCCAATTCCACAAGCACAGCCTTGGCGAAAGGCTTCTTGAAGGGAAAGGTGTAACTCTGTGAGATGAATTAACAGAACACAGAGCAGTTTCTCAGAAAGCTTCTTTCCAGTTTTGAACGGAAGATATTTCCTTTTTCACCGTAGGCCTCTATGGGCTTCCAAATATCCCTTTGCCAATTCCACAAGAACAGCCTTAGCGAAAGGCTTCTTGAAGGGAAAGATGTAACTCTGTGAGTTGAATTCACAGAACACAGAGCAGTTTCTCAGAAAGCTTCTTTCCAGTTTTGAACGGAAGATATTTCCTTTTTCACCATAGCCCTCTATGGGCTTCCAAATATCCCTTTTCCAATACCACAAGAACAGCCTTAGCGAAAGGCTTCTTGAAGGGAAAGATGTAACTCTGTGAGATGAATTCACAGAACACAGAGCCGTTTCTCAGAAAGCTTCTTTCCAGTTTTGAATGGAAGATATTTCCTTTTTCACCATAGGCCTCTATGGGCTTCCAAATATCCCTTTGCCAATTCCACAAGAACAGCCTTAGCGAAAGGCTTCTTGAAGGGAAAGATGTAACTCTGTGAGATGAATTCACAGAACACAGAGCAGTTTCTCAGAAAGCTTCTTTCCAATTTTGAACGGAAGATATTTCCTTTTTCACGATAGCCCTCTATGGGCTTGCAAATATCCCTTTGCCAATTCCACAAGAACAGCCTTAGCGAAAGGCTTCTTGAAGGGAAAGATGTAACTCTGTGAGATGAATTCACAGAACACAGAGCAGTTTCTCAGAAAGCTTCTTTCCAGTTTTGAACGGAAGATATTTCCTTTTTCACCGTAGCCCTCTATGGGCTTCCAAATATCGCTTTGCCAATTCCACAACAACAGCCTTAGCGAAAGGCTTCTTGAAGGGAAAGATGTAACTCTGTGAGATGAATTCACAGAACACAGAGCAGTTTCTCAGAAAGCTTCTTTCCAGTTTTGAACGGAAGATATTTCCTTTTTCACCATAGCCGTCTATGGGCTTGCAAATATCCCTTTGCCAATTCCACAAGCACAGCCTTAGCGAAAGGCTTCTTGAAGGGAAAGATGTAACTCTGTGAGATGAATTAACAGAACACAGAGCAGTTTCTCAGAAAGCTTCTTTCCAGTTTTGAACGGAAGATATTTCCTTTTTCACCGTAGCCCTCTATGGGCTTCCAAATATCCCTTTGCCAATTCCACAAGAACAGCCTTAGCGAAACGCTTCTTGAAGGGAAAGATGTAATTCTGTGAGATGAATTCACAGAACACAGAGCAGTTTCTCAGAAAGCTTCTTTCCAGTTTTGAACGGAAGATATTTCCTTTTTCACCATAGCCCTCTATGGGCTTCCAAATATCCCTTTGCCAATTCCACAAGAACAGCCTTAGCGAAAGGCGTCTTGAAGGGAAAGATGTAACTCTGTGAGATGAATTCACAGAACACAGAGCAGTTTCTCAGAAAGCTTCTTTCCAGTTTTGAACGGAAGATATTTACTTTTCCACCATAGCCCTCTATGGGCTTCCAAATATCCCTTTGCCAATTCCACAAGAACAGCCTTAGCGAAAGGCTTCTTGAAGGGAAAGATGTAACTCTGTGAGATGAATTAACAGTACACAGAGCTGTTTCTCAGAAAGCTTCTTTCCAGTTTTGAACGGAAGATATTTCCTTTTTCACCATAGCCCTCTATGGGCTTCCAAATATCCCTTTGCGAATTCCACAAGAACAGCCTTAGCGAAAGGCTTCTTGAAGGGAAAGATGTAACTCTGTGAGATGAATTAACAGAACACAGAACAGTTTCTCAGAAAGCTTCTTTCCAGTTTTGAACGGAAGATATTTCCTTTTTCACCATAGCCCTCTATGGGCTTCCAAATATCCCTTTGCCAATTCCACAAGAACAGCCTTAGCGAAAGGCTTTTTGAAGGAAAAGATGTAACTCTGTGAGATGAATTGACAGAACACAGAGCAGTTTCCCAGAAAGCTTCTTTCCAGTTTTTAACGGAAGATATTTCCTTTTTCACCATATCCCTCTATGGGCTTCCAAATATCCCTTTGCCAATACCACAAGAACAGCCTTAGCGAAAGGCTTCTTTAAGGGAAAGATGTAACTCTGTGAGATGAAATAACAGAACACAGAGCAGTTTCTCAGAAAGCTTCTTTCCAGTTTTGAACGGAAGATATTTCCTTTTTCACCATAGCCCTCAATGGGCTTCCAAATATCTCTTTGCCAATTCCACAAGAATAGCCTTAGCGAAAGGCTTCTTGAAGGGAATGATGTAACTCTGTGAGATGAATTCACAGAACACAGAGCAGTTTCTCAGAAAGCTTCTTTCCAGTTTTGAACGGAAGATATTTCCTTTTTCACCATAGCCCTCTATGGGCTTCCAAATATCGCTTTGCCAATTCCACAAGAACAGCCTTAGCGAAAGGCTTCTTGAAGGGAAAGATGGAACTCTGTGAGATGAATTCACAGATCACAGAGCAGTTTCTCAGAAAGCTTCTTTCCAGTTTTGAACGGAAGATATTTCCTTTTTCACCATAGGCCTCTATGGGCTTCCAAATATCCCTTTGCCAATTCCACAAGAACAGCCTTAGCGAAAGGCTTCTTGAAGGGAATGATGTAACTCTGTGAGATGAATTCACAGAACACAGAGCAGTTTCTCAGAAAGCTTCTTTCCAGTTTTGAACGGAAGATATTTCCTTTTTCACCATAGCCCTCTATGGGCTTCCAAATATCCCTTTGCCAATTCCACAAGAACAGCCTTAGCGAAAGGCTTCTTGAAGGGAAAGATGTAACTCTGTGAGATGAATTCACAGAACACAGAGCAGTTTCTCAGAAAGCTTCTTTCCAGTTTTGAACGGAAGATATTTCCTTTTTCACCATAGCCCTCTATGGGCTTCGAAATATCCCTTTCCCAATTCCACAAGAACAGCCTTAGCGAAAGGCTTCTTGAAGGGAAAGATGTAACTCTGTGAGGTGAATTCACAGAACACAGAGCAGTTTCTCAGAAAGCTTCTTTACAGTTTTGAACGGAAAATATTTCCTTTTTCACCATAGCCCTCTATGGGCTTCCAAATATCCCTTTTCAAATTCCACATGAAGAGCCTTAGCGAAAGGCTTCTTGAAGGGAAAGATGTAACTCTGTGAGATGAATTAACAGAACACAGAGCAGTTTCTCAGAAAGCTTCTTTCCAGTTTTGAACGGAAGATATTTCCTTTTTCACCATAGCCCTCTATGGGCTTCCAAATATCCCTTTGCCAATTCCACAAGAACAGCCTTAGCGAAAGGCTTCTTGAAGGGAAAGATGTAACTCTGTGAGATGAATTAACAGAACACAGAGCCGTTTCTCAGAAAGCTTCTTTCCACTTTTGAACGGAAGATATTTCCTTTTTCACCATAGGCCTCTATGGGCTTCCAAATATCCCTTTGCCAATTCCACAAGAACAGCCTTAGCGAAAGGCTTCTTGAAGGGAAAGATGTAACTCTGTGAGATGAATTCACAGAACACAGAGCAGTTTCTCAGAAAGCTTCTTTCCAGTTTTGAACGGAAGATATTTCCTTTTTCACCATAGCCCTCTATGGGCTTCCAAATATCCCTTTGCCAATTCCTCAACAACAGCCTTAGCGAAAGGCGTCTTGAAGGGAAAGATGTAACTCTGTGAGATGAATTCACAGAACACAGAGCAGTTTCTCAGAAAGCTTCTTTCCAGTTTTGAACGGAAGATATTTCCTTTTTCACCATAGCCCTCTATGGGCTTCCAAATATCCCTTTGCCAATTCCACAAGAACAGCCTTAGCGAAAGGCTTCTTGAAGGGAAAGATGTAACTCTGTGAGATGAATTCACAGAACACAGAGCAGTTTCTCAGAAAGCTTCTTTCCAGTTTTGAACGGAAGATATTTCCTTTTTCACCATAGCCCTCTATGGGCTTCCAAATATCCCTTTGTCAATTCCACAAGAACAGCCTTAGCGAAAGGCTTCTTGAAGGGAAAGATGTAACTCTGTGAGATGAATTAACAGAACACAGAGCAGTTTCTCAGAAAGCTTCTTTCCAGTTTTGAACGGAAGATATTTCCTTTTTCACCATAGCCCTCTATGGGCTTCCAAATATCCCTTTGCCAATTCCACAAGAACAGCCTTAGCGAAAGGCTTCTTGAAGGGAAAGATGTAACTCTGTGAGATGAATTAACAGAACACAGAGCAGTTTCTCAGAAAGCTTCTTTCCAGTTTTGAACGGAAGATATTTCCTTTTTCACCATAGCCCTCTATGGGCTTCCAAATATCCCTTTGCCAATTCCACAAGAACAGCCTTAGCGAAAGGCTTCTTGAAGGGAATGATGTAACTCTGTGAGTTGAATTCACAGAACACAGAGCAGTGTCTCAGAAAGCTTCTTTCCAGTTTTGAACGGAAGATATTTCCTTTTTCACCATAGGCCTCTATGGGCTTCCAAATATCCCTTTGCCAATTCCACAAGAACAGCCTTAGCGTAAGGCTTCCTGAAGGGAAAGATGTAACTCTGTGAGATGAATTAACAGAACACAGAGCAGTTTCTCAGAAAGCTTCTTTGTAGTTTTGAACGGAAGATATTCCCTTTTTCACCATAGCCCTCTATGGGCTTCCAAATATCCCTTTGCCAATTCCACAAGAACAGCCTTAGCGAAAGGCTTCTTGAAGGGAAAGATGTAACTCTGTGAGATGAATTAACAGAACACAGAGCAGTTTCTCAGAAAGCTTCTTTCCAGTTTTGAACGGAAGATATTTCCTTTTTCACCATAGCCCTCTAAGGACTTCCATATATCCCTTTGCCAATTCCACAAGAACAGCCTTAGCGAAAGGCTTCTTGAAGGGAAAGATGTAACACTGTGAGATGAATTCACAGAACACAGAGCAGTTTCTCAGAAAGCTTCTTTCCAGTTTTGAACGGAAGATATTTCCTTTTTCACCATAGCCGTCTAGGGGTTCCAAATATCCCTTTGCCAATTCCACAAGAACAGCCTTAGCGAAAGGCTTCTTGAAGGGAAAGATGTAACTCTGTGAGATGAATTCACAGAACACAGAGCAGTTTCTCAGAAAGCTTCTTTCCAGTTTTGAACGGAAGATATTTCCTTTTTCATCATACCCGTCTATGGGATTGCAAATATCCCTTTGCCAATTCCACAAGAACAGCCTTAGCGAAAGGCTTCTTGAAGGGAAAGATGTAACTGTGTTAGATGAATTAACAGAAAACAGAGCAGTTTCTCAGAAAGCTTCTTTCCAGTTTTGAACGGAAGATATTTCCTTTTTCACCATAGGCCTCTATGGGCTTCCAAATATCGCTTTGCCAATTCCACAAGAGCAGCCTTAGCGAAAGGCTTCTTGAAGGGAAAGATGTAACTCTGTGAGATGAATTCACAGAACACAGAGCAGTTTCTCAGAAAGCTTCTTTCCAGTTTTGAACGGAAGATATTTACTTTTCCACCATAACCCTCTATGGGCTTCCAAATATCGCTTTGCGAATTCCACAAGAACAGCCTTAGCGAAAGGCTTCTTGAAGGGAAAGATGTAACTCTGTGAGATGAATTAACAGAACACAGAGCAGTTTCTCAGAAAGCTTCTTTCCAGTTTTGAACGGAAGATATTTCCTTTTTCACCATAGCCCTCTAAGGGCTTCCAAATATCCCTTTGCCAATTCCACAAGAACAGCCTTAGCGAAAGGCTTCTTGAACGGAAAGATGTAACTCTGTGAGATGAACTCACAGAACACAGAGCAGTTTCTCAGAAAGCTTCTTTCCAGTTTTGAACGGAAGATATTTCCTTTTTCACCATAGCCGTCTATGGGCTTCCAAATATCCCTTTGATAATTCCACAAGAACAGCCTTAGCGAAAGGCTTCTTGAAGGGAAAGATGTAACTCTGTGAGATGAATTCACAGAACACAGAGCAGTTTCTCACAAAGCTTCTTTCCAGTTTTTAACGGAAGATATTTCCTTTTTCACCATAGCCCTCTATGGGCTTCAAAATATCCCTTTGCCAATACCACAAGAACAGCCTTAGCGAAAGGCTTCTTGAAGGGAAAGATGTAACTCTGTGAGATGAAATAACAGAACACAGAGCAGTTTCTCAGAAAGCTTCTTTCCAGTTTTCAACGGAAGATATTTCCTTTTTCACCATAGCCCTCTATGGGCTTCCAAATATCCCTTTGCCAATTACACAAGAACAGCCTTAGCGAAAGGCTTCTTGAAGGGAAAGATGTAACTCTGTTAGATGAATTAACAGAAAACAGAGCAGTTTCTCAGAAAGCTTCTTTCCAGTTTTGAACGGAAGATATTTCCTTTTTCACCATAGGCCTCTATGGGCTTCCAAATATCGCTTTGCCAATTCCAAAAGAGCAGCCTTAGCGAAAGGCTTTTTGAAGGGAAAGATGTAACTCTGTGAGATGAATTCACAGAACACAGAGCAGTTTCTCAGAAAGCTTCTTTCCAGTTTTGAACGGAAGATATTTCCTTTTTCACCATAGCCCTCTTCGGGCTTCCAAATATCCCTTTGCCAATTCCACAAGAACAGCCTTAGCGAAACGCTCTTTGAAGGGAATGATGTAACTCTGTGAGATGAATTAGCAGAACACAGAGTAGTTTCTCAGAAAGCTTCTTTCCAGTTTTGAACGGAAGATATTTCCTTTTTCACCATAGCCCTCTATGGGCTTCCAAATATCCCTTTGCCAATTCCACAAGAACAGCCTTAGCGAAAGGCTTCTTGAAGGGAAAGATGGAACTCTGTGAGATGAATTCACAGATCACAGAGCAGTTTCTCAGAAAGCTTCTTTCCAGTTTTGAACGGAAGATATTTCCTTTTTCACCATAGGCCTCTATGGGCTTCCAAATATCCCTTTGCCAATTCCACAAGAACAGCCTTAGCGAAAGGCTTCTTGAAGGGAATGATGTAACTCTGTGAGATGAATTCACAGAACACAGAGCAGTTTCTCAGAAAGCTTCTTTCCAGTTTTGAACGGAAGATATTTCCTTTTTCACCATAGCCCTCTATGGGCTTCCAAATATCCCTTTGCCAATTCCACAAGAACAGCCTTAGCGAAAGGCTTCTTGAAGGGAAAGATGTAACTCTGTGAGATGAATTCACAGAACACAGAGCAGTTTCTCAGAAAGCTTCTTTCCAGTTTTGAACGGAAGATATTTCCTTTTTCACCATAGCCCTCTATGGGCTTCGAAATATCCCTTTCCCAATTCCACAAGAACAGCCTTAGCGAAAGGCTTCTTGAAGGGAAAGATGTAACTCTGTGAGGTGAATTCACAGAACACAGAGCAGTTTCTCAGAAAGCTTCTTTACAGTTTTGAACGGAAAATATTTCCTTTTTCACCATAGCCCTCTATGGGCTTCCAAATATCCCTTTTCAAATTCCACATGAAGAGCCTTAGCGAAAGGCTTCTTGAAGGGAAAGATGTAACTCTGTGAGATGAATTAACAGAACACAGAGCAGTTTCTCAGAAAGCTTCTTTCCAGTTTTGAACGGAAGATATTTCCTTTTTCACCATAGCCCTCTATGGGCTTCCAAATATCCCTTTGCCAATTCCACAAGAACAGCCTTAGCGAAAGGCTTCTTGAAGGGAAAGATGTAACTCTGTGAGATGAATTAACAGAACACAGAGCCGTTTCTCAGAAAGCTTCTTTCCACTTTTGAACGGAAGATATTTCCTTTTTCACCATAGGCCTCTATGGGCTTCCAAATATCCCTTTGCCAATTCCACAAGAACAGCCTTAGCGAAAGGCTTCTTGAAGGGAAAGATGTAACTCTGTGAGATGAATTAACAGAACACAGAGCAGTTTCTCAGAAAGCTTCTTTCCAGTTTTGAACGGAAGATATTTCCTTTTTCACCATAGCCCTCTATGGGCTTCCAAATATCCCTTTGCCAATTCCTCAACAACAGCCTTAGCGAAAGGCGTCTTGAAGGGAAAGATGTAACTCTGTGAGATGAATTCACAGAACACAGAGCAGTTTCTCAGAAAGCTTCTTTCCAGTTTTGAACGGAAGATATTTCCTTTTTCACGATAGCCCTCTATGGGCTTCCAAATATCCCTTTGCCAATTCCACAAGAACAGCCTTAGCGAAAGGCTTCTTGAAGGGAAAGATGTAACTCTGTGAGATGAATTCACAGAACACAGAGCAGTTTCTCAGAAAGCTTCTTTCCAGTTTTGAACGGAAGATATTTCCTTTTTCACCATAGCCCTCTATGGGCTTCCAAATATCCCTTTGTCAATTCCACAAGAACAGCCTTAGCGAAAGGCTTCTTGAAGGGAAAGATGTAACTCTGTGAGATGAATTAACAGAACACAGAGCAGTTTCTCAGAAAGCTTCTTTCCAGTTTTGAACGGAAGATATTTCCTTTTTCACCATAGCCCTCTATGGGCTTCCAAATATCCCTTTGCCAATTCCACAAGAACAGCCTTAGCGAAAGGCTTCTTGAAGGGAAAGATGTAACTCTGTGAGATGAATTAAGAGAACACAGAGCAGTTTCTCAGAAAGCTTCTTTCCAGTTTTGAACGGAAGATATTTCCTTTTTCACCATAGCCCTCTATGGGCTTCCAAATATCCCTTTGCCAATTCCACAAGAACAGCCTTAGCGAAACGATTCTTCAAGCGAAAGATGTAACTCTGTGAGATGAATTCACAGAACACAGAGCAGTTTCTCAGAAAGCTTCTTTCCAGTTTTCAACGGAAGATATTTCCTTTTTCACCATAGCCCTCTATGGGCTTCCAAATATCCCTTTGCCAATTCCACAAGAACAGCCTTAGCGAAAGGCTTCTTGAAGGGAAAGATGTAACTCTGTGAGATGAATTAGCAGAACACAGAGCAGTTTCTCAGAAAGCTTCTTTCCAGTTTTGAACGGAAGATATTTCCTTTTTCACCATAGCCCTCTATGAGCTTCAAAATATCGCTTTCCAATTCCACAAGAACAGCCTTAGCGAAAGGCTTCTTGAAGGGAAAGATGTAACTCTGTGAGATGAATTCACAGAACACAGAGCAGTTTCTCAGAAAGCTTCTCTCAAGTTTTGAACGGAAGATATTTCCTTTTTCACCATAGCCGTCTATGGGCTTCCAAATATCCCTTTGCCAATTCCACAAGAACAGCCTTAGCGAAAGGCTTCTTGAAGGGAAAGATGTAACTCTGTGAGATGAATTCACAGAACACAGAGCAGTTTCTCAGAAAGCTTCTTTCCAGTTTTGAACGGAAGATATTTCCTTTTTCACCATAGCCGTCTATGGGCTTCCAAATATCCCTTTGCCAATTCCACAAGAACAGCCTTAGCGAAAGGCTTCTTGAAGGGAAAGATGTAACTCTGTGAGATGAATTCACAGAACACAGAGCAGTTTCTCAGAAAGCTTCTTTCCAGTTTTTAACGGAAGATATTTCGTTTTTCACCTTAGCCGTCTATGGGCTTCCAAATATCCCTTTGCCAATTCCTCAAGAACAGCCTTAGCGAAAGGCTTCTTGAAGGGAAAGATGTAACTCTGTGAGATGAATTAACAGAACACAGACCAGTTTCTCAGAAATCTTCTTTCCAGTTTTGAACGGAAGATATTTCCTTTTTCACCATAGCCGTCTAAGGGCTTCAAAATATCCCTTTGCCAATTCCACAAGAACAGCCTTAGCGAAAGGCTTCTTGAAGGGAAAGATGTAACTCTGTGAGATGAATTAACAGAACACAGAGCAGTTTCTCAGAAAGCTTCTTTCCAGTTTTGAACCGAAGATATTTCCTTTTTCACCATAGCCCTCTATGAGCTTCCAAATATCGATTTCCAATTCCACAAGAACAGCCTTAGCGAAAGGCTTCTTGAAGGGAAAGATGTAACTCTGTGAGATGAATTAACAGAACACAGAGCAGTTTCTCAGAAAGCTTCTTTCCAGTTTTGAACGGAAGATATTTCCTTTTTCACCATAGCCCTCTATGGGCTTCCAAATATCGCTTTGCCAATTCCACAAGAACAGCCTTAGCGAAAGGCTTCTTGAAGGGAAAGATGTCACTCTGTGAGATGAATTAACAGAACACAGAGCAGTTTCTCCGAAAGCTTCTTTCCAGTTTTGAACGGAAGATATTTCCTTTTTCACCATAGCCCTCTATGTGCTTCCAAATATCCCTTTGCCAATTCCACAAGAACAGCCTTAGCGAAAGGCTTCTTGAAGGGAAAGATGTAACTCTGTGAGATGAATTGACAGAACACAGAGCAGTTTCTCAGAAAGCTTCTTTCCAGTTTTGAACGGAAGATATTTCCTTTTTCACCATATCCCTCTATGGGCTTCCAAATATCCCTTTGCAAATTCCACAAGAACAGCCTTAGCGAAAGGCTTCTTGAAGGGAATGATGTAACTCTGTGAGTTGAATTCACAGAACACAGAGCAGTGTCTCAGAAAGCTTCTTTCCAGTTTTGAACGGAAGATATTTCCTTTTTCACCATAGGCCTCTATGGGCTTCCAAATATCCCTTTGCCAATTCCACAAGAACAGCCTTAGCGTAAGGCTTCCTGAAGGGAAAGATGTAACTCTGTGAGATGAATTCACAGAACACAGAGCAGTTTCTCAGAAAGCTTCTTTCCATTTTTTAACGGAAGATATTTCCTTTTTCACCATAGCCCTCTTTGGGCTTCCCAATATCCCTTTGCCAATTCCACAAGAACAGCCTTAGCGAAAGGCTTCTTGAAGGGAAAGATGTAACTCTGTGAGATGAATTCACAGAACACAGAGCAGTTTCTCAGAAAGCTTCTTTCCAGTTTTGAACGGAAGATATTTCCTTTTTCACCATAGCCCTCTATGGGCTTCCAAATATCGCTTTGCCAATACCACAAGAACAGCCTTAGGGAAAGGCTTCTTGAAGGGAAAGATGTAACTCTGTGAGATGAATTCACAGAACACAGAGCAGTTTCTCAGAAAGCTTCTTTGTAGTTTTGAACGGAAGATATTCCCTTTTTCACCATAGCCCTCTATGGGCTTCCAAATATCCCTTTGCCAATTCCACAAGAACAGCCTTAGCGAAAGGCTTCTTGAAGGGAAAGATGTAACTCTGTGAGATGAATTAACAGAACACAGAGCCGTTTCTCAGAAAGCTTCTTTCCAGTTTTGAACGGAAGATATTTCCTTTTTCACCATAGCCCTCTAAGGACTTCCATATATCCCTTTGCCAATTCCACAAGAACAGCCTTAGCGAAAGGCTTCTTGAAGGGAAAGATGTAACACTGTGAGATGAATTCACAGAACACAGAGCAGTTTCTCAGAAAGCTTCTTTCCAGTTTTGAACGGAAGATATTTCCTTTTTCACCATAGCCGTCTAGGGGTTCCAAATATCCCTTTGCCAATTCCACAAGAACAGCCTTAGCGAAAGGCTTCTTGAAGGGAAAGATGTAACTCTCTGAGATGAATTCACAGAACACAGAGCAGTTTCTCAGAAAGCTTCTTTCCAGTTTTGAACGGAAGATATTTCCTTTTTCACCATAGCCCTCTAAGGGCTTCCAAATATCCCTTTGCCAATTCCACAAGAACAGCCTTAGCGAAAGGCTTCTTGAAGGGAAAGATGTAACTCTGTGAGATGAAATAACAGAACACAGAGCAGTTTCTCAGAAAGCTTCTTTCCAGTTTTCAACGGAAGATATTTCCTTTTTCACCATATCCCTCTAAGGGCTTCCAAATATCCCTTTGCCAATTACACAAGAACAGCCTTAGCGAAAGGCTTCTTGAAGGGAAAGATGTAACTGTGTTAGATGAATTAACAGAAAACAGAGCAGTTTCTCAGAAAGCTTCTTTCCAGTTTTGAACGGAAGATATTTCCTTTTTCACCATAGGCCTCTATGGGCTTCCAAATATCGCTTTGCCAATTCCACAAGAGCAGCCTTAGCGAAAGGCTTCTTGAAGGGAAAGATGTAACTCTGTGAGATGAATGCACAGAACACAGAGCAGTTTCTCAGAAAGCTTCTTTCCAGTTTTGAACGGAAGATATTTACTTTTCCACCATAACCCTCTATGGGCTTCCAAATATCGCTTTGCGAATTCCACAAGAACAGCCTTAGCGAAAGGCTTCTTGAAGGGAAAGATGTAACTCTGTGAGATGAATTAACAGAACACAGAGCAGTTTCTCAGAAAGCTTCTTTCCAGTTTTGAACGGAAGATATTTCCTTTTTCACCATAGCCCTCTAAGGGCTTCCAAATATCCCTTTGCCAATTCCACAAGAACAGCCTTAGCGAAAGGCTTCTTGAACGGAAAGATGTAACTCTGTGAGATGAACTCACAGAACACAGAGCAGTTTCTCAGAAAGCTTCTTTCCAGTTTTGAACGGAAGATATTTCCTTTTTCACCATAGCCGTCTATGGGCTTCCAAATATCCCTTTGATAATTCCACAAGAACAGCCTTAGCGAAAGGCTTCTTGAAGGGAAAGATGTAACTCTGTGAGATGAATTCACAGAACACAGAGCAGTTTCTCACAAAGCTTCTTTCCAGTTTTTAACGGAAGATATTTCCTTTTTCACCATAGCCCTCTATGGGCTTCCAAATATCCCTTTGCCAATACCACAAGAACAGCCTTAGCGAAAGGCTTCTTGAAGGGAAAGATGTAACTCTGTGAGATGAAATAACAGAACACAGAGCAGTTTCTCAGAAAGCTTCTTTCCAGTTTTCAACGGAAGATATTTCCTTTTTCACCATAGCCCTCTATGGGCTTCCAAATATCCCTTTGCCAATTACACAAGAACAGCCTTAGCGAAAGGCTTCTTGAAGGGAAAGATGTAACTCTGTTAGATGAATTAACAGAAAACAGAGCAGTTTCTCAGAAAGCTTCTTTCCAGTTTTGAACGGAAGATATTTCCTTTTTCACCATAGGCCTCTATGGGCTTCCAAATATCGCTTTGCCAATTCCAAAAGAGCAGCCTTAGCGAAAGGCTTTTTGAAGGGAAAGATGTAACTCTGTGAGATGAATTCACAGAACACAGAGCAGTTTCTCAGAAAGCTTCTTTCCAGTTTTGAACGGAAGATATTTCCTTTTTCACCATAGCCCTCTTCGGGCTTCCAAATATCCCTTTGCCAATTCCACAAGAACAGCCTTAGCGAAACGCTCTTTGAAGGGAATGATGTAACTCTGTGAGATGAATTAGCAGAACACAGAGTAGTTTCTCAGAAAGCTTCTTTCCAGTTTTGAACGGAAGATATTTCCTTTTTCACCATAGCCCTCTATGGGCTTCCAAATATCCCTTTGCCAATTCCACAAGAACAGCCTTAGCGAAAGGCTTCTTGAAGGGAAAGATGTAACTCTGTGAGATGAATTCACAGAACACAGAGCAGTTTCTCAGAAAGCTTCTTTCCAGTTTTGAACGGAAGATATTTCCTTTTTTACTATAGGCCTCTATGGGCTTCCAAATATCCCTTTGCCAATTCCACAAGAACAGCCTTAGTGAAAGGCTTCTTGAAGGGAAAAATGTAACTCTGTGAGATGAATTCACAGAACACAGAGCAGTTTCTCAGAAAGCTTCTTTCCAGTTTTGAACGGAAGATATTTCCTTTTTCACCATAGCCCTCTATGGGCTTCCAAATATCCCTTTGCCAATTCCACAAGCACAGCCTTAGCGAAAGGCTTCTTGAAGGGAAAGATGTAACTCTGTGAGATGAATTAACAGAACACAGAGCAGTTTCTCAGAAAGCTTCTTTCCAGTTTTGAACGGAAGATATTTCCTTTTTCACCGTAGGCCTCTATGGGCTTCCAAATATCCCTTTGCCAATTCCACAAGAACAGCCTTAGCGAAAGGCTTCTTGAAGGGAAAGATGTAACTCTGTGAGTTGAATTCACAGAACACAGAGCAGTTTCTCAGAAAGCTTCTTTCCAGTTTTGAACGGAAGATATTTCCTTTTTCACCATAGCCCTCTATGGGCTTCCAAATATCCCTTTTCCAATACCACAAGAACAGCCTTAGCGAAAGGCTTCTTGAAGGGAAAGATGTAACTCTGTGAGATGAATTCACAGAACACAGAGCCGTTTCTCAGAAAGCTTCTTTCCAGTTTTGAATGGAAGATATTTCCTTTTTCACCATAGGCCTCTATGGGCTTCCAAATATCCCTTTGCCAATTCCACAAGAACAGCCTTAGCGAAAGGCTTCTTGAAGGGAAAGATGTAACTCTGTGAGATGAATTCACAGAACACAGAGCAGTTTCTCAGAAAGCTTCTTTCCAGTTTTGAACGGAAGATATTTCCTTTTTCACCATAGGCCTCTATGGGCTTCCAAATATCGCTTTGCCAATTCCACAAGAGCAGCCTTAGCGAAAGGCTTCTTGAAGGGAAAGATGTAACTCTGTGAGATGAATGCACAGAACACAGAGCAGTTTCTCAGAAAGCTTCTTTCCAGTTTTGAACGGAAGATATTTACTTTTCCACCATAACCCTCTATGGGCTTCCAAATATCGCTTTGCGAATTCCACAAGAACAGCCTTAGCGAAAGGCTTCTTGAAGGGAAAGATGTAACTCTGTGAGATGAATTAACAGAACACAGAGCAGTTTCTCAGAAAGCTTCTTTCCAGTTTTGAACGGAAGATATTTCCTTTTTCACCATAGCCCTCTAAGGGCTTCCAAATATCCCTTTGCCAATTCCACAAGAACAGCCTTAGCGAAAGGCTTCTTGAACGGAAAGATGTAACTCTGTGAGATGAACTCACAGAACACAGAGCAGTTTCTCAGAAAGCTTCTTTCCAGTTTTGAACGGAAGATATTTCCTTTTTCACCATAGCCGTCTATGGGCTTCCAAATATCCCTTTGATAATTCCACAAGAACAGCCTTAGCGAAAGGCTTCTTGAAGGGAAAGATGTAACTCTGTGAGATGAATTCACAGAACACAGAGCAGTTTCTCACAAAGCTTCTTTCCAGTTTTTAACGGAAGATATTTCCTTTTTCACCATAGCCCTCTATGGGCTTCCAAATATCCCTTTGCCAATACCACAAGAACAGCCTTAGCGAAAGGCTTCTTGAAGGGAAAGATGTAACTCTGTGAGATGAAATAACAGAACACAGAGCAGTTTCTCAGAAAGCTTCTTTCCAGTTTTCAACGGAAGATATTTCCTTTTTCACCATAGCCCTCTATGGGCTTCCAAATATCCCTTTGCCAATTACACAAGAACAGCCTTAGCGAAAGGCTTCTTGAAGGGAAAGATGTAACTCTGTTAGATGAATTAACAGAAAACAGAGCAGTTTCTCAGAAAGCTTCTTTCCAGTTTTGAACGGAAGATATTTCCTTTTTCACCATAGGCCTCTATGGGCTTCCAAATATCGCTTTGCCAATTCCAAAAGAGCAGCCTTAGCGAAAGGCTTTTTGAAGGGAAAGATGTAACTCTGTGAGATGAATTCACAGAACACAGAGCAGTTTCTCAGAAAGCTTCTTTCCAGTTTTGAACGGAAGATATTTCCTTTTTCACCATAGCCCTCTTCGGGCTTCCAAATATCCCTTTGCCAATTCCACAAGAACAGCCTTAGCGAAACGCTCTTTGAAGGGAATGATGTAACTCTGTGAGATGAATTAGCAGAACACAGAGTAGTTTCTCAGAAAGCTTCTTTCCAGTTTTGAACGGAAGATATTTCCTTTTTCACCATAGCCCTCTATGGGCTTCCAAATATCCCTTTGCCAATTCCACAAGAACAGCCTTAGCGAAAGGCTTCTTGAAGGGAAAGATGTAACTCTGTGAGATGAATTCACAGAACACAGAGCAGTTTCTCAGAAAGCTTCTTTCCAGTTTTGAACGGAAGATATTTCCTTTTTTACTATAGGCCTCTATGGGCTTCCAAATATCCCTTTGCCAATTCCACAAGAACAGCCTTAGTGAAAGGCTTCTTGAAGGGAAAAATGTAACTCTGTGAGATGAATTCACAGAACACAGAGCAGTTTCTCAGAAAGCTTCTTTCCAGTTTTGAACGGAAGATATTTCCTTTTTCACCATAGCCCTCTATGGGCTTCCAAATATCCCTTTGCCAATTCCACAAGCACAGCCTTAGCGAAAGGCTTCTTGAAGGGAAAGATGTAACTCTGTGAGATGAATTAACAGAACACAGAGCAGTTTCTCAGAAAGCTTCTTTCCAGTTTTGAACGGAAGATATTTCCTTTTTCACCGTAGGCCTCTATGGGCTTCCAAATATCCCTTTGCCAATTCCACAAGAACAGCCTTAGCGAAAGGCTTCTTGAAGGGAAAGATGTAACTCTGTGAGTTGAATTCACAGAACACAGAGCAGTTTCTCAGAAAGCTTCTTTCCAGTTTTGAACGGAAGATATTTCCTTTTTCACCATAGCCCTCTATGGGCTTCCAAATATCCCTTTTCCAATACCACAAGAACAGCCTTAGCGAAAGGCTTCTTGAAGGGTAAGATGTAACTCTGTGAGATGAATTCACAGAACACAGAGCCGTTTCTCAGAAAGCTTCTTTCCAGTTTTGAATGGAAGATATTTCCTTTTTCACCATAGGCCTCTATGGGCTTCCAAATATCCCTTTGCCAATTCCACAAGAACAGCCTTAGCGAAAGGCTTCTTGAAGGGAAAGATGTAACTCTGTGAGATGAATTCACAGAACACAGAGCAGTTTCTCAGAAAGCTTCTTTCCAATTTTCAACGGAAGATATTTCCTTTTTCACGATAGCCCTCTATGGGCTTGCAAATATCCCTTTGCCAATTCCACAAGAACAGCCTTAGCGAAAGGCTTCTTGAAGGGAAAGATGTAACTCTGTGAGATGAATTCACAGAACACAGAGCAGTTTCTCAGAAAGCTTCTTTCCAGTTTTGAACGGAAGATATTTCCTTTTTCACCGTAGCCCTCTATGGGCTTCCAAATATCGCTTTGCCAATTCCACAACAACAGCCTTAGCGAAAGGCTTCTTGAAGGGAAAGATGTAACTCTGTGAGATGAATTCACAGAATACAGAGCAGTTTCTCAGAAAGCTTCTTTCCAGTTTTGAACGGAAGATATTTCCTTTTTCACCATAGCCGTCTATGGGCTTGCAAATATCCCTTTGCCAATTCCACAAGCACAGCCTTAGCGAAAGGCTTCTTGAAGGGAAAGATGTAACTCTGTGAGATGAATTAACAGAACACAGAGCAGTTTCTCAGAAAGCTTCTTTCCAGTTTTGAACGGAAGATATTTCCTTTTTCACCGTAGCCCTCTATGGGCTTCCAAATATCCCTTTGCCAATTCCACAAGAACAGCCTTAGCGAAACGCTTCTTGAAGGGAAAGATGTAATTCTGTGAGATGAATTCACAGAACACAGAGCAGTTTCTCAGAAAGCTTCTTTCCAGTTTTGAACGGAAGATATTTCCTTTTTCACCATAGCCCTCTATGGGCTTCCAAATATCCCTTTGCCAATTCCACAAGAACAGCCTTAGCGAAAGGCGTCTTGAAGGGAAAGATGTAACTCTGTGAGATGAATTCACAGAACACAGAGCAGTTTCTCAGAAAGCTTCTTTCCAGTTTTGAACGGAAGATATTTACTTTTCCACCATAGCCCTCTATGGGCTTCCAAATATCCCTTTGCCAATTCCACAAGAACAGCCTTAGCGAAAGGCTTCTTGAAGGGAAAGATGTAACTCTGTGAGATGAATTAACAGTACACAGAGCTGTTTCTCAGAAAGCTTCTTTCCAGTTTTGAACGGAAGATATTTCCTTTTTCACCATAGCCCTCTATGGGCTTCCAAATATCCCTTTGCCAATTCCACAAGAACAGCCTTAGCGAAAGGCTTCTTGAAGGGAAAGATGTAACTCTGTGAGATGAATTAACAGAACACAGAACAGTTTCTCAGAAAGCTTCTTTCCAGTTTTGAACGGAAGATATTTCCTTTTTCACCATAGCCCTCTATGGGCTTCCAAATATCCCTTTGCCAATTCCACAAGAACAGCCTTATCGAAAGGCTTTTTGAAGGAAAAGATGTAACTCTGTGAGATGAATTCACAGAACACAGAGCAGTTTCTCAGAAAGCTTCTTTCCAGTTTTGAACGGAAGATATTTCCTTTTTCACCATATCCCTCTATGGGCTTCCAAATATCCCTTTGCCAATACCACAAGAACAGCCTTAGCGAAAGGCTTCTTTAAGGGAAAGATGTAACTCTGTGAGATGAAATAACAGAACACAGAGCAGTTTCTCAGAAAGCTTCTTTCCAGTTTTGAACGGAAGATATTTCCTTTTTCACCATAGCCCTCAATGGGCTTCCAAATATCTCTTTGCCAATTCCACAAGAATAGCCTTAGCGAAAGGCTTCTTGAAGGGAATGATGTAACTCTGTGAGATGAATTCACAGAACACAGAGCAGTTTCTCAGAAAGCTTCTTTCCAGTTTTGAACGGAAGATATTTCCTTTTTCACCATAGCCCTCTATGGGCTTCCAAATATCGCTTTGCCAATTCCACAAGAACAGCCTTAGCGAAAGGCTTCTTGAAGGGAAAGATGGAACTCTGTGAGATGAATTCACAGATCACAGAGCAGTTTCTCAGAAAGCTTCTTTCCAGTTTTGAACGGAAGATATTTCCTTTTTCACCATAGGCCTCTATGGGCTTCCAAATATCCCTTTGCCAATTCCACAAGAACAGCCTTAGCGAAAGGCTTCTTGAAGGGAATGATGTAACTCTGTGAGATGAATTCACAGAACACAGAGCAGTTTCTCAGAAAGCTTCTTTCCAGTTTTGAACGGAAGATATTTCCTTTTTCACCATAGCCCTCTATGGGCTTCCAAATATCCCTTTGCCAATTCCACAAGAACAGCCTTAGCGAAAGGCTTCTTGAAGGGAAAGATGTAACTCTGTGAGATGAATTCACAGAACACAGAGCAGTTTCTCAGAAAGCTTCTTTCCAGTTTTGAACGGAAGATATTTCCTTTTTCACCATAGCCCTCTATGGGCTTCCAAATATCGCTTTGCCAATTCCACAAGAACAGCCTTAGCGAAAGGCTTCTTGAAGGGAAAGATGTAACTCTGTGAGATGAATTAACAGAACACAGAGCAGTTTCTCAGAAAGTTTCTTTCCAGTTTTGAACGGAAGATATTTCCTTTTTCAACATAGCCCTCTCGGGGTTCCAAATATCCCTTTGCCAATTCCACAAGAACAGTCTTAGCGAAAGGCTTCTTGAAGGGAAAGATGTAACTCTTTGAGATGAATTCACAGAACACAGAGCAGTTTCTCAGAAAGCTTCTTTCCAGTTTTGAACGGAACATATTTCCTTTTTCACCATAGCCGTCTATGGGCTTCCAAATATCCCTTTGCAAATTCCTCAAGAACAGCCTTAGTGAAAGGCTTCTTGAAGGGAAAGATGTAACTGTGTGAGATGAATTAACAGAACACACAGCAGTTTCTCAGAAAGCTTCTTTCCAGTTTTGAACAGAAGATACTTCCTTTTTCACCATAGCCGTCTATGGGCTTCCAAATATCGCTTTGCCAATTCCACAAGAACAGCCTTAGCGAAAGGCTTCTTGGAGGGAAAGATGTAACTCTGTGAGATGAATTAACAGAACACAGAGCAGTTTCTCAGAAAGCTTCTTTCCAGTTTTGAACGGAAGATATTTCCTTTTTCACCATAGCCCTCTATGGGCTTCCAAACATCGCTTTGCCAATTCCACAAGAACAGCCTTAGCGAAAGGCTTCTTGAAGGGAAAGATGTAACTCTGTGAGATGAATTAACAGAACACAGAGCAGTTTCTCAGAAAACTTCTTTCCAGTTTTGAACGGAAGATATTTCCTTTTTCACCATAGCCCTCTATGGGCTTCCAAATATCCCTTTGCCAATTCCACAAGAACAGCCTTAGCGAAAGGCTTCTTGAAGGGAAAGATGTAACTCTGTGAGATGAATTCACACAACACAGAGCAGTTTCTGAGAAAGCTTCTTTCCAGTTTTGAACGGAAGATATTTTCTTTTTCACCATAGCCCTCTATGGGCTTCCAAATATCCCTTTGCGAATTCCACAAGAACAGCCTTAGCGAAAGGCTTCTTGAAGGGAAAGATGTAACTCTGTGAGATGAATTAACAGAACACAGAACTGTTTCTCAGAAAGCTTCTTTCCAGTTTTGAACGGAAGATATTTCCTTTTTCACCATAGCCCTCTATGGGCTTCCAAATATCCCTTTGCCAATTCCACAAGAACAGCCTTAGCGAAAGGCTTTTTGAAGGAAAAGATGTAACTCTGTGAGATGAATTCACAGAACACAGAGCAGTTTCTCAGAAAGCTTCTTTCCAGTTTTTAACGGAAGATATTTCCTTTTTCACCATATCCCTCTATGGGCTTCCAAATATCCCTTTGCCAATACCACAAGAACAGCCTTAGCGAAAGGCTTCTTTAAGGGAAAGATGTAACTCTGTGAGATGAAATAACAGAACACAGAGCAGTTTCTCAGAAAGCTTCTTTCCAGTTTTGAACGGAAGATATTTCCTTTTTCACCATAGCCCTCAATGGGCTTCCAAATATCTCTTTGCCAATTCCACAAGAATAGCCTTAGCGAAAGGCTTCTTGAAGGGAATGATGTAACTCTGTGAGATGAATTCACAGAACACAGAGCAGTTTCTCAGAAAGCTTCTTTCCAGTTTTGAACGGAAGATATTTCCTTTTTCACCATAGCCCTCTATGGGCTTCCAAATATCGCTTTGCCAATTCCACAAGAACAGCCTTAGCGAAAGGCTTCTTGAAGGGAAAGATGGAACTCTGTGAGATGAATTCACAGATCACAGAGCAGTTTCTCAGAAAGCTTCTTTCCAGTTTTGAACGGAAGATATTTCCTTTTTCACCATAGGCCTCTATGGGCTTCCAAATATCCCTTTGCCAATTCCACAAGAACAGCCTTAGCGAAAGGCTTCTTGAAGGGAATGATGTAACTCTGTGAGATGAATTCACAGAACACAGAGCAGTTTCTCAGAAAGCTTCTTTCCAGTTTTGAACGGAAGATATTTCCTTTTTCACCATAGCCCTCTATGGGCTTCCAAATATCCCTTTGCCAATTCCACAAGAACAGCCTTAGCGAAAGGCTTCTTGAAGGGAAAGATGTAACTCTGTGAGATGAATTCACAGAACACAGAGCAGTTTCTCAGAAAGCTTCTTTCCAGTTTTGAACGGAAGATATTTCCTTTTTCACCATAGCCCTCTATGGGCTTCCAAACATCGCTTTGCCAATTCCACAAGAACAGCCTTAGCGAAAGGCTTCTTGAAGGGAAAGATGTAACTCTGTGAGATGAATTAACAGAACACAGAGCAGTTTCTCAGAAAACTTCTTTCCAGTTTTGAACGGAAGATATTTCCTTTTTCACCATAGCCCTCTATGGGCTTCCAAATATCCCTTTGCCAATTCCACAAGAACAGCCTTAGCGAAAGGCTTCTTGAAGGGAAAGATGTAACTCTGTGAGATGAATTAACAGAACACAGAGCAGTTTCTCAGAAAGCTTCTTTCCAGTTTTGAACGGAAGATATTTCCTTTTTCACCATAGCCCTCTATGGGCTTCCAAACATCGCTTTGCCAATTCCACAAGAACAGCCTTAGCGAAAGGCTTCTTGAAGGGAAAGATGTAACTCTGTGAGATGAATTAACAGAACACAGAGCAGTTTCTCAGAAAACTTCTTTCCAGTTTTGAACGGAAGATATTTCCTTTTTCACCATAGCCCTCTATGGGCTTCCAAATATCCCTTTGCCAATTCCACAAGAACAGCCTTAGCGAAAGGCTTCTTGAAGGGAAAGATGTAACTCTGTGAGATGAAATAACAGAACACAGAGCAGTTTCTCAGAAAGCTTCTTTCCAGTTTTGAACGGAAGATATTTCCTTTTTCACCATAGCCCTCAATGGGCTTCCAAATATCTCTTTGCCAATTCCACAAGAATAGCCTTAGCGAAAGGCTTCTTGAAGGGAATGATGTAACTCTGTGAGATGAATTCACAGAACACAGAGCAGTTTCTCAGAAAGCTTCTTTCCAGTTTTGAACGGAAGATATTTCCTTTTTCACCATAGCCCTCTATGGGCTTCCAAATATCGCTTTGCCAATTCCACAAGAACAGCCTTAGCGAAAGGCTTCTTGAAGGGAAAGATGGAACTCTGTGAGATGAATTCACAGATCACAGAGCAGTTTCTCAGAAAGCTTCTTTCCAGTTTTGAACGGAAGATATTTCCTTTTTCACCATAGGCCTCTATGGGCTTCCAAATATCCCTTTGCCAATTCCACAAGAACAGCCTTAGCGAAAGGCTTCTTGAAGGGAATGATGTAACTCTGTGAGATGAATTCACAGAACACAGAGCAGTTTCTCAGAAAGCTTCTTTCCAGTTTTGAACGGAAGATATTTCCTTTTTCACCATAGCCCTCTATGGGCTTCCAAATATCCCTTTGCCAATTCCACAAGAACAGCCTTAGCGAAAGGCTTCTTGAAGGGAAAGATGTAACTCTGTGAGATGAATTCACAGAACACAGAGCAGTTTCTCAGAAAGCTTCTTTCCAGTTTTGAACGGAAGATATTTCCTTTTTCACCATAGCCCTCTATGGGCTTCCAAATATCGCTTTGCCAATTCCACAAGAACAGCCTTAGCGAAAGGCTTCTTGAAGGGAAAGATGTAACTCTGTGAGATGAATTAACAGAACACAGAGCAGTTTCTCAGAAAGTTTCTTTCCAGTTTTGAACGGAAGATATTTCCTTTTTCAACATAGCCCTCTAGGGGTTCCAAATATCCCTTTGCCAATTCCACAAGAACAGTCTTAGCGAAAGGCTTCTTGAAGGGAAAGATGTAACTCTTTGAGATGAATTCACAGAACACAGAGCAGTTTCTCAGAAAGCTTCTTTCCAGTTTTGAACGGAACATATTTCCTTTTTCACCATAGCCGTCTATGGGCTTCCAAATATCCCTTTGCAAATTCCTCAAGAACAGCCTTAGTGAAAGGCTTCTTGAAGGGAAAGATGTAACTGTGTGAGATGAATTAACAGAACACACAGCAGTTTCTCAGAAAGCTTCTTTCCAGTTTTGAACAGAAGATATTTCCTTTTTCACCATAGCCGTCTATGGGCTTCCAAATATCGCTTTGCCAATTCCACAAGAACAGCCTTAGCGAAAGGCTTCTTGGAGGGAAAGATGTAACTCTGTGAGATGAATTAACAGAACACAGAGCAGTTTCTCAGAAAGCTTCTTTCCAGTTTTGAACGGAAGATATTTCCTTTTTCACCATAGCCCTCTATGGGCTTCCAAACATCGCTTTGCCAATTCCACAAGAACAGCCTTAGCGAAAGGCTTCTTGAAGGGAAAGATGTAACTCTGTGAGATGAATTAACAGAACACAGAGCAGTTTCTCAGAAAACTTCTTTCCAGTTTTGAACGGAAGATATTTCCTTTTTCACCATAGCCCTCTATGGGCTTCCAAATATCCCTTTGCCAATTCCACAAGAACAGCCTTAGCGAAAGGCTTCTTGAAGGGAAAGATGTAACTCTGTGAGATGAATTCACACAACACAGAGCAGTTTCTGAGAAAGCTTCTTTCCAGTTTTGAACGGAAGATATTTTCTTTTTCACCATAGCCCTCTATGGGCTTCCAAATATCCCTTTGCCAATTCCACAAGAACAGCCTTAGCGAAAGGCGTCTTGAAGGGAAAGATGTAACTCTGTGAGATGAATTAACAAAACACAGACCAGTTTCTCAGAAAGCTTCTTTCCAGTTTTGAACGGAAGATATTTCCTTTTTCACCATAGGCCTCTATGGGCTTCCAAATATCCCTTTGCCAATTCCACAAGAACAGCCTTAGCGAAAGGCTTCTTGAAGGGAAAGATGTAACTCTGTGAGATGAATTAACAGAACACAGAGCAGTTTCTCAGAAAGCTTCTTTCCAGTTTTGAACGGAAGATATTTCCTTTTTCACCGTAGCCCTCTATGGGCTTCCAAATATCGCTTTGCCAATTCCACAAGAACAGCCTTAGGAAAAGGCTTCTTGAAGGGAAAGATGTAACTCTGTGAGATGAATTCACAGAACACAGAGCAGTTTCTCAGAAAGCTTCTTTCCAGTTTTGAACGGAAGATATTTCCTTTTACACCATAGCCGTCTATGGGCTTCCAAATATCCCTTTGCCAATTCCACAAGAACAGCCTTAACGAAACGCTTCTTGAAGGGAAAGATGTAACTCTGTGAGATGAATTCACAGAACACAGAGCAGTTTCTCAGAAAGCTTCTTTCCAGTTTTGAACGGAAGATATTTCCTTTTTCACCATAGCTCTCTATGGGCTTCCAAATATCCCTTTGCCAATTCCACAAGAACAGCCTTAGCGAAAGGCTTCTTGAAGGGAAAGATGGAACTCTGTGAGATGAATTCACAGAACACAGAGCAGTGTCTCAGAAAGCTTCTTTCCAGTTTTGAACGGAAGATATTTCCTTTTTCACCATAGACCTCTATGGGCTTCCAAATATCCCTTTGCCAATTCCACAAGAACAGCCTTAGCGAAAGGCTTCTTGAAAGGAAAGATTTAACTCTGTGAGATGAATTCACAGAACACAGAGCAGTTTCTCAGAAAGCTGCTTTCCAGTTTTGAACGGAAGATATTTCCTTTTTCACCATAGCCGTCTATGGGCTTCCAAATATCCCTTTGCCAATTCCACAAGAACAGCCTTAGAGAAAGGCTTCTTGAAGGGAAAGATGTAACTCTGTGAGATGAATTCACAGAACACAGAGCAGTTTCTCAGAAAGCTTCTTTCCAGTTTTGAACGGAAGATATTTCCTTTTTCACCATAGCCCTCTATGGGCTTCCAAATATCCCTTTGCCAATTCCACAAGAACAGCCTTAGCGAAAGGCTTCTTGAAGGGAAAGATGTAACTCTGTGAGATGAATTCACAGAACACAGAGCAGCGTCTCAGAAAGCTTCTTTCCAGTTTTGAACGGAAGATATTTCCTTTTTCACCATAGGCCTCTAGGGGATTCCAAATATCCCTTTGCCAATTCCACAAGAACAGCCTTAGCGAAAGGCTTCTTGAAGGGAAAGATGTAACTCTGTGAGATGAATTCACAGAACACAGAGCAGTTTCTCAGAAAGCTTCTTTCCGGTTTTGAACGGAAGATATTTCCTTTTTCACCATAGCCCTCTATGGGCTTCCAAATATCGCTTTCCCAATTCCACAAGAACAGCCTTAGCGAAAGGCTTCTTGAAGGGAAAGATGTAACTCTGTGAGATGAATTCACAGAACACAGAGCAGTTTCTCAGAAAGCTTCTTTCCAGTTTTGAACGGAAGATATTTCCTTTTTCACCGTAGCCCTCTATGGGCTTCCAAATATCCCTTTGCCAATTCCAAAAGAACAGCCTTAGGGAAAGGCTTCTTGAAGGGAAAGATGTAACTCTGTGAGATGAATTGACAGAACACAGAGCAGTTTCTCAGAAAGCTTCTTTCCAGTTTTGAACGGAAGATATTTCCTTTTTCACCATAGCCCTCTATGGGCTTCCAAATATCCCTTTGCCAATTCCACAAGAACAGCCTTAGCGAAAGGCTTCTTGAAGGGAAAGTTGTAACTCTGTGAGATCAATTCACAGAACACAGAGCAGTTTCTCAGAAACCTTCTTTCCAGTTTTGAACGGAAGATATATCCTTTTTCACCGTAGCCCTCTATGGGCTTCCAAATATCGCTTTGCCAATTCCACAAGAACAGCCTTAGCGAAAGGCTTCTTGAAGGGACAGATGTAACTCTGTGAGATGAATTCACAGAACACAGAGCAGTTTCTCACAAAGCTTCTTTCCAGTTTTGAACGGAAGATATTTCCTTTTTCACCATAGCCCTCTAGGGGTTCCAAATATCGCTTTGCCAATTCCACAAGAACAGCCTTAGCGAAAGGCTTCTTGAAGGGAAAGATGTAACTCTGTGAGATGAATTCACAGAACACAGAGCAGTTTCTCAGAAAGCTTCTTTCCAGTTTTGAACGGAAGATAATTCCTTTTTCACCATAGCCGTCTATGGGCTTCCAAATATCCCTTTGCCAATTCCAAAAGAACAGCCTTAGCGAAAGGCTTCTAGAAGGGAAAGATGTAACTCTGTGAGATGAATTAACAGAACACAGAGCAGTTTCTCACAAAGCTTCTTTCCAGTTTTGAACGGAAGATATTTCCTTTTTCACCATAGCCCTCTATGGGCTTCCAAATATCCCTTTGCCAATTCCACAAGAACAGCCTTAGCGAAAGGCTTCCTGAAGGGAAAGATGTAACTCTGTGAGATGAATTAACAGAACACAGAGCAGTTTCTCAGAAAGCTTCTTTCCAGTTTTGAACGGAAGATATTTCCTTTTTCACCATAGCCCTCTATGGGCTTCCAAATATCCCGTTGCCAATTCCACAAGAACAGCCTTAGCGAAAGCCTTCTTGAAGGGAAAGATGTAACTCTGTGAGATGAATTCACAGAACACAGAGCAGTGTCTCAGAAAGCTTCTTTCCAGATTTGAACGGAAGATATTTCCTTTTTCACCATAGCCGTCTATGGGCTTCCAAATATCCCTTTGCCAATTCCACAAGAACAGCCTTAGCGAACGGCTTCTTGAAGGGAAAGATGTAACTCTGTGAGATGAATTCAAAGAACACAGAGCAGTTTCTCAGAAAGCTTCTTTCCAGTTTTGAACGGAAGATAATTCCTTTTTAACCATAGCCCTCTATGGGCTTCCAAATATCCCTTTGCCAATTCCAGAAGAACAGCCTTAGCGAAAGGCTTCTTAAATGGAAAGATGTAACTCTGTGAGAAGAATTAACAGAACACAGAGCAGTTTCTCAGAAAGCTTCTTTCCAGTTTTGAACGGAAGATATTTCCTTTTTCACCATATCCCTCTATGGGCTTCCAAATATACCTTTGCCAATTCCACAAGAACAGCCTTAGCGAAAGGCGTCTTGAAGGGAAAGATGTAACCCTGTGAGATGAATTCACAGAACACAGAGCAGTTTCTCAGAAAGCTTCTTTCCAGTTTTGAACGGAAGATATTTCCTTTTTCACCATAGCCGTCTATGGGCTTCCAAATATCCCTTTGCCTATTCCACAAGAACAGCCTTAGCGAAAGGCTTCTTGAAGGGAAAGATGTAACTCTGTGAGATGAATTAACAGAACACAGAGCAGTTTCTCAGAAAGCCTCTTTCCAGTTTTGAACGGAAGATATTTCCTTTTTCACCATAGCCGTCTAAGGGCTTCCAAATATCCCTTTGCCAATTCCACAAGAACAGCCTTAGCGAAAGGCTTCTTGAAGGGAAAGATGTAACTCTGTGAGATGAATTAACAGAACACAGGGCCGTTTCTCAGAAAGCTTCTTTCCCGTTTTGAACGTAAGATATTTCCTTTTTCAACATAGCCCTCTATCGGCTTCCAAATATCCCTTTGCCAATTCCACAAGAACAGCCTTAGCGAAAGGCTTCTTGAAGGGAAAGATGTAACTCTGTGAGATGAATTCACAGAACACAGAGCAGTGTCTCAGAAAGCTTCTTTCCAGTTTTGAACGGAAGATATTTCCTTTTTCACCATAGGCCTCTATGGGATTCCAAATATCCCTTTGCCAATTCCACAAGAACAGCCTTAGCGAAAGGCTTCTTGAAGGGAAAGATGTAACTCTGTGAGATGAATTAACAGAACACAGAGCAATTTCTCAGAAAGCTTCTTTCCGGTTTTGAACGGAAGATATTTCCTTTTTCACCATAGCCCTCTATGGGCTTCCAAATATCGCTTTCCCAATTCCACAAGAACAGCCTTAGCGAAAGGCTTCTTGAAGGGAAAGATGTAACTCTGTGAGATGAATTCACAGAACACAGAGCAGTTTCTCAGAAAGCTTCTTTCCAGTTTTGAACGGAAGATATTTCCTTTTTCACCATAGCCCTCCTAGGACTTCCAAATATCCCTTTGCCAATTCCACAAGAACAGCCTTAGCGAAAGGCTTCTTGAAAGGAAAGATGTAACTCTGTGAGATGAATTCACAGAACAAAGAGCAGTTTCTCAGAAAGCTTCTTTCCAATTTTGAACGGAAGATATTTCCTTTTTCACCATAGCCCTCTATGGGCTTCCAAATATCCCTTTGCCAATTCCACAAGAACAGCCTTAGGGAAAGGCTTCTTGAAGGGAAAGATGTAACTCTGTGAGATGAATTCACAGAACACAGAGCAGTTTCTCAGAAAGCTTCTTTCCAGTTTTGAACGGAAGATATTTCCTTTTTCACCATAGCCCTCTATGGGCTTCCAAATATCCCTTTGCCAATTCCACAAGAACAGCTTTAGCGAAAGGCTTCTTGAGGGGAAAGAGGTAACTCTGTGAGATGAATTAACAGAACACAGAGCAGTTTCTCAGAAAGCTTCTTTCCAGTTTTGAACGGAAGATATATCCTTTTTCACCGTAGCCCTCTATGGGCTTCCAAATATCGCTTTGCCAATTCCACAAGAACAGCCTTAGCGAAAGGCTTCTTGAAGGGAAAGATGTAACTCTGTGAGATGAATTCACAGAACACAGAGCAGTTTCTCAGAAAGCTTTTTTCCAGTTTTGAACGGAAGATATTTCCTTTTTCACCATAGCCCTCTAGGGGTTCCAAATATCGCTTTGCCAATTCCACAAGAACAGCCTTAGCGAAAGGCTTCTTGAAGGGAAAGATGTAACTCTGTGAGATGAATTAACAGAACACAGAGCAGTTTCTCAGAAAGCTTCTTTCCAGTTTTGAACGGAAGATAATTCCTTTTTCACCATAGCCGTCTATGGGCTTCCAAATATCCCTTTGCCAATTCCACAAGAACAGCCTTAGCGAAAGGCTTCTAGAAGGGAAAGATGTAACTCTGTGAGATGAATTAACAGAACACAGAGCAGTTTCTCACAAAGCTTCTTTCCAGTTTTGAACGGAAGATATTTCCTTTTTCACCATAGCCCTCTATGGGCTTCCAAATATCCCTTTGCCAATTCCACAAGAACAGCCTTAGCGAAAGGCTTCCTGAAGGGAAAGATGTAACTCTGTGAGATGAATTAACAGAACACAGAGCAGTTTCTCAAAAAGCTTCTTTCCAGTTTTGAAAGGAAGATATTTCCTTTTTCACCATAGCCCTCTATGGGCTTCCAAATATCCCGTTGCCAATTCCACAATAACAGCCTTAGCGAAAGGCTTCTTGAAGGGAAAGATGTAACTCTGTGAGATGAATTCACAGAACACACAGCAGTTTCTCAGAAAGCTTCTTTCCAGATTTGAACGGAAGATATTTCCTTTTTCACCATAGCCGTCTATGGGCTTCCAAATATCCCTTTGCCAATTCCACAAGAACAGCCTTAGCGAACGGCTTCTTGAAGGGAAAGATGTAACTCTGTGAGATGAATTCAAAGAACACAGAGCAGTTTCTCAGAAAGCTTCTTTCCAGTTTTGAACGGAAGATATTTCCTTTTTAACCATAGCCCTCTATGGGCTTCCAAATATCCCTTTGCCAATTCCACAAGAACAGCCTTAGCGAAAGGCTTCTTAAATGGAAAGATGTAACTCTGTGAGAAGAATTAACAGAACACAGAGCCGTTTCTCAGAAAGCTTCTTTCCAGTTTTGAACGGAAGATATTTCCTTTTTCACCATATCCCTCTATGGGCTTCCAAATATACCTTTGCCAATTCCACAAGAACAGCCTTAGCGAAAGGCGTCTTGAAGGGAAAGATGTAACTCTGTGAGATGAATTCACAGAACACAGAGCAGTTTCTCAGAAAGCTTCTTTCCAGTTTTGAACGGAAGATATTTCCTTTTTCACCATAGCCCTCTATGGGCTTCCAAATATCCCTTTGCCAATTCCACAAGAACAGCCTTAGCGAAAGGCTTCTTGAAGGGAAAGATGTAACTCTGTGAGATGAATTAACAGAACACAGAGCAGTTTCTCAGAAAGCCTCTTTCCAGTTTTGAACGGAAGATATTTCCTTTTTCACCATAGCCGTCTAAGGGCTTCCAAATATCCCATTGCCAATTCCACAAGAACAGCCTTAGCGAAAGGCTTCCTGAAGGGAAAGATGTAACTCTGTGAGATGAATTCAAAGAACACAGAGCAGTTTCTCAGAAAGCTTCTTTCCAGTTCTGAACGGAAGATATTTCCTTTTTCACCATAGCCCTCTATGGGCTTCCAAATATCCCTTTGCCAATTCCACAAGAACAGTCTTAGCGAAAGGCTTCTTGAAGGGAAAGATGTAACTCTGTGAGGTGAATTCACAGAACACAGAGCAGTTTCTCAGAAAGCTTCTTCCCAGTTTTGAACGGAAGATATTTCCTTTTTCACCATAGCCCTCTATGGGCTTCCAAATATCCCTTTGCCAATTCCACAAGAACAGCCTTAGCGAAAGGCTTCTTGAAGGGAAAGATGTAACTCTGTGAAATGAATTCACAGAACACAGAGCAGTTTCTCAGAAAGCTTCTTTCCAGTTTTGAACGGAAGATATTTCCTTTTTCACCATATCCCTCTATGGGCTTCCAAATATCCCTTTGCCAATTCCACAAGAACAGCCTTAGCGAAAGGCTTCTTGAAGGGAAACATGTAACTCTTGAGATGAAATAACAGAACACAGAGCAGTTTCTCAGAAAGCTTCTTTCCAGTTTTGAACGGAAGATATTTCCTTTTTCACCATAGCCCTCTATGGGCTTCCTAATATCCCTTTGCCAATTCCACAAGAACAGCCTTAGCGAAAGGCTTCTTGAAGGGAAAGATGTAACTCTGTGAGATGAATTAACAGAACACAGAGCAGTTTCTCAGAAAGCTTCTTTCCAGTTTTGAACGGAAGATAATTCCTTTTTCACCATAGCCGTCTATGGGCTTCCAAATATCCCTTTGCCAATTCCACAAGAACAGCCTTAGCGAAAGGCTTCTAGAAGGGAAAGATGTAACTCTGTGAGATGAATTAACAGAACACAGAGCAGTTTCTCACAAAGCTTCTTTCCAGTTTTGAACGGAAGATATTTCCTTTTTCACCATAGCCCTCTATGGGCTTCCAAATATCCCTTTGCCAATTCCACAAGAACAGCCTTAGCGAAAGGCTTCCTGAAGGGAAAGATGTAACTCTGTGAGATGAATTAACAGAACACAGAGCAGTTTCTCAAAAAGCTTCTTTCCAGTTTTGAAAGGAAGATATTTCCTTTTTCACCATAGCCCTCTATGGGCTTCCAAATATCCCGTTGCCAATTCCACAATAACAGCCTTAGCGAAAGGCTTCTTGAAGGGAAAGATGTAACTCTGTGAGATGAATTCACAGAACACACAGCAGTTTCTCAGAAAGCTTCTTTCCAGATTTGAACGGAAGATATTTCCTTTTTCACCATAGCCGTCTATGGGCTTCCAAATATCCCTTTGCCAATTCCACAAGAACAGCCTTAGCGAACGGCTTCTTGAAGGGAAAGATGTAACTCTGTGAGATGAATTCAAAGAACACAGAGCAGTTTCTCAGAAAGCTTCTTTCCAGTTTTGAACGGAAGATATTTCCTTTTTAACCATAGCCCTCTATGGGCTTCCAAATATCCCTTTGCCAATTCCACAAGAACAGCCTTAGCGAAAGGCTTCTTAAATGGAAAGATGTAACTCTGTGAGAAGAATTAACAGAACACAGAGCCGTTTCTCAGAAAGCTTCTTTCCAGTTTTGAACGGAAGATATTTCCTTTTTCACCATATCCCTCTATGGGCTTCCAAATATACCTTTGCCAATTCCACAAGAACAGCCTTAGCGAAAGGCGTCTTGAAGGGAAAGATGTAACTCTGTGAGATGAATTCACAGAACACAGAGCAGTTTCTCAGAAAGCTTCTTTCCAGTTTTGAACGGAAGATATTTCCTTTTTCACCATAGCCCTCTATGGGCTTCCAAATATCCCTTTGCCAATTCCACAAGAACAGCCTTAGCGAAAGGCTTCTTGAAGGGAAAGATGTAACTCTGTGAGATGAATTAACAGAACACAGAGCAGTTTCTCAGAAAGCCTCTTTCCAGTTTTGAACGGAAGATATTTCCTTTTTCACCATAGCCGTCTAAGGGCTTCCAAATATCCCATTGCCAATTCCACAAGAACAGCCTTAGCGAAAGGCTTCCTGAAGGGAAAGATGTAACTCTGTGAGATGAATTCAAAGAACACAGAGCAGTTTCTCAGAAAGCTTCTTTCCAGTTTTGAACGGAAGATATTTCCTTTTTCACCATAGCCCTCTATGGGCTTCCAAATATCCCTTTGCCAATTCCACAAGAACAGTCTTAGCGAAAGGCTTCTTGAAGGGAAAGATGTAACTCTGTGAGGTGAATTCACAGAACACAGAGCAGTTTCTCAGAAAGCTTCTTCCCAGTTTTGAACGGAAGATATTTCCTTTTTCACCATAGCCCTCTATGGGCTTCCAAATATCCCTTTGCCAATTCCACAAGAACAGCCTTAGCGAAAGGCTTCTTGAAGGGAAAGATGTAACTCTGTGAAATGAATTCACAGAACACAGAGCAGTTTCTCAGAAAGCTTCTTTCCAGTTTTGAACGGAAGATATTTCCTTTTTCACCATATCCCTCTATGGGCTTCCAAATATCCCTTTGCCAATTCCACAAGAACAGCCTTAGCGAAAGGCTTCTTGAAGGGAAACATGTAACTCTTGAGATGAAATAACAGAACACAGAGCAGTTTCTCAGAAAGCTTCTTTCCAGTTTTGAACGGAAGATATTTCCTTTTTCACCATAGCCCTCTATGGGCTTCCTAATATCCCTTTGCCAATTCCACAAGAACAGCCTTAGCGAAAGGCTTCTTGAAGGGAAAGATGTAACTCTGTGAGATGAATTAACAGAACACAGAGCAGTTTCTCAGAAAGCTTCTTTCCAGTTTTGAACGGAAGATATTTCCTTTTTCACCATAGCGCTCTATGGGCTTCCAAATATCGCTTTGCCAATTCCACAAGAACAGCCTTAGGGAAAGGCTTCTTGAAGGGAAAGATGTAACTCTGTGAGATGAATTAACAGAACACAGAGCAGTTTCTCAGAAAGCTTCTTTCCAGTTTTGAACGGAAGATATTTCCTTTTTCACCTTAGCCCTCTATGGGCTTCCAAATATCATTTTGC
Organism: Chlorocebus sabaeus; assembly: GCF_047675955.1. Classification (NCBI taxonomy): domain Eukaryota; kingdom Metazoa; phylum Chordata; class Mammalia; order Primates; family Cercopithecidae; genus Chlorocebus; species Chlorocebus sabaeus. Next base: position 1,541,685 of record NW_027327570.1, read on the forward strand.
CAATTCCACAAGAACAGCCTTAGCGAAAGGCTTCTTGAAGGGAAAGATGTAACTCTGTGAGATGAATTCACAGAACACAGAGCAGTTTCTCAGAAAGCTTCTTTCCAGTTTTGAACGGAAGATATTTCCTTTTTCACCATAGCCCTCTATGGGCTTCCAAATATCCCTTTGCCAATTCCACAAGAACAGCCTTAGCGAAAGGCGTCTTCAAGGGAAAGATGTAGCTCTGTGAGATGAATTCACAGAACGCAGAGCAGTTTCTCAGAAAGCTTCTTTCCAGTTTTTAACGGAAGATATTTCCTTTTTCACCATAGCCCTCTATAGGCTTCCAAATATCCCTTTGCCATTCCACAAGAACAGCCTTAGCGAAAGGCTTCTTGAAGGGAAAGATGTAACTCTGTGAGATGAACTAACAGAACAGAGAGCAGTTTCTCAGAAAGCTTCTTTCCAGTTTTGAACGGAAGATATTTCCTTTTTCACGATAGTCCTCTATGGGCTTCCAAATATCCCTTTGCCAATTCCACAAGAACAGCCTTAGCGAAAGGCTTCTTGAAGGGAAAGATGTAACTCTGTGAGATGAATTCACAGAACACAGAGCAGTTTCTCAGAAAGCTTCTTTCCAGTTTTGAACGGAAGATATATCCTTTTTCACCATAGCCCTCTATGGGCTTCCAAATATCGCTTTGCCAATTCCACAAGAACAGCCTTAGCGAAAGGCTTCTTGAAGGGAAAGATGTAACTCTGTCAGATGAATTAACAGAACACAGAGCAGTTTCTCAGAAAGTTTCTTTCCAGTTTTGAACGGAAGATATTTCCTTTTTCACCATAGCCCTCTAGGGGTTCCAAATATCCCTTTGCCAATTCCACAAGAACAGCCTTAGCGAAAGGCTTCTTGAAGGGAAAGATGTAACTCTGTGAGATGAATTCAAAGAACACAGAGCAGTTTCTCAGAAAGCTTCTTTCCAGTTTTGAACGGAAAATATTTCCTTTTTCACCAAAGCCGTCTAAGGGCATCCAAATATCCCTTTGCCAATTCCACAAGAACAGCCTTAGCGAAAGGCTTCTTGAAAGGAAAGATGTAACTCTGTGAGATGAATTCACATAACACAGAGCAGTTTCTCAGAAAGCTTCTTTCCAGTTTTGAACGGAAGATATTTCCTTTTTCACCATAGCCCTCTATGGGCTTCCAAATATCCCTTTGCCAATTCCACAAGAACAGCCTTAGCGAAAGGCTTCTTGAAGGGAAAGATGTAACTCTGTGAGATGAATTCACAGAACACAGAGCAGTTTCTCAGAAAGCTTCTTTCCAGTTTTGAACGGAAGATATTTCCTTTTTCACCATAGCCCTCTATGGGCTTCCAAATATCCCTTTGCCAATTCCACAAGAACAGCTTTAGCGAAAGGCTTCTTGAGGGGAAAGATGTAACTCTGTGAGATGAATTAACAGAACACAGAGCAGTTTCTCAGAAAGCTTCTTTCCAGTTTTGAACGGAAGATATATCCTTTTTCACCGTAGCCCTCTATGGGCTTCCAAATATCGCTTTGCCAATTCCACAAGAACAGCCTTAGCGAAAGGCTTCTTGAAGGGAAAGATGTAACTCTGTGAGATGAATTCACAGAACACAGAGCAGTTTCTCAGAAAGCTTTTTTCCAGTTTTGAACGGAAGATATTTCCTTTTTCACCATAGCCCTCTAGGGGTTCCAAATATCGCTTTGCCAATTCCACAAGAACAGCCTTAGCGAAAGGCTTCTTGAAGGGAAAGATGTAACTCTGTGAGATGAATTAACAGAACACAGAGCAGTTTCTCAGAAAGCTTCTTTCCAGTTTTGAACGGAAGATAATTCCTTTTTCACCATAGCCGTCTATGGGCTTCCAAATATCCCTTTGCCAATTCCACAAGAACAGCCTTAGCGAAAGGCTTCTAGAAGGGAAAGATGTAACTCTGTGAGATGAATTAACAGAACACAGAGCAGTTTCTCACAAAGCTTCTTTCCAGTTTTGAACGGAAGATATTTCCTTTTTCACCATAGCCCTCTATGGGCTTCCAAATATCCCTTTGCCAATTCCACAAGAACAGCCTTAGCGAAAGGCTTCCTGAAGGGAAAGATGTAACTCTGTGAGATGAATTAACAGAACACAGAGCAGTTTCTCAGAAAGCTTCTTTCCAGTTTTGAAAGGAAGATATTTCCTTTTTCACCATAGCCCTCTATGGGCTTCCAAATATCCCGTTGCCAATTCCACAATAACAGCCTTAGCGAAAGGCTTCTTGAAGGGAAAGATGTAACTCTGTGAGATGAATTCACAGAACACAGAGCAGTTTCTCAGAAAGCTTCTTTCCAGATTTGAACGGAAGATATTTCCTTTTTCACCATAGCCGTCTATGGGCTTCCAAATATCCCTTTGCCAGTTCCACAAGAACAGCCTTAGCGAACGGCTTCTTGAAGGGAAAGATGTAACTCTGTGAGATGAATTCAAAGAACACAGAGCAGTTTCTCAGAAAGCTTCTTTCCAGTTTTGAACGGAAGATATTTCCTTTTTAACCATAGCCCTCTATGGGCTTCCAAATATCCCTTTGCCAATTCCACAAGAACAGCCTTAGCGAAAGGCTTCTTAAATGGAAAGATGTAACTCTGTGAGAAGAATTAACAGAACACAGAGCCGTTTCTCAGAAAGCTTCTTTCCAGTTTTGAACGGAAGATATTTCCTTTTTCACCATATCCCTCTATGGGCTTCCAAATATACCTTTGCCAATTCCACAAGAACAGCCTTAGCGAAAGGCGTCTTGAAGGGAAAGATGTAAGTCTGTGAGATGAATTAACAGAACACAGAGCAGTTTCTCAGAAAGCTTCTTTCCAGTTTTGAACGGAAGATATTTCCTTTTTCACCATAGCCCTCTATGGGCTTCCAAATATCCCTTTGCCAATTCCACAAGAACAGCCTTAGCGAAAGGCTTCTTGAAGGGAAAGATGTAACTCTGTGAGATGAATTAACAGAACACAGAGCAGTTTCTCAGAAAGCCTCATTCCAGTTTTGAACGGAAGATATTTCCTTTTTCACCATAGCCGTCTAAGGGCTTCCAAATATCCCATTGCCAATTCCACAAGAACAGCCTTAGCGAAAGGCTTCCTGAAGGGAAAGATGTAACTCTGTGAGATGAATTCACAGAACACAGAGCAGTTTCTCAGAAAGCTTCTTTCCAGTTTTGAACGGAAGATATTTCCTTTTTCACCATAGCCCTCTATGGGCTTCCAAATATCCCTTTGCCAATTCCACAAGAACAGCCTTAGCGAAAGGCTTCTTGAAGGGAAAGATGTAACTCTGTGAGGTGAATTCACAGAACACAGAGCAGTTTCTCAGAAAGCTTCTTTCCAGTTTTGAACGGAAGATATTTCCTTTTTCACCATAGCCCTCTATGGGCTTCCAAATATCCCTTTGCCAATTCCACAAGAACAGCCTTAGCGAAAGGCTTCTTGAAGGGAAAGATGTAACTCTGTGAGATGAATTCACAGAACACAGAGCAGTTTCTCAGAAAGCTTCTTTCCAGTTTTGAACGGAAGATATTTCCTTTTTCACCATATCCCTCTATGGGCTTCCAAATATCCCTTTGCCAATTCCACAAGAACAGCCTTAGCGAAAGGCTTCTTGAAGGGAAACATGTAACTCTTGAGATGAAATAACAGAACACAGAGCAGTTTCTCAGAAAGCTTCTTTCCAGTTTTGAACGGAAGATATTTCCTTTTTCACCATAGCCCTCTATGGGCTTCCTAATATCCCTTTGCCAATTCCACAAGAACAGCCTTAGCGAAAGGCTTCTTGAAGGGAAAGATGTAACTCTGTGAGATGAATTAACAGAACACAGAGCAGTTTCTCAGAAAGCTTCTTTCCAGTTTTGAACGGAAGATATTTCCTTTTTCACCATAGCGCTCTATGGGCTTCCAAATATCGCTTTGCCAATTCCACAAGAACAGCCTTAGGGAAAGGCTTCTTGAAGGGAAAGATGTAACTCTGTGAGATGAATTAACAGAACACAGAGCAGTTTCTCAGAAAGCTTCTTTACAGTTTTGAACGGAAGATATTTCCTTTTTCACCTTAGCCCTCTATGGGCTTCCAAATATCATTTTGCCAATTCCACAAGAACAGCCTTAGCGAAAGGCTTCTTGAAGGGAAAGATGTAACTCTGTGAGATGAATTCACAGAACACAGAGCAGTTTCTCAGAAAGCTTCTTTCCAGTTTTGAACGGAAGATATTTCCTTTTTCACCATAGCCCTCTATGGGCTTCCAAATATCCCTTTGCCAATTCCACAAGAACAGCCTTAGCGAAAGGCGTCTTTAAGGGAAAGATGTAGCTCTGTGAGATGAATTCACAGAACGCAGAGCAGTTTCTCAGAAAGCTTCTTTCCAGTTTTGAACGGAAGATATTTCCTTTTTCACCATAGCCCTCAATAGGCTTCCAAATATCCCTTTGCCCATTCCACAAGAACAGCCTTAGCGAAAGGCTTCTTGAAGGGAAAGATGTAACTCTGTGAGATGAACTAACAGAACAGAGAGCAGTTTCTCAGAAAGCTTCTTTCCAGTTTTGAACGGAAGATATTTCCTTTTTCACGATAGTCCTCTATGGGCTTCCAAATATCCCTTTGCCAATTCCACAAGAACAGCCTTAGCGAAAGGCTTCTTGAAGGGAAAGATGTAACTCTGTGAGATGAATTCACAGAACACAGAGCAGTTTCTCAGAAAGCTTCTTTCCAGTTTTGAACGGAAGATATATCCTTTTTCACCATAGCCCTCTATGGGCTTCCAAATATCGCTTTGCCAATTCCACAAGAACAGCCTTAGCGAAAGGCTTCTTGAAGGGAAAGATGTAACTCTGTCAGATGAATTAACAGAACACAGAGCAGTTTCTCAGAAAGTTTCTTTCCAGTTTTGAACGGAAGATATTTCCTTTTTCACCATAGCCCTCTAGGGGTTCCAAATATCCCTTTGCCAATTCCACAAGAACAGCCTTAGCGAAAGGCTTCTTGAAGGGAAAGATGTAACTCTGTGAGATGAATTAACAGAACACAGAGCAGTTTCTCAGAAAGCTTCTTTCCAGTTTTGAACGGAAGATATTTCCTTTTTCACCATAGCCGTCTATGGGCTTCCAAATATCCCTTTGCAAATTCCTCAAGAACAGCCTTAGTGAAAGGCTTCTTGAAGGGAAAGATGTAACTGTGTGAGATGAATTAACAGAACACAGAGCAGTTTCTCAGAAAGCTTCTTTCCAGTTTTGAACAGAAGATATTTCCTTTTTCAACATTGCCGTCTAAGGGCTTCCAAATATCGCTTTGCCAATTCCACAAGAACAGCCATAGCGAAAGGCTTCTTGAAGGGAAAGATGTAACTCTGTGAGATGAATTCACAGAACACAGAGCAGTTTCTCAGAAAGCTTCTTTCCAGTGTTGAACGGAAGATATTTCCTTTTTCACCATAGCCCTCTATGGGCTTCCAAATATCCCTTTGCCAATTCCACAAGAACAGCCTTAGCGAAAGGCTTCTTGAAGGGAAAGATGTAACTCTGTGAGATGAATTCACAGAACACAGAGCAGTTTCTCAGAAAGCTTCTTTCCAGTTTTGAACGGAAGATATTTCCTTTTTCACCATAGCCCTCTATGGGCTTCCAAATATCCCTTTGCCAATTCCACAAGAACAGCTTTAGCGAAAGGCTTCTTGAGGGGAAAGATGTAACTCTGTGAGATGAATTAACAGAACACAGAGCAGTTTCTCAGAAAGCTTCTTTCCAGTTTTGAACGGAAGATATATCCTTTTTCACCGTAGCCCTCTATGGGCTTCCAAATATCGCTTTGCCAATTCCACAAGAACAGCCTTAGCGAAAGGCTTCTTGAAGGGAAAGATGTAACTCTGTGAGATGAATTCACAGAACACAGAGCAGTTTCTCAGAAAGCTTTTTTCCAGTTTTGAACGGAAGATATTTCCTTTTTCACCATTGCCCTCTAGGGGTTCCAAATATCGCTTTGCCAATTCCACAAGAACAGCCTTAGCGAAAGGCTTCTTGAAGGGAAAGATGTAACTCTGTGAGATGAATTAACAGAACACAGAGCAGTTTCTCAGAAAGCTTCTTTCCAGTTTTGAACGGAAGATAATTCCTTTTTCACCATAGCCGTCTATGGGCTTCCAAATATCCCTTTGCCAATTCCACAAGAACAGCCTTAGCGAAAGGCTTCTAGAAGGGAAAGATGTAACTCTGTGAGATGAATTAACAGAACACAGAGCAGTTTCTCACAAAGCTTCTTTCCAGTTTTGAACGGAAGATATTTCCTTTTTCACCATAGCCCTCTAGGGGCTTCCAAATATCCCTTTGCCAATTCCACAAGAACAGCGTTAGCGAAAGGCTTCCTGAAGGGAAAGATGTAACTCTGTGAGATGAATTAACAGAACACAGAGCAGTTTCTCAGAAAGCTTCTTTCCAGTTTTGAAAGGAAGATATTTCCTTTTTCACCATAGCCCTCTATGGGCTTCCAAATATCCCGTTGCCAATTCCACAATAACAGCCTTAGCGAAAGGCTTCTTGAAGGGAAAGATGTAACTCTGTGAGATGAATTCACAGAACACAGAGCAGTTTCTCAGAAAGCTTCTTTCCAGATTTGAACGGAAGATATTTCCTTTTTCACCATAGCCGTCTATGGGCTTCCAAATATCCCTTTGCCAATTCCACAAGAACAGCTTTAGCGAACGGCTTCTTGAAGGGAAAGATGTAACTCTGTGAGATGAATTCACAGAACACAGAGCAGTTTCTCAGAAAGCTTCTTTCCAGTTTTGAACGGAAGATATTTCCTTTTTAACCATAGCCCTCTATGGGCTTCCAAATATCCCTTTGCCAATTCCACAAGAACAGCCTTAGCGAAAGGCTTCTTAAATGGAAAGATGTAACTCTGTGAGAAGAATTAACAGAACACAGAGCCGTTTCTCAGAAAGCTTCTTTCCAGTTTTGAACGGAAGATATTTCCTTTTTCACCATATCCCTCTATGGGCTTCCAAATATACCTTTGCCAATTCCACAAGAACAGCCTTAGCGAAAGGCGTCTTGAAGGGAAAGATGTAACTCTGTGAGATGAATTCACAGAACACAGAGCAGTTTCTCAGAAAGCTTCTTTCCAGTTTTGAACGGAAGATATTTCCTTTTTCACCATAGCCCTCTATGGGCTTCCAAATATCCCTTTGCCAATTCCACAAGAACAGCCTTAGCGAAAGGCTTCTTGAAGGGAAAGATGTAACTCTGTGAGATGAATTAACAGAACACAGAGCAGTTTCTCAGAAAGCCTCTTTCCAGTTTTGAACGGAAGATATTTCCTTTTTCACCATAGCCGTCTAAGGGCTTCCAAATATCCCATTGCCAATTCCACAAGAACAGCCTTAGCGAAAGGCTTCCTGAAGGGAAAGATGTAACTCTGTGAGATGAATTCACAGAACACAGAGCAGTTTCTCAGAAAGCTTCTTTCCCGTTTTGAACGGAAGATATTTCCTTTTTCACCATAGCCCTCTATGGGCTTCCAAATATCCCTCTGCCAATTCCACAAGAACAGCCTTAGCGAAAGGTTTCTTGAAGGGAAAGATGTAACTCTGTGAGGTGAATTCACAGAACACAGAGCAGTTTCTCAGAAAGCTTCTTTCCAGTTTTGAACGGAAGATATTTCCTTTTTCACCATAGCCCTCTATGGGCTTCCAAATATCCCTTTGCCAATTCCACAAGAACAGCCTTAGCGAAAGGCTTCTTGAAGGGAAAGATGTAACTCTGTGAGATGAATTCACAGAACACAGAGCAGTTTCTCAGAAAGCTTCTTTCCAGTTTTGAACGGAAGATATTTCCTTTTTCACCATATCCCTCTATGGGCTTCCAAATATCCCCTTGCCAATTCCACAAGAACAGCCTTAGCGAAAGGCTTCTTGAAGGGAAACATGTAACTCTTGAGATGATATAACAGAACACAGAGCAGTTTCTCAGAAAGCTTCTTTCCAGTTTTGAACGGAAGATATTTCCTTTTTCACCATAGCCCTCTATGGGCTTCCAAATATCCCTTTGCCCATTCCACAAGAACAGCCTTAGCGAAAGGCTTCTTGAAGGGAAAGATGTAACTCTGTGAGATGAACTAACAGAACAGAGAGCAGTTTCTCAGAAAGCTTCTTTCCAGTTTTGAACGGAAGATATTTCCTTTTTCACGATAGTCCTCTATGGGCTTCCAAATATCCCTTTGCCAATTCCACAAGAACAGCCTTAGCGAAAGGCTTCTTGAAGGGAAAGATGTAACTCTGTGAGATGAATTCACAGAACACAGAGCAGTTTCTCAGAAAGCTTCTTTCCAGTTTTGAACGGAAGATATATCCTTTTTCACCATAGCCCTCTATGGGCTTCCAAATATCCCTTTGCCAATTCCACAAGAACAGCCTTAGCGAAAGGCTTCCTGAAGGGAAAGATGTAACTCTGTGAGATGAATTAACAGAACACAGAGCAGTTTCTCAGAAAGCTTCTTTCCAGTTTTGAAAGGAAGATATTTCCTTTTTCACCATAGCCCTCTATGGGCTTCCAAATATCCCGTTGCCAATTCCACAATAACAGCCTTAGCGAAAGGCTTCTTGAAGGGAAAGATGTAACTCTGTGAGATGAATTCACAGAACACAGAGCAGTTTCTCAGAAAGCTTCTTTCCAGATTTGAACGGAAGATATTTCCTTTTTCACCATAGCCGTCTATGGGCTTCCAAATATCCCTTTGCCAGTTCCACAAGAACAGCCTTAGCGAACGGCTTCTTGAAGGGAAAGATGTAACTCTGTGAGATGAATTCAAAGAACACAGAGCAGTTTCTCAGAAAGCTTCTTTCCAGTTTTGAACGGAAGATATTTCCTTTTTAACCATAGCCCTCTATGGGCTTCCAAATATCCCTTTGCCAATTCCACAAGAACAGCCTTAGCGAAAGGCTTCTTAAATGGAAAGATGTAACTCTGTGAGAAGAATTAACAGAACACAGAGCCGTTTCTCAGAAAGCTTCTTTCCAGTTTTGAACGGAAGATATTTCCTTTTTCACCATATCCCTCTATAGGCTTCCAAATATACCTTTGCCAATTCCACAAGAACAGCCTTAGCGAAAGGCGTCTTGAAGGGAAAGATGTAAGTCTGTGAGATGAATTAACAGAACACAGAGCAGTTTCTCAGAAAGCTTCTTTCCAGTTTTGAACGGAAGATATTTCCTTTTTCACCATAGCCCTCTATGGGCTTCCAAATATCCCTTTGCCAATTCCACAAGAACAGCCTTAGCGAAAGGCTTCTTGAAGGGAAAGATGTAACTCTGTGAGATGAATTAACAGAACACAGAGCAGTTTCTCAGAAAGCCTCATTCCAGTTTTGAACGGAAGATATTTCCTTTTTCACCATAGCCGTCTAAGGGCTTCCAAATATCCCATTGCCAATTCCACAAGAACAGCCTTAGCGAAAGGCTTCCTGAAGGGAAAGATGTAACTCTGTGAGATGAATTCACAGAACACAGAGCAGTTTCTCAGAAAGCTTCTTTCCAGTTTTGAACGGAAGATATTTCCTTTTTCACCATAGCCCTCTATGGGCTTCCAAATATCCCTTTGCCAATTCCACAAGAACAGCCTTAGCGAAAGGCTTCTTGAAGGGAAAGATGTAACTCTGTGAGGTGAATTCACAGAACACAGAGCAGTTTCTCAGAAAGCTTCTTTCCAGTTTTGAACGGAAGATATTTCCTTTTTCACCATAGCCCTCTATGGGCTTCCAAATATCCCTTTGCCAATTCCACAAGAACAGCCTTAGCGAAAGGCTTCTTGAAGGGAAAGATGTAACTCTGTGAGATGAATTCACAGAACACAGAGCAGTTTCTCAGAAAGCTTCTTTCCAGTTTTGAACGGAAGATATTTCCTTTTTCACCATATCCCTCTATGGGCTTCCAAATATCCCTTTGCCAATTCCACAAGAACAGCCTTAGCGAAAGGCTTCTTGAAGGGAAACATGTAACTCTTGAGATGAAATAACAGAACACAGAGCAGTTTCTCAGAAAGCTTCTTTCCAGTTTTGAACGGAAGATATTTCCTTTTTCACCATAGCCCTCTATGGGCTTCCTAATATCCCTTTGCCAATTCCACAAGAACAGCCTTAGCGAAAGGCTTCTTGAAGGGAAAGATGTAACTCTGTGAGATGAATTAACAGAACACAGAGCAGTTTCTCAGAAAGCTTCTTTCCAGTTTTGAACGGAAGATATTTCCTTTTTCACCATAGCGCTCTATGGGCTTCCAAATATCGCTTTGCCAATTCCACAAGAACAGCCTTAGGGAAAGGCTTCTTGAAGGGAAAGATGTAACTCTGTGAGATGAATTAACAGAACACAGAGCAGTTTCTCAGAAAGCTTCTTTACAGTTTTGAACGGAAGATATTTCCTTTTTCACCTTAGCCCTCTATGGGCTTCCAAATATCATTTTGCCAATTCCACAAGAACAGCCTTAGCGAAAGGCTTCTTGAAGGGAAAGATGTAACTCTGTGAGATGAATTCACAGAACACAGAGCAGTTTCTCAGAAAGCTTCTTTCCAGTTTTGAACGGAAGATATTTCCTTTTTCACCATAGCCCTCTATGGGCTTCCAAATATCCCTTTGCCAATTCCACAAGAACAGCCTTAGCGAAAGGCGTCTTTAAGGGAAAGATGTAGCTCTGTGAGATGAATTCACAGAACGCAGAGCAGTTTCTCAGAAAGCTTCTTTCCAGTTTTGAACGGAAGATATTTCCTTTTTCACCATAGCCCTCTATAGGCTTCCAAATATCCCTTTGCCCATTCCACAAGAACAGCCTTAGCGAAAGGCTTCTTGAAGGGAAAGATGTAACTCTGTGAGATGAACTAACAGAACAGAGAGCAGTTTCTCAGAAAGCTTCTTTCCAGTTTTGAACGGAAGATATTTCCTTTTTCACGATAGTCCTCTATGGGCTTCCAAATATCCCTTTGCCAATTCCACAAGAACAGCCTTAGCGAAAGGCTTCTTGAAGGGAAAGATGTAACTCTGTGAGATGAATTCACAGAACACAGAGCAGTTTCTCAGAAAGCTTCTTTCCAGTTTTGAACGGAAGATATATCCTTTTTCACCATAGCCCTCTATGGGCTTCCAAATATCGCTTTGCCAATTCCACAAGAACAGCCTTAGCGAAAGGCTTCTTGAAGGGAAAGATGTAACTCTGTCAGATGAATTAACAGAACACAGAGCAGTTTCTCAGAAAGTTTCTTTCCAGTTTTGAACGGAAGATATTTCCTTTTTCACCATAGCCCTCTAGGGGTTCCAAATATCCCTTTGCCAATTCCACAAGAACAGCCTTAGCGAAAGGCTTCTTGAAGGGAAAGATGTAACTCTGTGAGATGAATTAACAGAACACAGAGCAGTTTCTCAGAAAGCTTCTTTCCAGTTTTGAACGGAAGATATTTCCTTTTTCACCATAGCCGTCTATGGGCTTCCAAATATCCCTTTGCAAATTCCTCAAGAACAGCCTTAGTGAAAGGCTTCTTGAAGGGAAAGATGTAACTGTGTGAGATGAATTAACAGAACACAGAGCAGTTTCTCAGAAAGCTTCTTTCCAGTTTTGAACAGAAGATATTTCCTTTTTCAACATTGCCGTCTAAGGGCTTCCAAATATCGCTTTGCCAATTCCACAAGAACAGCCATAGCGAAAGGCTTCTTGAAGGGAAAGATGTAACTCTGTGAGATGAATTCACAGAACACAGAGCAGTTTCTCAGAAAGCTTCTTTCCAGTGTTGAACGGAAGATATTTCCTTTTTCACCATAGCCCTCTATGGGCTTCCAAATATCCCTTTGCCAATTCCACAAGAACAGCCTTAGCGAAAGGCTTCTTGAAGGGAAAGATGTAACTCTGTGAGATGAATTCACAGAACACAGAGCAGTTTCTCAGAAAGCTTCTTTCCAGTTTTGAACGGAAGATATTTCCTTTTTCACCATAGCCCTCTATGGGCTTCCAAATATCCCTTTGCCAATTCCACAAGAACAGCTTTAGCGAAAGGCTTCTTGAGGGGAAAGATGTAACTCTGTGAGATGAATTAACAGAACACAGAGCAGTTTCTCAGAAAGCTTCTTTCCAGTTTTGAACGGAAGATATATCCTTTTTCACCGTAGCCCTCTATGGGCTTCCAAATATCGCTTTGCCAATTCCACAAGAACAGCCTTAGCGAAAGGCTTCTTGAAGGGAAAGATGTAACTCTGTGAGATGAATTCACAGAACACAGAGCAGTTTCTCAGAAAGCTTTTTTCCAGTTTTGAACGGAAGATATTTTCTTTTTCACCATTGCCCTCTAGGGGTTCCAAATATCGCTTTGCCAATTCCACAAGAACAGCCTTAGCGAAAGGCTTCTTGAAGGGAAAGATGTAACTCTGTGAGATGAATTAACAGAACACAGAGCAGTTTCTCAGAAAGCTTCTTTCCAGTTTTGAACGGAAGATAATTCCTTTTTCACCATAGCCGTCTATGGGCTTCCAAATATCCCTTTGCCAATTCCACAAGAACAGCCTTAGCGAAAGGCTTCTAGAAGGGAAAGATGTAACTCTGTGAGATGAATTAACAGAACACAGAGCAGTTTCTCACAAAGCTTCTTTCCAGTTTTGAACGGAAGATATTTCCTTTTTCACCATAGCCCTCTAGGGGCTTCCAAATATCCCTTTGCCAATTCCACAAGAACAGCGTTAGCGAAAGGCTTCCTGAAGGGAAAGATGTAACTCTGTGAGATGAATTAACAGAACACAGAGCAGTTTCTCAGAAAGCTTCTTTCCAGTTTTGAAAGGAAGATATTTCCTTTTTCACCATAGCCCTCTATGGGCTTCCAAATATCCCGTTGCCAATTCCACAATAACAGCCTTAGCGAAAGGCTTCTTGAAGGGAAAGATGTAACTCTGTGAGATGAATTCACAGAACACAGAGCAGTTTCTCAGAAAGCTTCTTTCCAGATTTGAACGGAAGATATTTCCTTTTTCACCATAGCCGTCTATGGGCTTCCAAATATCCCTTTGCCAATTCCACAAGAACAGCTTTAGCGAACGGCTTCTTGAAGGGAAAGATGTAACTCTGTGAGATGAATTCACAGAACACAGAGCAGTTTCTCAGAAAGCTTCTTTCCAGTTTTGAACGGAAGATATTTCCTTTTTAACCATAGCCCTCTATGGGCTTCCAAATATCCCTTTGCCAATTCCACAAGAACAGCCTTAGCGAAAGGCTTCTTAAATGGAAAGATGTAACTCTGTGAGAAGAATTAACAGAACACAGAGCCGTTTCTCAGAAAGCTTCTTTCCAGTTTTGAACGGAAGATATTTCCTTTTTCACCATATCCCTCTATGGGCTTCCAAATATACCTTTGCCAATTCCACAAGAACAGCCTTAGCGAAAGGCGTCTTGAAGGGAAAGATGTAACTCTGTGAGATGAATTCACAGAACACAGAGCAGTTTCTCAGAAAGCTTCTTTCCAGTTTTGAACGGAAGATATTTCCTTTTTCACCATAGCCCTCTATGGGCTTCCAAATATCCCTTTGCCAATTCCACAAGAACAGCCTTAGCGAAAGGCTTCTTGAAGGGAAAGATGTAACTCTGTGAGATGAATTAACAGAACACAGAGCAGTTTCTCAGAAAGCCTCTTTCCAGTTTTGAACGGAAGATATTTCCTTTTTCACCATAGCCGTCTAAGGGCTTCCAAATATCCCATTGCCAATTCCACAAGAACAGCCTTAGCGAAAGGCTTCCTGAAGGGAAAGATGTAACTCTGTGAGATGAATTCACAGAACACAGAGCAGTTTCTCAGAAAGCTTCTTTCCCGTTTTGAACGGAAGATATTTCCTTTTTCACCATAGCCCTCTATGGGCTTCCAAATATCCCTCTGCCAATTCCACAAGAACAGCCTTAGCGAAAGGTTTCTTGAAGGGAAAGATGTAACTCTGTGAGGTGAATTCACAGAACACAGAGCAGTTTCTCAGAAAGCTTCTTTCCAGTTTTGAACGGAAGATATTTCCTTTTTCACCATAGCCCTCTATGGGCTTCCAAATATCCCTTTGCCAATTCCACAAGAACAGCCTTAGCGAAAGGCTTCTTGAAGGGAAAGATGTAACTCTGTGAGATGAATTCACAGAACACAGAGCAGTTTCTCAGAAAGCTTCTTTCCAGTTTTGAACGGAAGATATTTCCTTTTTCACCATATCCCTCTATGGGCTTCCAAATATCCCCTTGCCAATTCCACAAGAACAGCCTTAGCGAAAGGCTTCTTGAAGGGAAACATGTAACTCTTGAGATGATATAACAGAACACAGAGCAGTTTCTCAGAAAGCTTCTTTCCAGTTTTGAACGGAAGATATTTCCTTTTTCACCATAGCCCTCTATGGGCTTCCAAATATCCCTTTGCCCATTCCACAAGAACAGCCTTAGCGAAAGGCTTCTTGAAGGGAAAGATGTAACTCTGTGAGATGAACTAACAGAACAGAGAGCAGTTTCTCAGAAAGCTTCTTTCCAGTTTTGAACGGAAGATATTTCCTTTTTCACGATAGTCCTCTATGGGCTTCCAAATATCCCTTTGCCAATTCCACAAGAACAGCCTTAGCGAAAGGCTTCTTGAAGGGAAAGATGTAACTCTGTGAGATGAATTCACAGAACACAGAGCAGTTTCTCAGAAAGCTTCTTTCCAGTTTTGAACGGAAGATATATCCTTTTTCACCATAGCCCTCTATGGGCTTCCAAATATCGCTTTGCCAATTCCACAAGAACAGCCTTAGCGAAAGGCTTCTTGAAGGGAAAGATGTAACTCTGTCAGATGAATTAACAGAACACAGAGCAGTTTCTCAGAAAGTTTCTTTCCAGTTTTGAACGGAAGATATTTCCTTTTTCACCATAGCCCTCTAGGGGTTCCAAATATCCCTTTGCCAATTCCACAAGAACAGCCTTAGCGAAAGGCTTCTTGAAGGGAAAGATGTAACTCTGTGAGATGAATTCACAGAACACAGAGCAGTTTCTCAGAAAGCTTCTTTCCAGTTTTGAACGGAAGATATTTCCTTTTTCACCATAGCCGTCTATGGGCTTCCAAATATCCCTTTGCAAATTCCTCAAGAACAGCCTTAGTGAAAGGCTTCTTGAAGGGAAAGATGTAACTGTGTGAGATGAATTAACAGAACACAGAGCAGTTTCTCAGAAAGCTTCTTTCCAGTTTTGAACAGAAGATATTTCCTTTTTCACCATTGCCGTCTATGGGCTTCCAAATATCGCTTTGCCAATTCCACAAGAACAGCCTTAGCGAAAGGCGTCTTGAAGGGAAAGATGTAACTCTGTGAGATGAATTCACAGAACACAGAGCAGTTTCTCAGAAAGCTTCTTTCCAGTGTTGAACGGAAGATATTTCCTTTTTCACCGTAGCCCTCTATGGGCTTCCAAATATCCCTTTGCCAATTCCACAAGAACAGCCTTAGCGAAAGTCTTCTTGAAGGGAAAGATGTAACTCTGTGAGAAGAATTAACAGAACACAGAGCAGTTTCTCAGAAAGCTTCTTTCCAGTTTTGAACGGAAGATATTTCCTTTTTCACCATAGCCCTCTAAGGGCTTCCAAATATCCCTTTGCCAATACCACAAGAACAGCCTTAGCGAAAGGCTTCTTGAAGGGAAAGATGTAACTCTGTGAGATGAATTCAAAGAACACAGAGCAGTTTCTCAGAAAGCTTCTTTCCAGTTTTGAACGGAAAATATTTCCTTTTTCACCAAAGCCGTCTAAGGGCATCCAAATATCCCTTTGCCAATTCCACAAGAACAGCCTTAGCGAAAGGCTTCTTGAAAGGAAAGATGTAACTCTGTGAGATGAATTCACATAACACAGAGCAGTTTCTCAGAAAGCTTCTTTCCCGTTTTGAACGGAAGATATTTCCTTTTTCACCATAGCCCTCTATGGGCTTCCAAATATCGCTTTGCCAATTCCACAAGAACAGCCTTAGCGAAAGGCTTCTTGAAGGGAAAGATGTAACTCTGTGAGATGAATTCACAGAACACAGAGCAGTGTCTCAGAAAGCTTCTTTCCAGATTTGAACGGAAGATATTTCCTTTTTCACCATAGCCGTCTATGGGCTTCCAAATATCCCTTTGCCAATTCCACAAGAACAGCCTTAGCGAAAGGCTTCTTGAAGGGAAAGATGTAACTCTGTGAGATGAATTCACAGAACACAGAGCAGTTTCTCAGAAAGCTTCTTTCCAGTGTTGAACGGAAGATAATTCCTTTTTCACCATAGCCCTCTATGGGCTTCCAAATATCCCTTTGCCAATTCCACAAGAACAGCCTTAGCGAAAGGCTTCCTGAAGGGAAAGATGTAACTCTGTGAGATGAATTCACAGAACACAGAGCAGTTTCTCAGAAAGCTTCTTTCCAGTTTTGAACGGAAGATATTTCCTTTTTCACCATAGCCCTCTATGGGCTTCCAAATATCCCTTTGCCAATTCCACAAGAACAGCCTTAGCGAAAGGCTTCTTGAAGGGAAAGATGTAACTCTGTGAGATGAATTCACAGAACACAGAGCAGTTTCTCAGAAAGCTTCTTTCCAGTTTTGAACGGAAGATATTTCCTTTTTCACCATAGCCCTCTATGGGCTTCCAAATATCCCTTTGCCAATTCCACAAGAACAGCCTTAGCGAAAGGCGTCTTTAAGGGAAAGATGTAGCTCTGTGAGATGAATTCACAGAACGCAGAGCAGTTTCTCAGAAAGCTTCTTTCCAGTTTTTAACGGAAGATATTTCCTTTTTCACCATAGCCCTCTATAGGCTTCCAAATATCCCTTTGCCCATTCCACAAGAACAGCCTTAGCGAAAGGCTTCTTGAAGGGAAAGATGTAACTCTGTGAGATGAATTCACAGAACGCAGAGCAGTTTATCAGAAAGCTTCTTTCCAGTTTTGAACGGAAGATATTTCCTTTTTCACGATAGCCCTCTATGGGCTTCCAAATATCCCTTTGCCAATTCCACAAGAACAGCCTTAGCGAAAGGCTTCTTGAAGGGAAAGATGTAACTGTGTGAGATGAATTCACAGAACACAGAGCAGTTTCTCAGAAAGCTTCTTTCCAGTTTTGAACGGAAGATATTTCCTTTTTCACGATAGTCCTCTATGGGCTTCCAAATATCCCTTTGCCAATTCCACAAGAACAGCCTTAGCGAAAGGCTTCTTGAAGGGAAAGATGTAACTCTGTCAGATGAATTCACAGAACACAGAGCAGTTTCTCAGAAAGCTTCTTTCCAGTTTTGAACGGAAGATATATCCTTTTTCACCATAGCCCTCTATGGGCTTCCAAATATCGCTTTGCCAATTCCACAAGAACAGCCTTAGCGAAAGGCTTCTTGAAGGGAAAGATGTAACTCTGTGAGATGAATTCACAGAACACAGAGCAGTTTCTCAGAAAGTTTCTTTCCAGTTTTGAACGGAAGATATTTCCTTTTTCACCATAGCCCTCTAGGGGTTCCAAATATCCCTTTGCCAATTCCACAAGAACAGCCTTAGCGAAAGGCTTCTTGAAGGGAAAGATGTAACTCTGTGAGATGAATTCACAGAACACAGAGCAGTTTCTCAGAAAGCTTCTTTCCAGTTTGGAACAGAAGATATTTCCTTTTTCACCATTGCCGTCTATGGGCTTGCAAATATCGCTTTGCCAATTCGACAAGAACAGCCTTAGCGAAAGGCTTCTTGAAGGGAAAGATGTAACTCTGTGAGATGAATTCACAGAACACAGAGCAGTTTCTCAGAAAGCTTCTTTCCAGTTTTGAACGGAAGATATTTCCTTTTTCACCATTGCCGTCTATGGGCTTGCAAATATCGCTTTGCCAATTCCACAAGAACAGCCTTAGCGAAAGGCTTCTTGAAGGGAAAGATGTAACTCTGTGAGATGAATTCACAGAACACAGAGCAGTTTCTCAGAAAGCTTCTTTCCAGTTTTGAACGGAAGATATTTCCTTTTTCACCATAGCCCTCTAGGGGTTCAAAATATCGCTTTGCCAATTCCACAAGAACAGCCTTAGCGAAAGGCTTCTTGAAGGGAAAGATGTAACTCTGTGAGATGAATTAACAGAACACAGAGCAGTTTCTCAGAAAGCTTCTTTCCAGTTTTGAACGGAAGATATTTCCTTTTTCACCATAGCCCTCTGTGGGCTTCCAAATATCCCTTTGCCAATTCCACAAGAACAGCCTTAGCGAAAGGCTTCCTGAAGGGAAAGATGTAACTCTGTGAGATGAATTCACAGAATACAGAGCAGTTTCTCAGAAAGCTTCTTTCCAGTTTTGAACGGAAGATATTTCCTTTTTCACAATAGCCCTCTATGGGCTTCCAAATATCCCGTTGCCAATTCCACAAGAACAGCCTTAGCGAAAGGCTTCTTGAAGGGAAAGATGTAACTCTGTGAGATGAATTCACAGAACACAGAGCAGTGTCTCAGAAAGCTTCTTTCCAGATTTGAACGGAAGATATTTCCTTTTTCACCATAGCCCTCTATGGGCTTCCAAATATCCCTTTGCCAATTCCACAAGAACAGCCTTAGCGAACGGCTTCTTGAAGGGAAAGATGTAACTCTGTGAGATGAATTCACAGAACACAGAGCAGTTTCTCAGAAAGCATCTTTCCAGTGTTGAACGGAAGATATTTCCTTTTTCACCATTGCCGTCTATGGGCTTCCAAATATCGCTTTGCCAATTCCACAAGAACAGCCTTAGCGAAAGGCTTCTTGAAGGGAAAGATGTAACTCTGTGAGATGAATTCACAGAACACAGAGCAGTTTCTCAGAAAGCTTCTTTCCAGTGTTGAACGGAAGATATTTCCTTTTTCACCATAGCCCTCTCTGGGCTTCCAAATATCCCTTTGCCAATTCCACAAGAACAGCCTTAGCGAAAGTCTTCTTGAAGGGAAAGATGTAACTCTGTGAGAAGAATTAACAGAACACAGAGCAGTTTCTCAGAAAGCTTCTTTCCAGTTTTGAACGGAAGATATTTCCTTTTTCACCATAGCCCTCTAAGGGCTTCCAAATATCCCTTTGCCAATTCCACAAGAACAGCCTTAGCGAAAGGCTTCTTGAAGGGAAAGATGTAACTCTGTGAGATGAATTCAAAGAACACAGAGCAGTTTCTCAGAAAGCTTCTTTCCAGTTTTGAACGGAAGATATTTCCTTTTTCACCAAAGCCGTCTAAGGGCATCCAAATATCCCTTTGCCAATTCCACAAGAACAGCCTTAGCGAAAGGCTTCTTGAAAGGAAAGATGTAACTCTGTGAGATGAATTCACATAACACAGAGCAGTTTCTCAGAAAGCTTCTTTCCAGTTTTGAACGGAAGATATTTCCTTTTTCACCATAGCCCTCTAGGGGCTTCCAAATATCCCTTTGCCAATTCCACAAGAACAGCCTTAGCGAAAGGCTTCTTGAAGAGAAAGATGTAACTCTCTGAGATGAATTCACAGAACACAGAGCAGTTTCTCAGAAAGCTTCTTTCCAGTTTTGAACGGAAGATATTTCCTTTTTCACCATAGCCCTCTAGGGGCTTCCAAATATCCCTTTGCCAATTCCACAAGAACAGCCTTAGCGAAAGGCTTCTTGAAGGGAAAGATGTAACTCTGTGAGATGAATTAACAGAACACAGAGCAGTTTCTCAGAAAGCTTCTTTCCAGTGTTGAACGGAAGATAATTCCTTTTTCACCATAGCCGTCTATGGGCTTCCAAATATCCCTTTGCCAATTCCACAAGAACAGCCTTAGCGAAAGGCTTCTAGAAGGGAAAGATGTAACTCTGTGAGATGAATTCACAGAACACAGAGCAGTGTCTCAGAAAGCTTCTTTCCAGATTTGAACGGAAGATATTTCCTTTTTCACCATAGCCGTCTATGGGCTTCCAAATATCCCTTTGCCAATTCCACAAGAACAGCCTTAGCGAAAGGCTTCTTGAAGGGAAAGATGTAACTCTGTGAGATGAATTAACAGAACACAGAGCAGTTTCTCAGAAAGCTTCTTTCCAGTGTTGAACGGAAGATAATTCCTTTTTCACCATAGCCGTCTATGGGCTTCCAAATATCCCTTTGCCAATTCCACAAGAACAGCCTTAGCGAAAGGCTTCTAGAAGGGAAAGATGTAACTCTGTGAGATGAATTAACAGAACACAGAGCAGTTTCTCACAAAGCTTCTTTCCAGTTTTGAACGGAAGATATTTCCTTTTTCACCATAGCCCTCTATGGGCTTCCAAATATCCCTTTGCCAATTCCACAAGAACAGCCTTAGCGAAAGGCTTCTTGAAGGGAAAGATGTAACTCTGTGAGATGAATTCACAGAACACAGAGCAGTGTCTCAGAAAGCTTCTTTCCAGTTTTGAACGGAAGATATTTCCTTTTTCACCATAGCCCTCTATGGGCTTCCAAATATCCCGTTGCCAATTCCACAAGAACAGCCTTAGCGAAAGGCTTCTTGAAGGGAAAGATGTAACTCTGTGAGATGAATTAACAGAACACAGAGCAGTTTCTCAGAAAGCCTCTTTCCAGTTTTGAACGGAAGATATTTCCTTTTTCACCATAGCCGTCTATGGGCTTCCAAATATCCCTTTGCCAATTCCACAAGAACAGCCTTAGCGAAAGGCTTCTTGAAGGGAAAGATGTAACTCTGTGAGATGAATTAACAGAACACAGAGCAGTTTCTCAGAAAGCCTCTTTCCAGTTTTGAACGGAAGATATTTCCTTTTTCACCATAGCCGTCTAAGGGCTTCCAAATATCCCTTTGCCAATTCCACAAGAACAGCCTTAGGGAAAGGCTTCTTGAAGGGAAAGATGTAACTCTGTGAGATGAATTCACAGAACACAGAGCAGTTTCTCAGAAAGCTTCTTTCCAGTTTTGAACGGAAGATATTTCCTTTTTCACCATAGCCCTCTATGGGCTTCCAAATATCCCTTTGCCAATTCCACAAGAACAGCCTTAGGGAAAGGCTTCTTGAAGGGAAAGATGTAACTCTGTGAGATGAATTCACAGAACACAGAGCAGTTTCTCAGAAAGCTTCTTTCCAGTTTTGAACGGAAGATATTTCCTTTTTCACCATAGCCCTCTATGGGCTTCCCAATATCCCTTTGCCAATTCCACAAGAACAGCCTTAGCGAAAGGCTTCTTGAAGGGAAAGATGTAACTCTGTGAGATGAATTCACAGAACACAGAGCAGTGTATCAGAAAGTTTCTTTCCACTTTTGAACGGAAGATATTTCCTTTTTCAGCATAGGCCTCTATGGGATTCCAAATATCCCTTTGCCAATTCCACAAGAACAGCCTTAGCGAAAGGCTTCTTGAAGGGAAAGATGGAACTCTGTGAGATGAATTCACAGAACACAGAGCAGTGTCTCAGAAAGCTTCTTTCCGGTTTTGAACGGAAGATATTTCCTTTTTCACCATAGCCCTCTATGGGCTTCCAAATATCGCTTTCCCAATTCCACAAGAACAGCCTTAGCGAAAGGCTTCTTGAAGGGAAAGATGTAACTCTGTGAGAAGAATTAACAGAACACAGAGCAGTTTCTCAGAAAGCTTCCTTCCAGTTTTGAACGGAAGATATTTCCTTTTTCACCATTGCCCTCTATGGGCTTCCAAATATCCCTTTGCCAATTCCACAAGAACAGCCTTAGCGAAAGGCTTCTTGAAGGGAAAGATGTAACTCTGTGAGATGAATTAACAGAACACCGAGCAGTTTCTCAGAAAGCTTCTTTCCAGTTTTGAACGGAAGATATTTCCTTTTTCACCATAGCCCTCTATGGGCTTCCAAATATCCCTTTGCCAATTCCACAAGAACAGCCTTAGCGAAAGGCTTCTTGAAGGGAAAGATGTTACTCTGTGAGATCAATTCACAGAACACAGAGCAGTTTCTCAGAAAGCTTCTTTCCAGTTTTGAACGGAAGATATATCCTTTTTCACCATAGCCCTCTATGGGCTTCCAAATATCGCTTTGCCAATTCCACAAGAACAGCCTTAGCGAAAGGCTTCTTGAAGGGAAAGATGTAACTCTGTGAGATGAATTCACAGAACACAGAGCAGTTTCTCAGAAAGCTTCTTTCCAGTTTTGAACGGAAGATATTTCCTTTTTCACCATAGCCCTCTAGGGGTTCAAAATATCGCTTTGCCAATTCCACAAGAACAGCCTTAGCGAAAGGCTTCTTGAAGGGAAAGATGTAACTCTGTGAGATGAATTCACAGAACACAGAGCAGTTTCTCAGAAAGCTTCTTTCCAGTTTTGAACGGAAGATATTTCCTTTTTCACCATAGCCCTCTATGGGCTTCCAAATATCCCTTTGCCAATTCCACAAGAACAGCCTTAGCGAAAGGCTTCCTGAAGGGAAAGATGTAACTCTGTGAGATGAATTCACAGAACACAGAGCAGTTTCTCAGAAAGCTTCTTTCCAGTTTTGAACGCAAGATATTTCCTTTTTCACCATAGCCCTCTATGGGCTTCCAAATATCCCGTTGCCAATTCCACAAGAACAGCCTTAGCGAAAGGCTTCTTGAAGGGAAAGATG